>NC_140540.1:29163675-29616175 GCF_057382185.1 Mchenga conophoros
GGTTAATCTATTCGGGAGTGGGATTTAAATACTGCTGAATAGCATGAGAATTCCCTTTTATTGGGGTTTTGAATTCTCCATGGATCAGAGGTTCAGATCTTTCAAATATTGTTGTATTTTTTTTCTTGTTTGAGAGTGTGAAGTGTCTATCCCTGATGAGCGGTCAAGCTTCGGGTCCAGAGTACAATTTAAGTCACCTGCCAATATTATCCTACCAGGAAGGGTAGCTATCAATAGTAATAAATTCTCAAAAAATAAAGGGTTATCATCATTAGGGCCATAAACATTAACTAAATTGAAATTCTCTTTCAAGAGAGTTCCTTGAACCACCAAAAATCTGCCAGCTTTATCATAAATAGTGTTATTTACTTGGAAAGGCACTGAATTATGAATTAACACCATAACCCCTCTCGCGTGCGAAGGGCAACAGGATGCTAGCACTTTGCCTGGCCATCTCCTACGTACTTTCACCAGATCCTCTCTGAGTAAATGGGTCTCTTGGATAAACGCTATTGATGACTCAAGTTGTTTAAGCCTGGTAATAACCTGTTTTAGTTTAACCACTTTTACCATTCCTCTCACATTCCAAGAAGTAAATTTAAAAGTCTTATATGAAGTCATCTATTCTTATTAATACAACAGATTGTGCAACATAGTATCTTCATTTGGTTGTTGGTAAACCTTTCAGTATCTCTAACTGTTGTGCTGGGAGTAAACCAGTAAAAAGCAACACGTTGTGAAAAATACAAAAACACAAAGAAATAACACAAAATCTGCCATAAATGAACCCCCTTAGCTGTCAACCTGAACCGGACAGCCCCTCGCCCTACCCCGCCCTCCCCCTGACCTTGGGGTGCAGTTAAGTGCACACGCTGATCCAATGTAAACAAGGGAGCAGCTAGACCAAACCGAGCTGACATGGTCAAACAAAACCAAACCACCTGGACAATTGCGTCTCCTGACGAAAATGTATATCCTACATGAACAAGTATGTATACAATGATCATTACAAACTTTCTTGTAGCATAACTCTCATCCCGGAGAGCCGACTGTATGTCGAACAACCAGTACTCCAAGACACAAATGAAAGCCCAATCAACGAGTGGGCGTGGCTAGTTATCTATAAGGGATAAATAAAATGCCCAATACAACTGAGGAGAACGAAGGAACGGTAAACCAAAGTAAATACAAAAAAGAAAAATACTCTCCCCAAAAAATTCAACAGTAAGGATGAGCGATATTGACCATTAAATCCAACAATTTCAAACTACAGCTGTTATGGGCAGATAGTGAAGGATTCGGCAGTCCCCATCAGATATTCTGCTAGTCCTCTGTATTCTGCAAACCTCGGATGAACTTTTCCGCATCTGCTGGGGTCTCAAAGACATGCGTATGTCAACCAGATGACACTCGTAGCTTCGCCGGGTAAATTAATCCGTAACGTACGTTCATCGCCCTGAGCTGCTGTTTCACCCGGTCGAAGCCCCTCCTCCGTCGGTGGAGATCTGTAGAAAGATCCGGGAAGTACATGACCTCTTGACCCCCGCAAATAACTTTCCCTTTGGCCATAGCCGCCCCCAACACCCGAACCTTGTCTTGGAAGTTTAAAAACTTCACGATGAGGACTCTCGGTGAGGGTGGTCGGTTGGGTTGCGTCCAGCCGGGCAACCGGTGAGCTCTTTCGGTGAGAGGTTGTCTCGGGAATGTTGCTGGTCCCAGCGCTTCGGGGAGCCACTTCTCTAGGAAAGCCACCGCGTCATGTCCTTCTATTTTCTCCGGCACATTAACTAGTCGTAGTTTGGAACGACGAGAGCGATTTTCGAGGTCCTCGAGTTTGTTCGTGAGGAGAGCCACTTGTTTAACTAGCGCATCTATCTTGCCTTTCTCTGAGTTAACGGCGTCCTCCACGCTGCTAATGCGCATCTCTGCCCCATCCATGCGCACCGAAAAGTCCTGCACATCTCTTTTAACATCTTGGATCGCTGACAGGACCACATCAAGTTTTGTGGAAAAGTCATTTCTGATTCCGTCGAGTATTTGAATAACATCCATGTTATGGGCCATTCCAGTACCCACGTCCAGGAGACTCCCAGGGCTAGCATCACCTGCAGAGTTAGCTTGACTGCTAGCGTCAGAGATGTCGTCTTCCACACTCAGAGAAGAGTGTGCCTTAGATTTATTTTGTGCTTTCTTAGCCGGCATAATGTCGCGGATATACGATAATAACTCGTTACAAGCAATAGTTATCACTGTTGACGCAGTTAAAGGACAGTTTTCAGGAACTTACTAAAATATCACCAGGAGCTCACAAAAATATGTGTGCCTAGTTCAGCGCCATAACCACGCCCCCCAAGAGGAACAATTTCATGTATAGTGTATACAGTGGCTTGCAAAAGTATTCGGCCCCTACATTTTGTCACATTACCACCACAAACATGAATCAATTTTATTGGAATTCCACGTGAAAGACCAATACAAAGTGGTGTACACTTGAGAAGTGGAACGAAAATCATACATGATTCCAAACATTTTCTACAAATAAATAACTGCAAAGTGGGGTGTGCGTAATTATTCAGCCCCCTTTGGTCTGAGTGCAGTCAGTTGCCCATAGACATTGCCTGATGAGTGCTAATGACTAAATAGAGTGCACCTGTGTGTAATCTAATGTCAGTACAAATATAGCTGCTCTGTGACGGCCTCAAAGGTTGTCTAAGAGAATATTGGGTGGCTGTGGCTCAGGTGGTAGAGCAGATCAGCTACTGATCGAAAGGTTAGTGGTTCGATTTTAGGCTTCGCCAGTCTGCATGTCAAGTGTCCTTGGGCAAGATACTAACCCCAAATTGCCCTTCGATGCGTTCATCGGAGTGTGAATGTGTGTGAATGTAGATTAGGTTTGCACTTGCGTTTAGAAGTGCTTGCATGAGTGGGTGTGAATGGGTGAATGAGGCATGTTGTATAGAGCGCTTTGAGTACTCCGGGAGAGTAGAGAACCGCTATATAAGAATCAGTCTGTTACCAATCCGTAGTCCGTAACAACACACCAGACGGGTCAGAGATAAAATTATTGAGAAATTTAAAGCAGGTTTAGGCTACAAAAAGATTTCCCAAGCCTTGAACATCCCACGGAGCACTGTTTAAGTCATCATTCAGAAATGGAAGTGTTTCTGTATGGCACAACTGTAAACCTACCAAGACAAGGCCGTCCACCTAAACTCACAGGCCGAACTAGGAGAGTGCTGATCAGAAATGCAGCCAAGAGGCCCATGGTGACTCTGGACGAGCTGCAGAGATTTACAGCTCAGGTGGGGGAATCTGTCCATAGGACAACTATTAGTCGTGCACTGCACAAAGTTGGCCTTTATGGAAGAGTGGCAAGAAGAAAGCCATTGTTAACAGAAAACCATAAGAAGTCCCGTTTGCAGTTTTCCACAAGCCATGTGGGGGACACAGCAAACATGTGGAAGAAGGTGCTCTGGTCAGATGAGACCAAAATAAGGTTCACCTTCCAGCAGGACAATGACCCTAAACTTAAAGCCAGGGCAACAATGGAATGGTTTAAAACAAAACATATCCATGTGTTAGAATGGCCCAGTCAAAGTCCAGATCTAAATCCAATCGAGAATCTGTGGCAAGATCTGAAAACTGCTGTTCACAAACGCTGACCATCTAATCTGACTTAGCTGGAGCTGTTTTGCAAAGAAGAATGGGCAAGGATTTCAGTCTCTAGATGTGCAAAGCTGGTAGAGACATACCCTAAAAGACTGGCAGCTGTAATTGCAGCAAAAGGTGGTTCTACAAAGTATTTACTCAGGGGGGCTGAATAATTATACACACCCCACTTTGCAGTCATTTATTTTTAAAAAATGTTTGGAATCATGTATGATTTTTGTTCAACTTCTCACGTGTACACCACTTTGTATTGGTCTTTCACGTGGAATTCCAATAAAATTGATTCATGTCTCTGTCAGTGCGCCCCAGGGTGGCTGTGGCTACAATGTAGCTTGCCATCACCAGAGTGTGAATGTGTGTGTGAATGGGTGGATGACTGGATATGTAAAGCGCTTTGGGGTCCTTAGGGACTAGTAAAGCGCTATATAAATACAGGCCATTTACCATGTTTGTGGCTGTAATGTGACAAAATGTGGAAAAGTTCAAGGGGGCCGAATACTTTTGCAAGTCACTGTATTATTGGCATTATTAAGGAGCTGGTGTTGAAAATTAAAAACTCTGGAAAAAATACACACCTTTGGGAAGTTTCATTCCATTTGCATTAACAGAACAAAAATGGTTGAAAAAACAAAAGTGAAGTGGCCACAAATGGCCAGGATAGAGCTACTACTTTTCATGGCTGTTTTGATATCGCTCTCTCTCTCTTAACTGATCAAATCTCGCTGTGGTAACAGCTTTAAACTCGGTATGACCCAGGTTGATAGAGGGTGCCCAGTCTGGATCGCATTCCAACATTTTGAAGGCTGGTTTTCCTACAAAACACAACAAACATTAGCCCGCAAAGGCACAGTAAACAAATTCAATTCAAATCAATATAAGACTTATTTGTAACCTACATCAACTATTATTATGTTATGATAAATTACTTAACCACAACAAAAGACTTACCTTTGTGGACATGCTTGGAGCAGACTAACATGTGAGCTGGAGTGTGCTGAAATATTTAGTCTTCGAATAGCTGCAATCCAGACCATCCATCGGCTCTTTGTTACTTCGGAAACATGGCTTGAACAGTTTCTCTTCCACGATGGAATCCAATAAAAACCGATCTGTTTACCCGTCAGCTTCCCGTGGCTGTCATGCGAAAGGCTATTGCATACAACAGCTTCTTGCCATTATTTGTGTTTCTTTTTATCGCTGTGTGACTGTTTTCTTGTGAAAGCCTGCATGCGCTAGTACCACTTGCCACTCGTACCTACAATCCTTTGCGGTTTTGATGTCACATTTTCAATCTGTATAAGACTTTTAGAAATCCGATGGGATGATGAGAACAATTAATTTTGTTATTCGTTTAATATAAAATGTAAAATATCAGCTAAATTGTCGCTGATATTGCTAAAGTGAAGTTTTTCTCTTTTAACCACAGGCACAATGGAGAGGTGCCATCCACACGACCAAAGTCTGACTCCGAGCCATTACCTCTCACCAAACCGGTGTCTGCAGACTCTGTGGAGAAGTCGGGTACAGGTATGTCCATACTACTACATGCATGTCAGATTGCTACGATCATAACCCCTGGTATCAAATTATTTCCACTGTAGCCACATTAAAAAAACATTAAAGTGTATCTATAGTTTTTTTTCCTACTTTAATTATTGTCGGTTGCTTATAAGAAGTCAATAAATGACTTCACCAGAAGATTTTTGCTTTGACAGTAAGTCTTTTTTGTGACCGTGGTAAATAATATTTCTGATTTTTTTTTTTTTTTTAAACGTATGTTTATTTGTTTTTTCAACAGTATCAACACCAACATAAAATGAACGTATGGCAGTCATTAAAATAATAGTAATAATAATAACAACACTAATAATAATAATAATAATAATAATAATAGTAATAGTAATAACGATAATTGAAGTGTTAATCCTAAAAGGTTCCAAATAAATGCATAGTTAAATAAATTAAATTAAACCATACAAATAAATACAATTAAAAATAAATAAATAAATAAATCATAATATAGATTACATAGTATATTCCCAACAGCAAGTCAGACATTATTCATTATCTAGTTGGCTTATTCACTCACCCCCCCCCCCCCCCCCCCCCCCCCCCACATCCCCACTCCTCAGTAGATCCAAAAATATCTTCCAGATGTTGTACAATTCAGAAGCCTTCTTTCTAACAATATAGTTCAGTTTCTCAAGAGCTAAACTCGGTGTTAAGTTATTTAACCAGTGGTTAAAAGAGGGGCAACCAACATTCTTCCAGCATAAGGCGATACAGCGTTTGGCCTGTAGCAAACAATATCGACCATTTTTCTTTCCTCACAAGACAGAGTACAGTCATCTGGATACAAGCCTAAAATGCATAACTTAGGGCAAAGCGGTACAGGAGAAGTTGTGATCTGAGAGATATATTTTAACACAGAGCTCCAAAATTTTTGGATCTCTTCACATTTCCACAGGCAGTGATATAGTGTACCCTGATGCCTATTACACTTATAGCATAGATCAATTATATTAGGATCAAATTTATTTAATTGTACAGGGGATATGTATGTTCGCATTATCCAATTAAATTGTATCTTTCTCAAACGAGTGTTAATGGTTTGAGTGTGTGTTTTTGAACATATTTTACCCCATTCAGTATATGAAATATCTTCATGTAAGTCACTAATCCACTCCCGTCTTTTACTATCAGAGTTATCCTTATGGTTTTCAACTAAAAAGCTATAAAACTGGGACACCAGTCTTTTACCAAAACAGTTTTTTGTAACATGAGTTTCTAGGATGGAGAGTGGGGGTTGGTGCACTGAATTGTTTAAGTGTGCCAGAATAAAACTTCTAAGTTGCAGATACTTAAAGTGTTTCTGCGGTAAATCAAACTTTGCCCATAATTCACTGAATGACATTAGAGAATATTCCTCATATACGTCCTGTAGTTTCGCAATGCCCTTGTTCAGCCAAGCTTTAAAGCCCATGTCATTCTTAGCCGGGGCAAAGAGTTCATTACCCCAAATTGGGGAGAAACAGGACAACCCAGGAGAGTCATTCAACATTTTTTGTACTTCATGCCAAACAACAACAGTGTTTTTTACAAAGGGATTAGTAGTAATTTTCTTTAAAGTTTTAAAGGGTGCTGAGTATAAATAGTTATTTAACGACAGACCCTTTGAGGACATTCTTTCAGTTGCTAACCAGGGAAGGGAAATATCGTTTGAAAACCAAAACATAGTGGTCCTCAGCTGAGCAGCCCAATAGTACCATTTTAAATTTGGAAACTGTAGTCCTCCCCTATCATATATGGTAAATACAAGAGGGAGAGTCTGAGTCTTGGCTTCCTATTGTTCCAGATGAAATTAGAAAGAAGCTTTCTGATCTTGGAAAAAAAAGAAGGAGGAGGGGCCAGCGGAATTGACTGAAAGATATATAGGAATTTAGGTAATATAGTCATCTTTACTATGTTTATTCTTCCCAGTAAAGAAAGAGGCAATGATATTAATCTAGTGATCTCATCCGACAACCCTACCACCAGGGGCTCATAATTGGCTGAACTAAGATTGCTTATCGTTGGTGTTACTCTGATGCCTAAATATTTAAATCCCTCTGCGGCATTCACAAATGGGTGGGATACAACTGGTTTCAACCTCTCGTTCATATTTAAAAACATAATGGATGATTTTTCTTCGTTCACTTTGAACCCAGAGAAACTGCTAAATTGATCGAATAGCTTCAGGAGAGATGGTATTGATTCTGCAAGGTGTGATAGAAACACAACAGTATCGTCAGCGTACATTGCAATTTTGTGTAGCATCTCCCCGATTTTAATACCATGGATCGAGGGATGTGATCTAATTGCTATCGCTAAAGGTTCCATGGCTAGTACAAAAAGCACAGGTGAAATCGGAGACCCTTGCCTGGTGCCTCGAGATAGCTCAAAAGGACTAGAGATGAGATTATTGGTAGATACCATTGCAACCGAATCAGCAAGTAAAATTTCAATCCATCGGCGGAAGTGATCACCAAATCCAAAACGCTTAAGCACCTCAATTAGATAGGGCCATTCAACTCGATCGAACGCCTTCTCCGCGTCGAGTGATAGTATTGCAGTATCAGGTAACTCTTCACATTCGTGGATTATATTGAGAACTCTCCTCACATTGTGGAACCCCTGGCGATTTTGAACGAAACCATTTTGATCTCCGTGTATAATGACTGGAAGAGCCCTCTCCAGCCTCATAGCCAAAGCCTTAGCTATGATTTTGGAGTCAGAATTTAACAGCGATATGGGTCTGTAAGAACCGCTTTCGGCTGGCGCTTTGCTCGGTTTTAGAATGAGAGTGATCAGGGCACTACGAAATGTAGCAGGGAGGCGACCTGTTTCATAGGATTCCAAATAAACATCTAATAATGGGGGAATTAATTTTGCTTTAAATAGCTTGTAAATATCTATCGGAAGCCCATCAGGACCCGAAGCCTTACCACCTCTCATGTTCGTAATTGCATCAGAAACGTCATTGAAATTTATTTCTCTCTCCAATTCATTTTTCACATCCTCAGAAATACAGGGAAAGATCAATCTATCCAAGAAAGCATTTTGGCTTACCAGGTCCAGTGGGCTGTCAGATTTATATAGGGTTTTATAATACGAGACAAAGGTGTTATTAATTTCTGTGGGATCTGTGGATAATTCCCCTTGATCGTTCCTAATTATATTAATGGCTCTGTCAGATTCAAGTTTCTTTATCTGCCAAGCTAGTAGTCTACCCGGCTTTTCACCCTGATCATAAAACGTCTGTTTCAATCTTATTAAACCATCTTCAGCTTTAAGCATAGACAGCTCCTCGTATTTAGCTTTAAGGGTCAATAACTCCTGTTTTTTCTGTGTTGAATCATCTATGTTAACTTCTCTCTCTAATTCTCTAATTTTATTGTCTAATTCGTTCATTGTCTGTTTGAATTTGTTAAATTTAGAACTGGTGAAACTTATCATTTGTCCACTAATATATGCCTTAAAAGCTTCCCACCTAACGGCTGCTGTTGTTTGAATTGTATTAATTGAGAAGTAGAGATCAATGTGTTCTCCTACAAATTTCATAAAGTCAGAATCATGTATCCATTTAGGGTGCAAGCGCCACTTGTTTGAGCGGCTATTCACTTGTTCTACCTCATAAAATAGTGATGTTGGGGCATGATCTGACAACACAATGCTGTCATATATACACTTAGTTATATTGGGTAGCAAAGATGAGGAAATTAAAAAATAATCTATTCGGGAGTGGGATTTAAATACTGCTGAATAGCATGAGAATTCCCTTTTATTGGGGTTTTGAATTCTCCATGGATCAGAGGTTCAGATCTTTCAAATATTGTTGTATTTTTTTTCTTGTTTGAGAGTGTGAAGTGTCTATCCCTGATGAGCGGTCAAGCTTCGGGTCCAGAGTACAATTTAAGTCACCTGCCAATATTATCCTACCAGGAAGGGTAGCTATCAATAGTAATAAATTCTCAAAAAATAAAGGGTTATCATCATTAGGGCCATAAACATTAACTAAATTGAAATTCTCTTTCAAGAGAGTTCCTTGAACCACCAAAAATCTGCCAGCTTTATCATAAATAGTGTTATTTACTTGGAAAGGCACTGAATTATGAATTAACACCATAACCCCTCTCGCGTGCGAAGGGCAACAGGATGCTAGCACTTTGCCTGGCCATCTCCTACGTACTTTCACCAGATCCTCTCTGAGTAAATGGGTCTCTTGGATAAACGCTATTGATGACTCAAGTTGTTTAAGCCTGGTAATAACCTGTTTTAGTTTAACCACTTTTACCATTCCTCTCACATTCCAAGAAGTAAATTTAAAAGTCTTATATGAAGTCATCTATTCTTATTAATACAACAGATTGTGCAACATAGTATCTTCATTTGGTTGTTGGTAAACCTTTCAGTATCTCTAACTGTTGTGCTGGGAGTAAACCAGTAAAAAGCAACACGTTGTGAAAAATACAAAAACACAAAGAAATAACACAAAATCTGCCATAAATGAACCCCCTTAGCTGTCAACCTGAACCGGACAGCCCCTCGCCCTACCCCGCCCTCCCCCTGACCTTGGGGTGCAGTTAAGTGCACACGCTGATCCAATGTAAACAAGGGAGCAGCTAGACCAAACCGAGCTGACATGGTCAAACAAAACCAAACCACCTGGACAATTGCGTCTCCTGACGAAAATGTATAACCTACATGAACAAGTATGTATACAATGATCATTACAAACTTTCTTGTAGCATAACTCTCATCCCGGAGAGCCGACTGTATGTCGAACAACCAGTACTCCAAGACACAAATGAAAGCCCAATCAACGAGTGGGCGTGGCTAGTTATCTATAAGGGATAAATAAAATGCCCAATACAACTGAGGAGAACGAAGGAACGGTAAACCAAAGTAAATACAAAAAAGAAAAATACTCTCCCCAAAAAATTCAACAGTAAGGATGAGCGATATTGACCATTAAATCCAACAATTTCAAACTACAGTTGTTATGGGCAGATAGTGAAGGATTCGGCAGTCCCCATCAGATATTCTGCTAGTCCTCTGTATTCTGCAAACCTCGGATGAACTTTTCCGCATCTGCTGGGGTCTCAAAGACATGCGTATGTCCACCAGATGACACTCGTAGCTTCGCCGGGTAAATTAATCCGTAACGTACGTTCATCGCCCTGAGCTGCTGTTTCACCCGGTCGAAGCCCCTCCTCCGTCGGTGGAGATCTGTAGAAAGATCCGGGAAGAACATGACCTCTTGACCTCCGCAGATAACTTTCCCTTTGGCCATAGCCGCCCATATCACCCGAACCTTGTCTTGGAAGTTTAAAAACTTCATGATGAGGACTCTCGGTGAGGGTGGTCGGTTGGGTTGCGTCCGGCCGGGCAACCGGTGAGCTCTTTCGATGAGAGGTTGTCTCGGGAATGTTGCTGGTCCCAGCGCTTCGGGGAGCCACTTCTCTAGGAAAGCCACCGCGTCATGTCCTTCTATTTTCTCCGGCACATTAACTAGTTGTAGTTTGGAACGACGAGAGCGATTTTCGAGGTCCTCGAGTTTGTTCGTGAGGAGAGCCACTTGTTTAACTAGCGCATCTATCTTGCCTTTCTCTGAGTTAATGGCGTCCTCCACGCTGCTAATGCGCATCTCTGCCCCATCCATGCGCACCGAAAAGTCCTGCACATCTCTTTTAACATCTTGGATCGCTGACAGGACCACATCAAGTTTTGTGGAAAAGTCATTTCTGATTCCGTCGAGTATTTGAATAACATCCATGTTATGGGCCATTCCAGTACTCACGTCCAGGAGACTCCCAGGGCTAGCATCACCTGCAGAGTTAGCTTGACTGCTAGCGTCAGAGATGTCGTCTTCCTCACTCAGAGAAGAGTGTGCCTTAGATTTATTTTGTGCTTTCTTAGCCGGCATAATGTCGCGGATACACGATAATAACTCGTTACAAGCAATAGTTATCACTGTTGACGCAGTTAAAGGACAGTTTTCAGGAACTTACTAAAATATCGCCAGGAGCTCACAAAAATACGTGTGCCTAGTTCAGCGCCATAACCACGCCCCTCTGAACACAGATTTTAAATTTTTGGTCAGAAAATCACGACTAATTCGTGAAGAGCACCAAAAAAGTGTCACCAAAATACCAACACCATTTATTAAACCAAAGAAAAATAATAATTTAATTTCAGTTCATTTCTGATTTGTTAGTATAGTGCAAAATTGTAACTATAGATGATAATTTTCTCATGTATGGCATGTGTACCTAATTAGCTTAAGCTTGTTAGTCTGTATAAGACTTGAATGCTAGGAGGCCAGTCATAAAGGTTTTCTGTTTTGCTTGCTTTTTCCAGGCTATATATTACCTTTATGAGCTATTTGCCAATATATTGGCCAACCCATAAAAATGTAAAAAAAGAAAAAAGATGAGACTGAAGAAACACCCTTCAGTCACATTCTCTGTGTTGATATTCCATAGTGAATCCGCCAGAGGACGCCTTGCAACAATCAGCTGATCTTAGCAATGTTGGGGAGAGCTTAAACAAGTAATCCACGACTTGCTGTGAGAACAAAATAAGCTTATTTTTAGACTGGGTTGTCCTAGCGTTTTAGTAAGAACTCATAAATACCTGTATATTTCTTGTGTCACATGGGTTAGACATTCACTTGGCAAGGAAAAGGTTGCTGATTCACTTTCAGCCAGAGGCGCAAACGTTCTGTGGAGTAGTAGCAGGAAGGACATCCAGCGTAAAACTGCTAGATCAAACATGCACAGCTACCCACTGTGGTGACCCCCTTGTAGCAAAGCAGCAGCTGAAAGTAGCTTTGATCTAATCAGAGGCTTTTAATCTAAAAACAATTCTTCAGGTCGTTTAGTGACTGCAGCTAAGCAGATCTGGAAACAAAAAAAAAAAGAACACAACACAAACAATGATCTTACAAGCAGTTTTATCAGTAAAAGCCTGATATCCATTTTTAACTGCACGTGTATGTTAACTTGACATGAGGTTGTTTACATACAACACAATGAACTACAGGCCAGGAAGAATGGAGTTATTGCTGCATTTAAAGTGAACGGTGAAAAACAGTGAGTACTGTGTAACAGCACTTTGCACCTACTCAGCGGTAAACTGCTGGCTTGAGTTGCAGCTGAGATTGAACTTTCATGTTTCATGGGTGTGCGTGACAGACTGGCTTCTGGAGACTTGTCGACTTTTAGCACCTCAGCTGTAGCAAACAGTACCCCTGAGTGAAAGCCATTCAGGTCTGCTCTATTAAATCTATTTCAGGAGTCCTTTCTCTGAGACCTTTCAGCTTCCCTCACGGTTCCTCTGTTTTAAGGTCAATATTGTGTCAAGCACCCCACGTGTTTCTCCAGGGGCCAGACAGGAGGATCAAACAGGAGTTACTTCATCATCCAAAAATATGAAAGCTGCCCCTTGTGTCAGTAGATTTAAGTGTTTAAAGAAGAAATTTTTTACTGTTTTTATTAGTGCTGTCAAAATTAATGCGTTAACGCACATTAATTTGCTATCACGGTCAACGCAATTACAATTTTTAACGCAATTAACACATCTGGAGTGTAGACTGACTCTAAATCCCTGAAATGCTTCTGTCAACGCATTTCGGGCTGTTTGTCCAAGTAGAGTTACTTTCTCACATGCGCAAATGGACAGTTGATCTGGTAGTGATGGGTAGCTGAACCAATCAACTCAGTTTGGAAGATGATAAACACACATTGGCCCTCTGATGGGAAATTTGAGTATTCCAAAAATAACAAGACAGAACAGTCGACCGACAAAGTATTATGCACATTGTGCAAGAAGGAATTTTCTTTTCACCGAAGCACTTCCAGCTTAAAATGTCACATTGACGCAAAGCATGCGTTAGTCGGGGATGCTGCTAGGACTTTGGCTAACGCGTCACCGAGCTTGCGACAAACCATTCACGGAACATCAGGGACTCAGTGAGTCTACCTCGGAATTATTGACTGACGTAATTGCCAAGTGGACTGCAACAAACTGCAGACCTATTAATATCGTTGAGAACGCGCTTTACATAGCTTTGGTTCCTCGTTTCAAGGACTTGAAGTGCCTCCCCAAGAGTAACAGAGAGAGGGTGGATAAACGTTTACAGAGTTTTTTGTTAACATGAATGTTCAAGATGTTCAGTAAACATGTTAATTGCGTATATTTTCCCTTTTTTCTCGAGTCTGTTTGCTAAAGCAAAATGAATTGTGGTATAGAATAAAAATAAATTATATTTAATCGTGATTAATCAAAATTAATCCACAGTAACCCTGTGATGAATCTGATTAAACATTTTAATTGTTTGACAGCTCTTATATATATTATATAAAAGTGTATACTTACCTATTAGTATATAGGTTTTTTAAAAAGTTGTACGTCACATCAGAAAACCTTTAAAAGATTGAAGAAAACTATTCAAATTATCTGAATATAAGCATACATTATTTGTGTTTATTCTGAATTTACTTCATTATATTGCATAAATGTCAGTTACAAGCTTAAATATAAAGTCCAGGCTATTGATCAAGTATTACGATTAATCGCGATTAATTCCAGAAAATTGTGAGATTAATTAAAATTAAATTTTTTAATCTATTGACAGCACTAGTTTTTATATATTCTTTTTATATTTTAGTTGTTTGTTTACCCTTGTGCCTGTGTTTGGCTGATTTCCTGCTTCTGTGTGTGTATTAATGTTGTTAATGAGGCAGAAAATAAACCAAAAGCCAAACTGTTTGTGAGCAGTTACAGTGCATTCAAAGTGAATCAAAGGAAATTATTGAAAGTGTCAGTTCGCTTGTGGATGTTGGGTTTAATCATAGCTGAAATGTTTTGCTAAAAAATAATTCTATTATTTCTCTCGCCTCTTTCTCTCTCATCTGGCTTCAACAGATCTGATGAGTTTTGATGACTTGTCGTCTACCTCGGAGAAGCTCTCTCACCTCACGACCAACCGACCAAAGATGACTGGAAGGAGGCTGCCCACGCAGTTTGGCGGAGGACAATTGGTGAGGATGTGCTCTAGCGCTAACAATCCCCCGCTCCCTTTAAGTTGACACTGACCTTTTTTCTTTTGATTGTTATTATGAGGAGCTGTCTCTCTTACTCTCATCATTCTTACCATCTCATGTTAAAAGTTAGGCTGACGTCTGGTAATATAGTTTCTGCAAGTTGGTCTCTATATTTGTTCTTACGTATTATTTATGTGACAGAAGAAATCTCTTCTTTTCTCTGACAACTTTAGTATACAAGCCTTCACCTGATAGTTAAAGAGATTTCATGAAAACAAAGACAAATGGCTTTAGAACAGCAGTCCTTGTTTTTGCTCAAAGCTGGTGCCTTACAAAGCAAACTGCTGTAGATAGCAGGTGTTTGGCTTTTCCCACATTTGGACCACATTCTTGAATGCAACCAAATACTGTTATCATTAAATTGCCATCAAGGTCTTTATATCAGTTTATTTTGATTTCGGGTGTACATTTGTATCATAGGTTTGGCGTCTTTTCTTTTAAAAATCTAACTTCTTTATACCTGCAGACTCCTTGCAAATCCTACCATGACACTAGAGCTAATAGTGTAGCTGTTAACTGTCATTGACAGATGCAATCGTTTCAGGACTCTGCAGCTTTTCCTGTTTTCCCTGTTTTCCCTGTCACGAGCAGCACATTTTATCCCAACATGATTCCACAGTTTCCATTACAGCCCAACAAGGAAGTGAGTGTGGAGAAAACCTTTAAGATTGATGAAGAAGATGCCAAACCAAAGCTAACAGAAACCAGAAAGGTAATTTAATTTCATGTCTGTTTAGAGGAAACCTTTAGTTTAGTTACAGGTGCCCGCTTAGTGACATAACTGCCTCATGAAATGAAGCAAATAATGAATGGTCTTAGCAGATCTTTGGGTATAAACCTGTGGAAGTGATGGCAGCTGTTGCCAGCGGCGTTGCTGATGGTAGCACAGCAGTGATGGTTTGTGTTGTGTGAATCTGGTAGGAACTAAACAGTATAGCACACTGCCTGCTTATGTTGAAATCAAGTCAGCATGGTACTCCAGTCCACATTGAGGCTTCTAATGTGACATTGTGGACATTGGTCAAAAGTTGTCCGCCATATTGGATGCAATGCAACTGCTGGTTGTTAGGGAAGCAAGTCGTCGCCATCTCATTGGCAGTAGTTTGAGGTTGCTGAGTAAATCAGTTGCAGAGAAGATGCTGCACCAAAAATGAAATGAAAAGGGATTGTCTTTTTCTTTCTTTAGCTGTTTCATTTTTTAAGGCAGACTGTCTCCGTTCTTGGTTTGTGTCACACTTTTCAGTTTCCCTATACCTCAGAGAGCAGGTGGATAATGTTTATGGACAAATCAAAGACGTCTAATCAAACCACAGCTGCAACAAGATTCTAGGGTCCAAAGCAATCATAAGGAGCTTTCTATATATTTTTCCCTAGGAACTGGTGGTGACCACTCTGTAGGCTTTGGTGACTAGCCTTTTATTCACTATGTTGTCACCATGAATGTCACACATCCAAACTGGCAGATAAGCCAACATCACATGGTTAATGCTGACATGCAAAACCATAACACGGCTCTTTCAGCCCGGTACAAAAAGGTGTTTTTCGATGCATCCTATAAACCTTCATACCAAATGGACCTCTCAGTCATGTTTGTGGTATTTGGTTTCTTAGTTCATAGATGCTGCTTCACAATCAAGGTTGCAAACATTAGTTGATAACTTGGAACTCCACTCTGGTCTTGCTCCATTACTGATGCCAGTGTTGAATTAATAATCTGCACCTCTCACTGTGAGTAAGAGAATTGAATGTGTCAGGAATCCTCACAGCTTTGTGTACTTTGTTAGTGTTAGTGAAGTGATAAATGAAAACAGGCCCAGAATAAATACAGTAAAATAAATTTAATGTTTTTCACTTTTCCTGTTTGCACACAGATGTGCAGCTGGCAGTAAAGAGCTGAAGTGAATGATATTCAGTCACAGTGTATTACTATGTGTTATTATTGCTTCTAGCTTCTCAAATAAGGTCTCTGACCGAGCATGAGAGTGAAAGCAATCAAGTGCACAATCAAAAGGAAGTGGAACATCATTGTTGTTGGCCCTTTTCAGTCATGTTGGCTCACTTTGACCACAGTTTGCAGTTAGATAAAAAACTTTGGGGGGAAAAAAACGAGTTGAAGCTGTTTGTGATTGGACCGTGGATCGGCTTGTCGTCACCAATACCCAGTCCAGCTTTTGTGGCTCAGTATCTGACCAATACCCAATGCAAGCCTCACATCAGCACATCTGGAGTACATAGCTACATACAGATTCTTTTAAGTGTAACAGTAAAAACAATGTCTTGATTGTATGGTCAGAATAAACCACCATAGTGGAAGTTGTCACACCCGTGTCAAACAAGCTGTTGCTCAGCCCCTGCTACTCCTATTTCTCACCATCACACATTTACAGTTCACATACTCCGATTATTTCCTGACACATTACCTACAGTCTGTTTGTTCATCTTGAGACTTCCATCTGTTTGGTTCCTTTCAAGTCCTCTGGTTTCAGATTTGTCTAATTAAAAGCTAAAGTTATCCCCAAGTTGGCTTTTTAGGGAAAGTTTGGCATGTCACACAATCCTTTTAGCATTACATCACTTTTTCTGAAAACGCTCACTGAATACAAGTAGCTACAAAAAACAGCACTTTGTTATTTTGCTTTAAGTCAGTGTTGTTTACCTACATGAAGACACGAAGTGCGATGGGGTGATAAAGACTGAATATCCCCCTTCACTGGAAAACACATTGTGTAAATCAGCCCCGTGTTTTTCTTCCTACACTGTAGCATTGGATTTAAATTCCTCATCTGCTCTGCTGTCACAGTGGATTTAATTTGAGAGCCTCACCATTAAATTTGCATCACAGATACTTTTCCCTGAGGGTGCAGGTATTATAATGACAAGATAAAAACATCCAATTAAATTTAGTTTTAGATTGGAGGTCAAAACAGACACACAAAAAAGAATTATTGCAGAAAATTCTTGTCTTACATTTTTCTCCTCTCATGTCTTAATAGCCTTCCACAAACACCTTATTGTCACCGTCATTCCACAAGCCTGACTTCGGAGACTTCGGAGCCTCTCTGGGCAGCAAGGCGAAGGTAGAGCATGAGGAGTCGAGCTCCCAGCTGGAGGAGCTGAGGAGCCAGATGAAGGAGCTGCAGCTCACGGTGGAACTGCTCAAGTCCCAGCAAATGTAAGGACACATGAGCCTGATAAGGTTTGAGGGCAGGACAGGAATGGAAAGCTAAAATTGTTCTTCAAGGTTCTGACCTTATAAAATAATAAAACATTATTATAAATAAAACATACATAAATATATGATTTACATCAAATTATTACGCCACTGCCAAACCCAATACCACTGAAATGGTAATGCGTACTCCTGTATCTCTGAATTAGCAATAGCTACCGTTTCTGTCGAGCTGATTTATCGCCTCAAGCATTTTCCAACCATCATTCTCTTTAAAACCATCCTGGCTTTTTATAATAAGTATTATAATATGTGTCTTTTGGATTCTGACGACATTAACTCAAAGTTCATTTGAGGCACTGAAACTGGTTCTGAGGTGTGTTTAAAGGAAGAAAGTGTTTAGATATTTATGATATTCGCTGCTAAGGTAGCCACATGCTAAGGTTGCACATCTCTGTTCGTTTATTTCCAGGAAAGAGATCACTGAGCTTCGAGGAGAGCTGGATGACGAAAGGCAAAAGCGTGTGTCCCTGCAGGTAGTATAGCTCGCAACTGAAACACAGGCTGAGCTGTCCACATTCATTAGACCCATTAGTTTAGACAAATATTGATGCTTTTTGTGCACACGTGAACAGCATCCAGCTCTGTACACTAGTGACTTTCTACTGACTCAGTAATAGAAGTTCTATGTGATCACAGCTGGGACCGTCTAAATGTAACTTATTACATCCACTAAATAATGAGTGAACACATGAATGCATGCAATAATTAGTCATTGTTCATTAATGTCAAGACCTGCTGACAGCAAAACACCAAAGCACTCCAGTCCGTCCGTCTTCATTAAACTCTTCTCATCTGCTGACATCAGTACCAATTGAATATTTTTGCTCAAAGCACATACTGCCTCAGGGTTGAAAGTGCAAAAACAGCATTGTTTCATTTCGCAGTCTATGCGTTGGCATGTGTTGAGTGTCCTTAGTTTATTACCAGCAGCAGATTATTTCCTCTTCCTTCCTGGTCAACACTCACACGTTAATGAAAATCAAAACAATAATAAAAAAAAAAAAAAAAACTGGCTGCATTTACGAGTTTTAAAGATTTCATCCCCACAGCATCATGCACACATGAAGCCTTCGGTTTTTTCCCTTTACACATGTAAAGAAATGTAACTGTTTAATAACACATTAAGCCCTTAAGGGACACACTGCACCAGCTATACACATAACGGTTACTGTCTGTCCTGAGTTGTCCCATCAGCTCATAAAAGCATGAGTGTTGTGCAATGTGTTTGCTAACTCTAAGCTCAGATTATTCAGAGTTGTGTTTATGATTCTTCTCAGCTCCAGTTTGAGCTTCAGATAATGAAAGTAAAGGAGTTTGGGATGGATCAGCATTATTTGGGCCTTTTTTTTTCCTGTGCTAATGACAAAAAGCACCTACAATGGACAATGTTTATCGTTAAAACAGGGCGGTTATTCAGCGAACATGTTTAAGTTGCATCGTAGGAACTGTGGGATCCAGGGTTTTGGAGGTGAAAAGAGAACTGTAGTATAACATCTGTGGTGTTTAATCCCACATATTGTGGAATTAAACACCACAGGAATTCTGGGTTTTTCCCCGATCCTGTCAGGAATTCTGCCTTAAACAGACAGGCTCTCTGAGCATGATGTCTGTGAGAGAGACATTAGTAGAGAGGGTTTTTCTGTTAGCTGGTTTCGTTATAAATTTCAGGCTGATGTTTCACCAGGTGAGCAGCTACCTGATGGATCCTTTTTTTTCTTTCTTAAAAATCAAGTTCTGTGCAGAACGTCAAGAATGAATATTTAAATCATTCACTTAAAATTAAAGAAAGAAAACTGATGACCGAGGATACGCCTCTAGGCTAACTACACTCCCTGACTGTTGAGAACACATTCAGCGTCCATGTGCTGCTCATGTTAAACTGAGAGATTGAAGGTTGGTCCACTCTGCCCGGCCGACCTTTCTGTCTTCAACAGGGCACCAATATAAATTGGATCACAGGAGGAGGGGTCCCCCGCAGAGAGCCCCACGCAGGGTCAGACTCGCATACAGAGAAACATAACTGCAGATTAGTTTAAGCCCCCCTGCAGTTAACTTCAGCTTCCACCTCAGCTTCCTCATCCTCGTCAAAGACGTTGGCCGTGCCGCTCAGGTTTTCCTCCGGCTTGTGCTTTCATTGTCATTCAATTCTCCTAATCCCCACCAGTGGAAAAGCCCCACAGCAGGATGCCACTGTACCTCACAGAGGGATAATGACAATAACTGACTCACAAGCTCAATCTACTCTGGCAAATCGAATATGGCTGCAGCGCCTTTTCAGTGTGATATGGGGCAAAACATTATGACCAATCACTTAATTTGAAGTTATTTTGAATACCTGCACTCTGCGTGACCTCTGGAGGTCTCTGGCATTGGCTCATTCGCGGCATGTCATGTCCTGCAGAGCATGAGCCATAAAATGGGAGAAATCATTGTGAAAGTTACAAATCTGCTCTAACAGTAAGGAGTGTTCCTGGTAAACGGCTGTGGAATTGAACCAATTTGAAATCAGATGACCCTGCATATAAATCTGTGTTTTATAATTTACACTTTCTTTTGAGGATTTTTTTTTTTTTTTACTGCCTCTTTCTCCAACAGTACAAACATTGTGCTACATTTGTAGCCTTGATAACATGTTTTTGGCCTCGTTGGAGAGGTGTGCACAGTGTTGTTCCGTTGTTCCTCTCTCTGCATAGCCAAACAGCTACTTCATTGGACACAGTGTAGCTCCATGCATCCCCACCCTACACACCAACTGTAAGAAGTTTATTTTTTCTTCACAGATGGAGATCGAGAAGCTAAAGCGAACCATCCACTCGACGTGAAACTCCTTGATCTAATCAACGGCAGTCCTCGGGGTCAGCTGCTGGCCTGCCCGTCGATCAACAGGAGAGCAGGAGGGCAGCGATGTATGGATGGTCAAATGGAGGGAGAGAGGGTGGAGAAATCCACCCACCTCAAGCACAATCCTTGTTCAGTGATCTACAAAAACAAACAAACTCACTCTCCATATTTGTAAGATTTACATTTTGCACATAAGATTTTTTTCAAGCTAGGTGTAAGTTACAGATGTATATGTTCCTCTCTCTCTCTTTTCTTTCTTTTTTTTTTTTTTTAAACTTTTGCCAATACAAAAAGAAAAAAAACCCGAGGCCTTACTTCAAACTACTGCGCTGGACTCACAACTCTGCTGCTCTGGCTCTTTTCCAATCACTCTGGCGTTCCTTGAACTCCTCAGGGATGCTCCCAGTACTACTGACTTTGTGTAAAGCAGAGGGTGCTCGTTTTCCTTGCCTAATTTCTTTTTGATTTTTATAATGCACAAAAATTTATTTTAAACAGATTTGATTATTTGAGTTTTCATCTTCAGATTAAAATGCGTTTTTCTTTCTTGCACGGCGCCTGTCAGCACAGCACCACCACATGGCTGCAGCGTGTCAGAGCAAGCTCTCGCGTTTCTTTTTTGTTGTCTTTTGATGTTTTCTAGCATTCCTACCCAGAATAACACTACTGTGCCTGTTTCAGAAAAAAACAAACAAAAAAACAATCTATTAAATGTTTGTAATGGGATCTGGAATATTTGCAGCATGATATTGTATATCTATATTTTTAAATCTACTGACACGCTTAGTCAAATATTATATAGAGGGCCTCTTCTATGCTGGCTCTTCTATTTTTGTGAGAAAAACACAAAAAACTTAGCCAGAGTCATAAAATGCAAGAAAGGCACGAGGAAGGAGGGACTACATTCTTCTGAAAAGGCAGCCTCATTACGATCATCTCTGCTACTCGCTTGTCTATTCATAGCTCTCTCCCATCCCTGTCATTTCTACCTCCACCTTCCTTACTCTCATCCATCTTTGTTTCCTGCTAAATCGTCTGGTGTCTTTTTGCTCAGCCGACTACCCCCTCCCTCTTATGTTTAATCTACAACTCCACATTCCAGACACATGGGTTAAACTAACTGGAAGAACATGATGAAGCGGCGAAATTCACTCACGTCCTTTTTTTTTTCTTCCTCCTTTTAATCGTCTGATGATAAAACACTGCTGAAGAATGAGATTATCCTGGTGGAAACTGGTGCGATATGGGTCAACTAGTGTGTTTTTAGCCATGTTAGCATGGATGATGGGTATAAGTGTCATGCAGCTTGATCCGTAATGTTTCAGCAGACTTAAAGTTACATGCATACATACATCCACCAGATTTGCACTACCATGATTTGAACTAGTAGTTGGTTTGTCATGTTTGTCAGTGTATAGTTACAGCACACTGCGCTGCCACACCCTAGGCTAAATTTTGTGTTTCCACATTTCCACTTCAAATGCCTGCACAACTTGCCACAGCCATGTTTATCATGCACCAATTAGCCATAACATTAAAACCATTTTCCCAATATTGTGTCACTTCTGCCTGTGCCACCAAAGTGACACAGAAGAGCTCAGGAGGAGCTCCAGGAAAGACCTGTGGCATCTGGGAGTTGGCGGTGTTCAACGGGTTTCAGATTGGAGAAGTACTTTGAGCACCTCTCATGTGTTTGGTCTATTACAGTAATGATGCCAGAAATCCAACATTTCTTCATAACATGATGGTCAGTGTCGTTCACTTCACCCAGTAGTGGTTTCAATGCAGTGGCTGATTGCTGTATGAGGCATCAAATGAATCAGTCAATTAACTGACTGATGATTAAATTAAGCTTTATAAAGTGAGCAGGGCTGACCACTAGGAGTCTACAATCTGAAAAATTACACATTAGGGGTTTTAAGATGGAGTTAAATAAAGATTAGAAGTTACTGCTTTTTACTGGACATTGAGCAAACAACTGTCGTTAAATCTCAGGCAGTTTCTATAGCTGGAAGTACTGCTACAGTTAAGAAAGGTAACTGGGTTTTTCTCACTTGTCATGATGTTTAGGGGTACAGAAATGTAGAGCATGGTATCACTAACGCAGAAGGCCAAACTCAGTCAGTTCTAACTGGAAGCTGAATATATTTGTTCATAGGAGTATATTTCTGCCATAATTTGGGTCCACTTGTTCCTGCAGGGATCATTATAACAAAACATTTTTGTGGAGTTGGGAGGTGCACCATCCATAGTTTCCATGATTCACTGTATGTTTGAGTACACAAATCATCTGAAACCTTTGCACACAGTGTGAAATGGAAATTAAAAACAAAATGTAGAAGAGCGCAAAAACAGCATCAAATGTTGAAACTGAGAACCTTTTTTAAAAGCACTTTATGTCCATGAGTACTTCTTGTAGTTTTGCCTCTGTACACTATCACAGTGGATTTTAAATCAAACAATGATTTTTTTTTAACAAGAGTTTTGGATTATTTGGAATTTCTATGAAGTAAAATTTACATATACAGCTACTAGCCATGCCAGCTCCCATAAACTGTGCACTGATCAAAGAAGAAGAGGTAATGCAACCTAGTAACAAACATGGCCCTTTCTCAGCTTATTTATAATTCATTGCTGGTATCAAATTTAAAAGGAGCTTGTAATTTAAAAAAACAAAACAAAAAACAGATTTCTCAGTTTTAACATTTCATGTATTATATTGTTTCAACAGTTTGCAGCTGATTGCAAATTGGCTGGGATAAATATTGGCACCTTCAAAGATGGATGCAATGGTTCTCAGCTGGAAAAGGTGGAGGATGTCCAGCTCCAGTTTGGGAATGAATGTGCCTCTGTAATGTATTCATGAATGGAGATTAATAAGTTAGTTGGGATGAGGAGCTCAATCATTTGAGAGGGTGCACTGCTCCAAGTAGAAAGGAGGCAGTTGAGGTGTTTTGAGCAGTCGGGCTGATGTCTGTCTTCATACTGCTTACGCTCTAGCTCCATTCTGTAGCCCTGACTCTCACAATGTTCAACAGCTTAACTGAGAAACTGAGAGCAGCACAGTACCAAGTGCATCCACCTCTGGCTTCACTGCAAGTTACAGGGATGTTTAAATTCTGACACTCGTAAGTTTTGTTTCCAGGTTAGATGTTCCACATTGTGCTACCACAAGGACAAAAACCTGTTACTGTTGTTTGTATCTTTGTCTTAATGTTGTTGTACATATCTCACAAATGTCTTAAAAAAAAACCCATCTCTTTGTACTTTGAAGTCTTTGCCGGGCCTGATTCTGTGTGCAAATGCTCGACTGGAACTGTCCATGATTGTGTTGGAGAAGAATCTAAGCCCCACAGTGGCCACTTTGATGCTTTGTGATCTGACCTGAGTGGTCATGCACTCACACAATACATGGATTTCTGGCTTTGAACAAGTGTGGCTCTTAATGCAGTGTGGCCAGGCAATAGGCTAATGTGGGAAACAAGAGAGGGGACGTTTTAGGTGATGGCTATTTACGGAACATCTGTAATATGACTTTTGCATATTTTACATTCCAGATTTTGACACCAAGAAAATAAGAAATGTGTGCACATTTATAACATATTTTCAAGTGATTTTGTTTACAAGAGCTGTATCCTTGCATGAGCTGAGATTCTTTGCAAAAATGAATAAACATCATCTTTATTTACTGTCACAGATGCTTCCTTTTTCTTTTTTGTCTCTGCTTTTGAAATTGTATTTCACTTAAAGGTTTGCATGGACCCACAACAATCCTGAGACCTTTTCATGCTTGAGTTCTTTAAAACATTCAGGGAAATATTGAGTGGAAAATATTGACCGCTGACTGAGAGAGAGTCAGTGAGTTTTCTGAGGAAATGCAGCTCCCAGTGAACTTATCCTCAGCTGACAGATTCTGTCTATAATAGTACGTCTGCTCGTGAGTATGTGCGTTTAAATATGCAAGTGTGAACCTGGTGGGTTTAAATAATAGGATATTGTAGACACAAGTGTGGAGTTTTAGAGACGCAGGATAAAAATTTACATTTCTAATGTTGCCTCAAGACATAGACATGAACTTGTGCCGGAGTTCAGAGTCTATGTTAGTTTACGGCTGCTGTCCTTTTGCTGTTGCGAAAATCTAGAAATCCAGGTGCACACAAACTGACTGTCTTTAATTTATTAAGGCCAGCTTGATTCAGAAAAGTACCAGAAGCTCAAACATTTCCATTACATTTCTTATTTTTGTTCATCCATCCAATCTGACACCAGTATATCACATTTGTCACACAATCATCAGACCAAAACAACAAAAAGGTTTAATTCAGGCCTAGTTTGGTTTGCATTCTTCACACTTCTCCTATATCAGGGCTTATTTGGCCATATTATCTAAGTGGTGATATCTATCATACAGGAGAACACTGCAGTGGCTTCCTGCACCTTAATGACGGATATACATACAAGTAACTGACAAGGTTGCAGTGGTGAGCAAAGCAACCATTATGGCTGGTATACTGGCACCTTTAGTCCATCGCACCTTACTGCAGTATTGCCCTAGAGGTGTCTAGTGGCTGGAACTTGGAGTATGAGGATCAGCACTCCTTTCTGGGTTAATAGAGCAGGTCACCTCCTAATCAGAAGGTTAGTGGTTCAATCCCAGTCTGCATGCAAAATATCTTTGGCCAAGATAATAGCCCGAAGTTGCTCTCCGATGTATTTATTGGAGTATTAAGGTGTGTGAATATTAGATAGAAAGCACTTAGAGCATAGATGAAAGTGGTTATGTTAATTGGAAAATGAGGCAAGTTATGTAAAGCGCTATATAAGAACCAGTCCATTTAACATTCACCGCTGAAACAACAAGGCTGATGTGATATTTTCCTCCCAAACCTGGTGTTTAGTGGAGCAAAGCGATTTTACTTCATCCACCCTTGCTAATGGAATACATTGACAACAACTTGCATGCACCCACGTTTCCCTTTTTGCACTGTCACCACTGTGTGTGCCATTAGAGACACCTGGAATAGGCCGCTCCATTGTTTGCTTCCTCAGCAGGTTGCTAACCACCAGGCAGTCTCCTGGTTTGAAGTCGTGCAGTGCGTGGTCAGCTGGAGCAGCGTGTGCATCCTTCACTTGAACCTTTTGAAAGTGCCCAAAACAGCCAGACTCAATAAGCATTTACATCAAAGCCTCAGCCAAGTTGTGACAAGAAATTTTATAAAACTCAAACTCAGAATCACTGTTTTATTTTTTTCTCAAAATAAGGTTTTTATATCTATTTTTTAAAAGTAAGGAGTTGGAAATAACCCACCCTTTTGTCAACAAGAAAGGTGATTTTCTGGCCATGCACTGTTAGGTCACATTCAACCATTTTCAAAATGGCATCAGCATGATACGTACCCGCAGTGTATGAATTTATCTTCAAAATAGAAAATCACTATGTGAGCGTAGGCTGTGCACTATTATGTGTACTGTAGGTGTGATACCTTCAACCTCAGCAGTCAGAAGGACCTCTCCTGCAAGGTATTACCCATCACCCAGTTATGTTGTCCTTGTTGGGGTGCTCTCTAGTCCAGCGCCCCCTTTGATTGCATGGACTACAAATGTTTGAATTATATTGTCATATTCTGGAGCTACCTCTCCCTCTGCCTGTGTGATTGCATCTTCCGGTGTTTGGGCATCTTCTTCCTGCAGCAAGAACTTGATACATGGTTGCCAGGTGGAATCTATTTGTTGATTTCATTGTTCAGCCACTGATGAATATGCCAGTCAAACATTCATAATGTATTTCTGGTTAGACGTATAATCCATGCAGCGTCACTATGTGGAAGAAAAGCCTCCAACTCATTAGGGCCGTTATGGTTTCCTTGTATATCTGACTGTTAACATCTTGATCATAATTTTTTTATGAACCTCTCATGTAGGATATTTCCCAGTAACTTTTGCCATGCTGGTGCTAAAGTTTTACCCTTAATTTTAGCACCAGGCACCCTATTTTTGCCATGACTCTCAGTGTGGTTCGTTGGAATCCAAAAGCCTTAGAAATGGCTTTGACTGATAGATGTCAGTGACTTTGTTTCTCATCTATTCTTGAATTTCTTTATATTGTAAAGAATATAACAATATAGCGTTTGTTATATTCTTACCAAACAATATAACGCTAGAGCTATTGTTACTTTTTTTTGCCAACTGTTGTTGTCAGAAGTTTTTATACATTTAATGTATATATTGAAAATATATATATTGTGGTAATTTTTTACACTTTTAATGATTTCTCTGAACATACATATACATATAGTCTCAAACATATACATATATACATACTCCCCCACTAACATTTAGTTAAATGTCCCTAAGCAAATTGCACATCAGCGAGTCGCTTTTGGTAGCTATCATTAAGATTATATTATAATTCTCGCTGCATAGTTGACCTGTTAAATTGGCAGAATTGTTAAAATTTATTTAAACTGGTTTCCTGGTGTAGAGTCAGTTTAGTCCTAAAATTTTCAATTGGGTTGAAGACAGGGGTTTGGGAAGACTATTCTAGAAGCTTAATGTTAGCCTGCTTTATCTATTCCAGAACAAGTTGTGATTAGGAATCACGGTCCTGTTGGGTCTTGTGTATAACTGTACACAACAATTGTGTATAAATTGTGTATAATAATCTAGCTGTTGCTTTGAGATTAAATGGAAGAATCTGAAGATTGTCGTCCTGTTTTATTATTCACCACATTTTGTGCAAAGTACCAGCACCCTGGTAGCAAAACAGCCTAGAGCATGATGCTACCGCATCCGTGCGTGACAGCTGGACAGTGTTGGGAAGGTTACTTTTGAAATGTATTACACTACAGATTAAAAAATACATGCCCCAAAATATATTTTGTAACGCATTCCGTTATGTTACTCAATGAGAGTAACGTATTTTGAATACTTTGGATTACTTAATATATTGTCATGCTTTTTACAACAACCTGAATGTACTATTGCTGTGTGATTTATTTCTATTACTGAAGGCTATTCGCCATAGCAATACCAACTAGATTTTTAAAGCTTAATATAAAATGAGTAACAGTAGGGTGGACATTGAGTAAGGATGCACTTTTTGCAGTTTAGAAAACTATTCTGCGCGTATATAAAACAGGTCAGTGGCTCCGAACTATAGTAAAGGGACTTACTAGCAACTTTGGTAGTGAGAGACAGAGAAAGGTGTTGAAAGGCTGCTCCAATGGAACTTATTGTTTCGGAAGAAAACGTGAACACAGTGTACAGTCGAGTCTTAATAGCTTACTTACAACTGGGCTCGTCAGGCACTCTTTTTGGCTGCAGTGGTTATTATTATATTTACATGCTTCCATCTCCCGCTTCAGGTCGGTCATTTTTTGAAAAATGATTTTTAAGAAATATTTCTTTACGTCATTATGCGGCTGCAAGTAGAGGTGACATGGGCTGTGAGATTGAGAAACAGACATTAGAGTGTGTGAATGTGTTGATTTAGGAGTGGGGGCTTAGAAAACCCAAGGATATTTGGCATGCAGACTAGAGCAGACTGGGATTGAAACAACAACCTTTCGGTTAGTAGGTGACCCGGTTTACTAGCTGAGCTACAGACACCCCGCTCCATGTTTTGTAACCATTTATAGTAATCTGCCTTAGCTAACATAGCAACAAATGTTATGAATATTCGTGAGTGTAAACAATAAAAGCAGCTTGCAAAAGGAAGGAACTTGAAGTGGGTTGGAGGCAACTGCTTCCCTTTCGTGAGAGAAAACTTGAGCTCTTTGTGATCTCATTCCTGAGTGAGTTTTTGTTTATCCAGCAGTATCAGAGGTGAAACTCTGACATTGTCCAAGCCTGTGACCTGGTGGGGCATCACTGTCAGCAGTTGTGCAATCCAATAATTTCAGGACAGTTTTAAACATTTTGCTTATAAACCCTAAGTCATATAAAGTCAGTGAAGTCTTCTATACACTTAACTAAATTGAGTCGCTGATTGTATGACAGTAAAAGTACGTAAAGTCTGGGTCACTTCAGAAATTCAGCTGGGAACTGATGATTTATAAATATTCCAGGATCTCTCTCTGGAAAGATTTAAATACTTACGTACAGCATGTAAATTGTTACATTTGTGACCCCTGGTTACACCAGATGGCTAAAAAGGATGTGCCTGTATTTATGTAAAACCATGACCCAAGCTGAGATCACAGGATACAAATCCATTATGCCTTACTTGATGCATCAGTTGATCCTATTTTAGAACAAAGAACAGTGTTCTACTTGTTTGTACATTCAGTGTCATAAATGAGCAGACAATCACTTGAGGCAGCTCGGCATCTACAAAGAGCTTCTTAGAATAAATGTTCTTTGGACTAGCTTTAATTCTTCAGAGGAAGAAAGGTGGTTGATGATGGTTCGATCACGTGTGATTGTTTCCTTGGCAGGAATTGTTGTCCCTTAAACTCAAAAAGAAATCAATTATATCTTTGATATATAAACAACTTATGGAATTAGATGTCCATTGCATTCAGTGGTTAAAATTAGGTTGGTTTGGGAGCGGGAGTTAGGAGTAATCTTTTCAGATCAACAATGGGAGAAAGCAGTATCCAATGTCCGTTATAGTATGTCCTGTGCTAGGTTACAACTTATCCAGTTCAAGGAGGACTAGAACTGCCTAACTTTCAGCACTACTTCTTAGCCAACAGGCTTCAGTTTATCTCAGGATGGCTAAAACACACCCTCTTAGATGAACCTTGGCTAGATGTAGAACAAGCACTCTGCAATAATCTAGAGATCTCAGACCTACCATTTATCAGCTCAAACATCCAACGACATGAATGCTTTAAAAGCATCAACATCAGCTCTTCTCTGACAGCATGGTGGGAGTTTCTAAAATTGACGGCGTCTTCATTAATCCCATGCAAACGTACACCTATTTGGAACAACCCTGACATATTACAAAACAATAATATGATAAACTTTTCAGATTGGAGTGATAAAGGAATCAAATATTTAGAACATATACTAGAAGGAACAGAATTTATTTCATTTGACGGACTAGTTACACAATATGGGATCAACAAGAAAAGATTTTTAGAATATCAACAAATTAAATCCATAGTAAAAAAGAAATTTAAACCGGGTCAAGTTGAACTACAAACACCACCAAGTGTGGTTCAATTTCTTACTCTTAAACCCCCCAAATTACTATCCAAAATATACAGAATGCTTTCTAAAACAGATGAATCAATATCACTTCCTATTGCAAAATGGGAAGCGGATTTATCAGTTAACTTAGACCTAAACTTCTGGTCTCAGATTTGCTTAAAAACCTTTCATCTAATTAGAAATCCCAGTCTTCAATTAATTCAATACAAAATATTACATAGAGTACACTATACAGGTCATCGGATGTTCAAGATGGGCTTTACGTCTACCAACAACTGCTCACACTGCCAAACCAATTCACCGGACAAATATATCCACGCTCTTTGGTTCTGTCCACCAGTTCAGAAGTTTTGGCGCGAGATATGTGAATACTTATCGAAGTGTCTGAAATGTAACATTCCAACTTCCCCCTTAGTGTGTTTGTTGGGCAGCTTAGATAATGTCACTTCAGAAAAGAATATAGCCCATATGGTTTTCACTGCCCTATGCATAGCCAAGAAAACAGTCCTCATGAACTGGAAAAATAAAAATAATCTTAATTCTAACCAATATAGAAATTATCTATTAGATTACATTAGTCTTGATACAGCCTCTGCCACCACATCAGATCAATTGCTCTGGGCTCCTTTGATCAGCTCCATCACCTAGTGGGGGTGGGGGGTCATAGTTTGGTCCCGCCTTCACTGTTGTGATTGGTGTGGGGGTAGGGACAGGCTTAGGGCGTCGGGGGGTTCCCCGGAGGCATCTTCCTTGGGGGGCTCAACCCGGGGTAGCGGTCATGTCCGGTTAGGGGCTCTGTTGGCTCTCAGGTGACTGTTTCCTCGCGGTTGCGTGCAGCGGGGCTAGGGGAGGGTCTGTGCTGACGGACGTGGGTGACTGCGGTCTGGAGTGTGGAGCCTTCCTGCTGCTGCGGAGTCGGGGTGGTCTGCCTCCCCCCACCGCAGGGAAAAGGGAAACACCACCTGGGTCTGGGTGCAGTTCCCCCCTCCAGGGGCGGGGGCACCTAGACCCGGTTTGTAGAGTACGCTTGGGGAGTGTGATCGTGTGTACAACGTCTCTTTATGTCTGTCTCCACGTTGGTTGAGTGTGGAGTAAGTGCATATGAGAGCATGAGGGTGGGAATGGATGTTTGTATCTGTGTGTGCCTGTATGTCTGTGTCTATATGTCAGGTTGGGTGTCAGGCGCCACCTCTCTGGGGACATCTCAGGCCCTCCAAGGTTTGGAGGCCTATCTCCCCCTACCACCACTTCCCCTGCCAGTGGCGGACCCCCTCAGACATCGGTGCGTTGGTGGTTCTTTGTGTCCGGGGATGGGCGTCCAGGTACACACCGGCTCACTCCTTGGCGGCCGCTTATCGGGGCCTGGAGCCTGGGGCTCGCTCGGGCCACTTTGGAGGGGGGGACCCACGGCCTCTCCGCCTGGGGCTCGGTCACTCAGGCGCAGCTGGCTGCCGGCGGAGCTCACGGGCGCGTCACTGCAACTCCCCCTGGCTTCTGCTCCGCGGCTGCTGAGTGAGCACTCATCTGGGACTCTCCTCAGCTCTTTCCGGGACAGTGGCGCAGCTGCCCCTCTGTTGGTCTTCCTTGGTCTCTTGTGTTCTGGGGGCCTCTGGATGTCTGGAGTTTTGATCTCCTCCACACCTGCTTCATGCCCTGGAGGACGGGGCTGTGGCCCCCCCACACCCTCTAGCAGATTATTACATGAAGGAACCTTTTAAAAAACAAAAAACAAGCGCGTCCATGCTCACAGGTGTACACACGGGTGATCACACCCACAAACTACACCCTTTTTGGCTCCTACCTCAAAGCACACTGTGTTCTGTTGATCTTATGTGCTGCACAATAATGTTTAATATTTAGTATTTACTGTCATATTCCCATATATCATTGTGATGTTGTTTATTCTATTACTCTTGTTCTCTTCTGCTTGCTTTCTTTTTTCTTTCTCAGCAGGTGATCCAGGTGATTGATATATGCATTTTTTTTTCTCTGCCCGTTCTGTTGGTTTTTGTCTTTTGCCCTTCTCCCCCGTCCCTCTTCTCAGCTGTTTCTCTTTCCCTCTTTCTTTCTCCCCTTCTTTCCCCCAGTCAAGTCTGTCCCGTATTCAGTAAGTGAAAATAAAATAAACAATAAAAGGTGAATCAAATGGACCATTACGGCAAGGCTGGGATGGTCAGTTTGGTAAAGTAAATCCGTTGGGCATCTTTCTTTGCCTTTAGACAACAATTCTGATGGCAAAGAGCCAAACGGGACAGGCCAAAAAAAAAAAAAAAACTTATCCAGTTCAAGGCATTGTACAGGGTTTAATATTCGAAGTCTCGTCTGTCTGAGATTTACCCACAAGTGGTGGATCAGTGTGAGAGATGTCATGCAACCCCATGTGACCTGAGTCACATGTTTTTTCTTTGACCTAGACTCCGTGGCTTCTAGAGTCAGTACGGTACTCAGTTATTCTTTCCAAGGCTCTTGGGACTCAGGTCTGCATGGACCCTTTTTTGGCTATTTTGGGGCTTCCAGTTAATACTGGTCTAACTAACCCTACACACTTCAAAATATTAGCCTTTACATCACTTTTTGGCCAGATGTTGTATCTTGCTCCTTTGGAAATCTTCAAAGCCACCTTCAGTTTCTTTTGGGTTTTGAGATGTGATGTCATTTCTTAAATTGAAAAAGATAGGCCTAGCGACAAAGGCCAAATATGGAGAATTTTATCGAATCTGGGGCCCCTTGTAAACCATTGCAAGTCATTAAACGTTTTACCAGCTGATTGATATTATCACCCCCCCCCCCCCTTTTTTTAATATTTTTTTTGTTTTGTCTTGTTTTGTTTTGGGTTTTTTGTTTTTTAATTTTATTTAAGTGTGTGTGTGTGTGTGTGTGTGTGTGTGTGTGTGTGTGTGTGTGTGTGTGTGTGTGTGTGTTTTCCTGATCCTTCTTTTTATTGATTAAACATTCATGATAATATAGATTTAGGTTTAAATGACCTCATTTACATTAAGTTGCACAGGAGGACTGTTATACAACATTAATAACAACATAGTGCACATTTGCTTTGTAAACCTGGCTTACAGCTACAGAATAAATTGTATGCCATCAGGATTAAAATGCAACTTCCTGAAAAGATGATCCAATCTGCAACCAGAATGATCCATGAGGGATTCCCACCAAGATTTTTTTTTTTTTTACCAAGAAGCCACAAAACACATAGCATTTCAGTTCAAAGTGTCTAGACATTTTAGTTATGCTCTGCCACATGTTTCTATTCACTCTTTAGAAATGAACCGTGAAGTGTAAACACCTGTTGATAACATGGACAGAAAGAGATCCATTAGTCAGTATTGGTGAACTGTCATTCTGGATCATGAGCACTACAGGTCCTGGCTGAAGAAAAGCAGTCAATCCATGTAGCACTTTTTAGTGCCTCTGTTGTATTTAAAAGTATGGTCTACAAAGATTAGTGCTTATAAACATTATTAATTGCATACCAGAGACAATGCCATTCGATTATACCATGAAAATAACATTTTAATTGAGAAACTGGGGGTTTGTATTTACTAGAATACATGTATCAGGTAATAATTATGATAATCCATATAATTATGTTGATAGCTACCAGCTGTAGGATGCAAGCCTGATTAGAAGCTGCAGGAGTGAACCAAAACAGTAAATGGTGAAAGCAAGCTTGGAAACATTCCTTTTATATAGGAATACAACCAGTTGGCAACCAGTTGAGCCAAGTCCAGATTGCAGATTGCCTCCCACCAGGCAACATGTGCAACTGGGTTGTGATCAAAAGTGATGTATTTGGTCGCTGAAGGCAACAAATTAAAAAACAGTGGAATCACTGGATAACCAACAATTTTCTATTAGTTGCAAGGAGGTTGGCATCTTATTTTTTACTATGTGACAGTGCCATTAGGTTTGGTTAACTATTAAAACCTTAATGAACATGTCTGAAGTGGTTTATTGGTTGGAAAATTAGCACCAGCTGTATATCTTAATGTAAAATCGATCTGCCTTTAAAAGCAGGGTTAGATTGACCCTAACTTTTACAATGCTGCCTTCTTGACATTAAACAGTGGATGTCTTTAAATGTTCTAAAGTTAAATGAAAATAAAACTGAAGTTGTCATTTTCGGCAATGTTGACAACGCTCTGGGCCCCCTATCCTCCTACTGCAAGACACGTAGGAAACCTCGGTATCTACCTTGATGGTTCCTTTAAATTAAGTAGGCAGGTGAGGGCAGTAGTCCAATCCTGCTTTTTTTAGTTAAGACAGCTAGCTAAGGCAAAGCCATAACTCCCGACTAACGTCTTCAAAAGTGTCATTCACCTTTTCCATACTTGCAGATTGGACTACTGCAATTCATTGTATTTTGGTCTTGTTACGAACTTGCATTTTCATGTGTTTGTTCTGTGCAGGTAATGTATCTGTTTATGTTAATTCAGCTGTGCCAGGGCCCTGCTCCGATTGGTGCGTGGATATACAGCCCCGTCGTGACTGGTTCCAGCTGGAGGACCCGCCCATTAGAAGGAGGCTGGAGTGCCATGGTGGGAGAGGTCCTCGCGTTTCTCCTCATGACCCAGCAGTGTACCTGTGACAGCCGCTGGCTGCAGTGCTGTTTGAAAGTTGTGGAAGTGGAGTGGGTAGGGGTGAGCTGCCGTTTCTTTTGATCACCAGTTTTCTCCTGTTTTGAATTAGTTAAGGAGGTCAGACTCTGTCTTTATTTTTGGACTTTGTTTTGGGAAGGTCGGGGGTGCGGGATTTGTGTAGATTTTATTTTTGTTTATTATTTTGGCCTTGGCTCACCCTGAAGTGTTGACACTCCCGTTTCGTTGTTTCTCTTTTTTCCACTTTATAAATAAATCACATTATTAAGAACAGATTTGTTTCCTGTGGCTGCTTGGGTCTTGGGGGGGGGGGAGCGAGTGCCTCACTCATGTTATTGCCTGGCTCTAGACGGGTCGTAACAGTCTCGACCAGGCCTCCATTTATTGTCTTCAGATGGTCCAAAATGCAGCTGCTCATCTGCTAGAGAGGATATAACCCCAGTTCTATCTTCTCTACACTGGCTTTCTGTTTCCTACAGGATCCAATACAAACTTTTACTTTTTGTTTTTAAGTCACTCAATGCCCGAGCCCCTTCATACCTGTCTGTGCTCCTATCTGTTTATGCTCCAGGAAAAAACCATGAGGTCCAGCTCAAAATCAATGCTATCCATTCCTCAGACTACACTCATATCTCGTGGTGATAGAGCCTTCTCTGTGGTAGGCCCCAGACTTTGAAATAGTCTTCTCCTAAATATTAGGTCTGCACAAACACTTTTCACTTTTGTTTGGGTTTCCACTGGTGTGGAATTACCAAAAATAGAGAGGGCAGAGCCTAACATATGAAACATGATAAGACCGCCGTGTAATCCCTTTATTTCAACAAAGTAACTGTATTCTGAATACCACCTTTTTAAACGGTAACTGTAACGGAATACAGTTACTCATATTTTGTATTTTAAATACGTTATGCTGGTACATGTATTCCGTTACTCCCCAACACTGTTTGACCTTGACCTTTTTTTTTTTGTTGCCTGTCCCGTTTGGCTCTTTTGCCATCAGAATTATTGTCTAAAGGCAAAGAAAGATGCCCAACGGATTTACTTTACCAAATTGACCATCCCAGCCTTGCCGTAATGGTCCATTTGATTCACCTTTTATTGTTTATTTTATTTTCACTTGCTGAATACGGGACAGACTTGACTGGGGGAAAGAAGGGGAGAAAGAAAGAGGGAAAGAGAAACAGCTGAGAAGAGGGACGGGGGAGAAGGGCAAAAAAAAAAAAACCCAACAGAATGAGCAGAAAAAAAAAGAAAAAAAAATGCATATATCAATCACCTGGATCACCTGCTGAGAAAGAAAAAAGAAAACAAGCAGAAGAGAACAAGAGTAATAGAATAAACAACATCACAATGATATATGGCAATATGACAGTAAATACTAAATATTAAACATTATTGTGCAGCACATAAGATCAACAGAACACAGTGTGCTTTGAGGTAGGAGGCAAAAAGGGTGTAGTTTGTGGGTGTGATCACCCGTGTGTACACCTGTGAGCATGGACGCGCTTGTTTTTTTTAAAAGGTTCCTTCATGTAATGATCTGCTAGAGGGTGTGGGGGGGCCACAGCCCCGTCCTCCAGGGCATGAAGCAGGTATGGAGGAGATCAAGACTTCAGACATCCAGATTTCATGATTTTTATGAACAGAATTTTTAGACATAACCAAGTGGCAGAAGGCATCCACCTGGGTGGTGTCAGAATCTCATCTCTGCTTTTTGGAGATGATGTGGTTCTGTTGGCTTCATCAGGTGATGGCCTCCAGCTTGCACTGGAACAGTTTGCAGCCAAGTTTGGAGTGGTGGAAATGACACTCAGCACCTCCAAATCTGAGACCATGGTCCTCAAACAGGAAAAAGGTGGAATGCCCACTCCGGGTGAGGGACAAGTTTCTGCTCCAAGATGAGAAGTTTAGCTTTGGATAGTGACCGAAAGAAAAAGATCACAGACACAAGTGGCAGAAAAGAGCTTCCTTTGAAGGGTGGAAGCTTAGAGCTATCTCTAAGGAGTTCGGCCATCTGGGAGGGGCTCAGAGTAGAGCTGGTGCTCCTCCACATCAAAAGGAGCCAGTTGAGGTGGTTTGGGCATCCAATAAGGATGCCTCCTGGGTACCTTCTAGGTGAGGCATGTCCCACCGGGACGAGGCTGACCCAGGACACGCTGGTGAGATTATATCTCTTGGCTGCTTTCACTGCAACCCAGGCCCAAATAAGCAGAAGAAGATGGATGGATAATTGGATAGCTTGCAGCTAGTCTGCCCTGTTTGAGAAGATCTCACCTACAGATAGGTGCAGTGCATAACACGCAGGGTGTTATGCATGTCTCTTTAATGGTACTGGGAAAGTTAATGTGAGTACAAGAAAATAATTATTATAATATGATGTGTTAAATTTGTTTAGATCGCAGGAATAAGGAAGGATTGGTCTGTGTTTTAGTTTGGCTTAGCAGTAGCCTGAGAGTGTGTGTAATTGTTCAGAGAGAAAGGAATTTATGGACACTGGGGGTCTGGTGTCATAAAAGGAGTCAGGAAGCTACAGTTGGGGGTTGCTGATGCTGATGCTTATACCTTTAATAAAAGTTCATAATTGCCATAACTTAGAAGTAGGTTTGCAGGAGACTCTCCACATGCTTATCTGTAAATGTAAAACTACAAGAGGCCAATGGCCCAGTGAATGCAGAGTGGGGGTCTCAGTGTTTGTAATATGTTAACTCTGTTTTCTATGTTGTGTAGAGGAATTTGGTTTAGCTTGGGTGAGGAGATTACTTTTATGACCCCCAGGAAGTCACGTATACAGCGACACACACAGGGCTTTAACTGTTACGACACACCCACACCTACATGCACACGCACTCACGTAGACTCACTTCTATAAAGCTGGCTGTAACTAACAAAGAGGTGGAAGATCTGCAGAGGGACACCGGCCTGGCACATCTCCCCTTCTAGAAGATGCATGCTTAAATGAAGATGAATAAAGATGAATAAAGGTTTTGTGAAATAACTACTTTTGAGTTCCGGTGTCGTCTCTGGATGCCCGAGGAATAAAAGAACTGGGGTGAAACTGATTTCGCAACATTAACCAAACATGAAACTATAAAAAAAGAAAACCTGTCTTGAAACATGCTTTTGGTAAATGCATTGGTTCTTATATAGCACATTTCTACTCGAGTACTCAAACCACTCTATACAACGTGCCTCATTCAACTAAACACTTCACCCCCCCCCATAGCTAAGTACTTCCTATCCAACATTTATATTCTGACCAACAGTTCAATATGTTGCCCAAGGATGCTTTGGAATACAGACTGAAGTAGCCAGGGATCAAACCACCAACCTTCCGATTAGTAGATGACCCATGACCTGTTCTACCTCCTGAGCTACAACCACCCAGGGGTGGGTTTAAGAGACTCCAAATCAATTTTAATATGAATAATGCGATATTCATTCATTAAATACCGTAATCAATTTTTAAATATAAATGTATTTTGCCAGAATCTTAACTTAAAGCTTACAAAACTATTTCAAGAACAGCCAAACAGCTAAAACAGCAAATGATTGAAGAGCAGTTTGATGATTGCAAAGAGCAGGTTTTCACAAGAAGATTTGGTTTCATCACTCCCCGACCAAAATTCACTGAACCAGCACCAAAAGAATATCAAAACTACGCTTCATGTTTGAAAAAACATTGTCATCAATTCCCTCATACCTTTGCTGTTTTGCTTCCACTACAATAAAATCACACTTCCTGCACAGCTCTCTCTCAATGTACTTCAATACCACTTTACCATCTCTATTTTCTGCATTATTCGCTTGCACCAGTCCACTGTTGTGTACAGTGTTGTTGGCTGCCAGGTTTTTTTTCTCTAAAAATGACCTTCGACAGCAAATGCTAATACTGAAGAAATTTCAGCTTTTGCAAATTACAAAACACTTGGCTGTGTCAAAGGAGCTTGCAAAGAAAAGCGTCTGGACTTCTTTAAGTTGCTTGAAGACGTTTCACCTCTCATCCGAGAAGCTTCTTCAGTTCTAAGGTCAACAATGTGGTGTATGCTGTACAGTGCAGCGAGGAATGCTCAGACCTCTACATTGGAGAGACCAAACAGCCACTTCACAAGCGCATGGCACAACACAGAAGAGCCACCTCCACAGGACAAGACTCAGCAGTCCATCTGCATCTTAAGGATAAAGGACACTCTTTCGAGGATGCCAATGTTCACATTTTGGACAGAGAGGACAGATGGTTTGAAAGAGGAGTGAAAGAAGCCATCTATGTCCACTGTGAGCGACCATCTTTGAACAGAGGCGGGGGTTTACGACACCAACTCTCTGCCATCTATAATCCAGTTTTGAGATCCCTTCCCAGACGCCTTAACGCCCACTCACATCCTGGGCCATCTGACCTCAGGAATTCGCATGATAAAGTGGGGCCAGGTTTCACAATGAACACACCCGAAACTCTGGCTGATTTGGACCCACGCCCAGTTTCACACCTTGGCTCAGGCGACTAGAGGATCATCAGGGGGTCCTTTTGTCCCTCTGTGGGGGGTTACTCCCACTAGGTTTATATCTGGGACTCTCCACCATTTGACCTTAGAACTGAAGAAGCTTCTCGGATGAGAGGTGAAACGTCTTCAAGCAACTTAAAGAAGTCCAGACGCTTTTCTTTGCAAGCTCCTTTGACTACGATGACCTGGATGACTGAGAACCTTCACAGACACTTGGCTGTGTCTCCAATAAAACCTGCTTCACTTCAGCAGCATCAGGTAATGTTCATATGCTGAGTGATGTTTATGATCTACTGCAGAATAAGGGAATAAGGGGGTTATATGCAATAAAAGACCAGGGCAGGAAAATCTCCTTCATATTTTTCTGTTTTATCATCAGTTACTTTGACACAAAGGCATCTGCTGTGATGCTTTCCCATGTAATGAAGTTTCAGAAGAGTCAGCTTTGTTTTTATACATAGATATAAAAATATGGATATGCACTGACAAATAATTATAATTATAATATTTCTGGCTGTCTGAGTCAAAGTTGAATTGAATCAGTTGTAGTAATTAATGACGATACCCAGCCCTACAACCATCCCATTTGATTTTTGTCGATTGCTGAAGTTTATTTTATGTTATTAGTTTCCAAGGATAAAACAAATACATTCTGGATAAGTTTGCAAAAGGTATTTCTTAAACATGATGATCAGTTGGGTTAAGATCTTTGCAGCACCTTCAGAGACCCTCACTGGGTGCTTTTAGGCACATATTTAAAGTCAATGTATTGTTGGAAGAGAGATGACCTGTGACAGAGGAAGAGTATGACACACACACAACACAGAGCTGATGCAACTCATCTTTCATTTTATTTAGTCTGTCTAAAGGATACACTAAAATTGTCTAAAGGATTACACTAAAATTATTTGCTTTGCCAATGTGCGTTTTAGTAAACTCCATGATCCTGAGTCTTCTTTAATGCAGCTCACTTTAAATAAAAAAAACCTAGGTTTTACATGACTACTTGAGTGGTGGGTAGGCTCAAACTCTTCTGAAGTTTCCTTTTTAAACCCCCCTAACCACAGTCACATCTGGGGCCAGTTTTTTTATTGTGGCCAACTTGGAGATGATGATGTTTGACACATGTTGTCTTCCCTTCATTGATGGACATTTCTTTTGCAGTCGTTCTCTTGTCCATGATTACTATGATGGACTTGAGGATATGAAACAATGCTATTCAAATGGAATGGATGCCTGATGGCTCTTTGCACAACATTACAAATAGTCAGGAACACTATAGTCAAATTGATGTAATTTCATATTTGGCAGCATCACTGTTCTGGGACCTCCGAAGAGCAGGAGCAGAATCCAACACAGAACAAACCAGGCATCAGTGACAAGAGATGTGACATTAAATCTACCCAGAATTAAAAGAGAAGTTGGGGTCGAGGAAAATCACAAAGCAGCTTGTATAATGCACAACTGCCATGGCAGACTAATGCAGTTTAATGCTCTGAGGTAAATGGTAAATGGACTGGTTCTTATATACTCCCAAAGCATAATGAGTGCACATTTGGGTGTACTAGGTCTGTGCTCAGTGATCAGTTGGCAGCTCAGCTCCTCTTTACCAAAGGATCCAAGGCTGCATGCTGTAATGCAACAATGAAACAATTACAAAAATGATCATCAACCTATAACCTAGCGTCACCCTTATGCTTAAATATGGTGTTTGTTATGGAGAAACTATGGTTAGCACAGAAGTCCAACAACATTACTCTTTTGCAGACTGGGCAGGCTGCTCCTCCCAGTTACACCCCTTGAGGTCACAGTCATTGCCCATGTGAGTGTCGATGTCCCCCAAAAGAACAACTGAGCTCCTGGTCGTCTCTGTCAAACACCATGCCGAGTGATTCCAAGAAAGCTTAGTACCCTGAACTATCACTCAGCACATAAGCATAAACAAAGTTGTCACTGCTTCTCAAACTGAAGCACTAACTCCAAATACAAACATCAACTAGAGAGTTACAGATTGCTCTATAGTGGAAAACTATGCAATATCAACAATCATACTATTTAAAAATTTCATGTATCAGCTGTTATAAATTCCAATACTGAACTATGAGCAAATAGCTAATATGAACTCTAATTACAATAATAACTTATAATAACATAATTGTTATGAGTTATTAGTGTGCAAGTTGTAATGAATTTGGGGACTCTAGTAACTGTGTCTTGAGCAGGAAACCCTTAGATTCAATTTCATTAATGTTTTTTTTCCCCTTTAAAACTCTTTTAATCTGGCCCCTCACCCAGAACCAATTTAGCCTAGGCTACTCTACTAGGGGGATACTGCTCATGACAGCATGGCTCCAGTGATCACAGAGGCACACACACTCACTCGATATGGTTAATGGAGAGGAACCTGAAAATAATGAATTCCAAGAATCCAGCTCAGGATAATAATAAAAATAATAGAGATATTGCACAGACAGTGTTGGGGAGTAACGGAATGCATGTACCGGCGTTACGTAGTTAAAATACAAAGTATAAGTAACTGTATTCCATTACAGTTACTGTTTAAAAAGGTCATATTCAGAATACAGTTAATATGTTGAAATAAATGGATTACACTGCGGTCTTTTCTTGTTTCATATGTATGGTTATGCCCTATCTACTTTTGGCAGTTCCACGCCGGTGGCCAATAGCCTTTTCTCAGTGTCATTTAAATGAATGCCTAAATGCCTAAATATTAAATATTTAGGTATTAATGTTTCTCCTAAGCTTTCAGACTTAACTAAATTAAACCACATCCCACTTCTAAAGAAAGTAGAAGGCGATCTGACTAGATGGAAATCTTTACCCATATCACTCATGGGAAGGGTCGCCACTATAAAAATGATGATCTTGCCAAAAATAAATTACTTATTTTTGATGATCCCTAACAAACCATAACAAGAATGGTTCAGATCTCTGGATTCATATATTTCCAAATTCCTTTGGAAAGATAAACCCCCGCGTATCAGCTTAAAAACGCTACAAAGAACCAAGGATAGAGGAGGATTAGATCTGCCTAATTTTCACCAATACTTCTTAGCCAACAGGCTTCAGTTCATCTCAGAATGGTCAAAACATACCTTCTTAGATGAGCCCTGGCTAGATGTTGAACAGGCACTATGCAAGGATCTAGAGATTTCAGACCTACCATTTATTAGCTCAAACATCAAAAGACATGAATGCTTTAAAAGTATCAACATCAGCTTCTCTCTGACAGCATGGTGGGAGTTTCTAAAAATAACGGAGTCTTCATTAATCCCATGCAAACGTACACCTATCTGGAATAACCCTGACATATTACAAAACAATAATATGATTAATTTCCCAGAATGGAGTTGTAAAGGAATTAAATACTTAGAACATATATTAGAGGGAACAGAATTTATTCCATTTGACAGACTAGTTGCACAATATGGGATCAACAAGAAAAGATTTTTAGAATATCAACAAATTAAATCCATAGTAAAAAAGAAATTTAACCTCAGTCAAGTTGAATTACAAACACCACCAAGTGCGGCACATTTCTTTACTCTTAAATCCCCCAAATTATTATCTAAAATATACAGAACACTTTCTAAATTAGATGAATCAATATCCCTTCCTATTGCAAAGTGGGAAGCAGATTTATCAGTCAGTTTAGACCAAAACTTCTGGTCTCAGGTATGCTTAAAAACCTTTAAATTGATTAAAAATCCCAGTCTGCAATTAATACAATACAAAATATTACATAGAGTGCACTATACAGGTTATCGGATGTTCAAGATGGGCTTTACATTTTCCAACAACTGCTCACACTGTCAAGGCAATACACCAGACAATTACATTCACGCTCTTTGGTTCTGTCCACCAGTGCAGAAGTTTTGGCGCGAGATATGTGAAGACTTATCAAAGTGTCTGAAATGTAACATTCCAACTTCCCCCTTAGTGTGTTTGTTGGGCAGCTTAGATAATGTCACTTCAGAAAAGAATATAGCCCATATGGTTTTCACTGCCCTATGCATAGCCAAGAAAACTGTCCTCATGAACTGGAAAAATAAAAACAAACTTAATTCTAACCAATATAGAAATTATCTATTAGATTACATTAGTCTTGATACAGCCTCTGCCACCACATCAGATCAATTGCTCTTGGCTCCTTTGATCAGCTCCATCACCTAGTGGGGGGTCATAGTTTGGTCCCGCCTTCACTGTTGTGATTGGTGTGGGGGTAGGGACAGGCTTAGGGCGTCGGGGGGTTCCCCGGAGGCATCTTCCTTGGGGGGCTCAACCCGGGGTAGCGGTCATGTCCAGTTGGGGGCTCTTTTGGCTCTCGGGTGACTGTTTCCTCGTGGCTGCGTGCAGCGGGGTTAGGGGAGGGTCTGTGCTGACGGACGTGGGTTACTGACCTGGTAGCCTGTCTGCCCCTGGGTGGGTCCGGGATGGGCGTGAGGTTCTGGGGGCGCTCCGTCTCTGGGCTGGGGCCCTGGCCGGGCCTCGGGGCCTTGGGTCCTGGTTGGTGTGTTGCCGGGGTTGTGGGCGGGTGGGTGCATGGGGGCCCATCCCTGGTGCAGGGTGCCGCCGGTGCATCGAGCCACCTGGGGGGCTCTTCAACTGGTGGGGGAGATTGTCACACCTTACAGGAGCTTTCCTCTCCTCAGGAACTCCCTGCAGGAGGGGGAGATACAGGAGAGGTGGAGGAAGATCTCAGCCTGGGCGTCTATTGTGTCACGGATTGCCGGGGCAAGCCGTGTGGAGTAGTAGAAAGGACCCAAAAGGTGGCAGCTCTGGTGCAGGTGAATATTTATTTACAAGGGTGGGTACAAACAGCAATGGTGGGAAAACATGAAACCGGAAACCTAAACTGGGTAAACTAACAACACAAACCAGAAATGAAGATGCAGGGAGGTCCGGGGAAATACATACGGAGAGACGCAGGGAGACCGAGGGGAAACAACACAGACAAACCAGCAACTACCATGACAGAAGACACAACTTAAATACACTCAGAGAACACAGGGAGATTACACACAGGTGGGGAACACAGCTGGGAGTGATTACGTGACGAGAGTAGGGAGACAAACTGAAAACACTCACATAAGACGCAGACCTTCACAATAAAACAGGAAACACATACACGCAATGACATAACACACCAACTTAACACAGACTGGGGGACACAGAACATAGGAACATGAACCATGAAACAGAAGAGTATAAACACCCAAGGTAACCAAAACTACAGAATGCTAATAAACTAAACATAAACACGGAGTCGCAGACTCCGGATCATGACATATTGTCTCATGTAGTCTGGAAGATGAGTGGATGGTGGGGTGGGTGCAGTTTTCTCTGTGGTGGGGTTGGGTGGACTGTCCTGGGCTCTGTGGGGCCGGGGGGCGCCGCTGCGCTGGCCCCCGGTCTGGATGGGCCTGGGCCCCCTTTCCCTGGCGGGTCGCGGAGTATGGGAGTGCCTACTGGGGTCAGCGGGGGAGCTGGCCCCAGGGAGGGGTCACCTGCCCCTCCCTTCCTTCCCTCCCCATCTCCAGCTGCCTCCCTCTTCCTGCTCCACCACAACCACCCACACATGCAGGGCCTTGGAGTAGGGGTATGTCACCAGGGTGCAGAGGAGGCTATCCCCCCCTCTGTCCCCTTCTGGCTGCCTCTGCCTCAATTTTATCCCACAACTTAGACATTCACATTACTCACACTCTCATTACACATACATATAGGATCTTGGGGGTGGGCACGATACACGGAGTCCAAATTACCATCAGGGTGTACACCTCACCCCTGGCGTCGTTGCCCACCTCTCAATACACGTAGACATTGAGGGCTAGCAGGAGGGACTATGCGCTTACCTGCTGCTCTCTGGCAGGTAGCTCCATGCCCTCCTGGGTTTTAAATGCACCTTAGAACACACATGCATCAACACTACAATGAGCGGGTGGAGGGAGGTTTGGAGTCTTCTCTCACCCCCATTCTCTGCGGCCTGCTGGAGCGGGGGGGGCTAGGAGGAGTTGGCCGTCCGACTGCGGTCTGGAGTGTGGGGCCTCCCTGCTGCTGCGGAGTCGGGGCGGTCTGCCTCTCCCCACCGCAGGGAAAAGGGTAACACCACCTGGGTCTGGGTGCAGTTTCCCCCTCCAGGGGCAAGGGTACCTAGACCCGGTTCGTAGAGTATGCTTGGGGAGTGTGATCGTGTGTACAGCGTCTCTTTATGTCTGTCTCCACGTTGGTTGAATGTGGAGTAAGTGCATATGAGAGCATGAGGGTGTGAATGGATGTTTGTGTCTGTGTGTGCCTGTATGTCTGTGTCTATATGTCAGGTTGGGTATCAGACGCCACCTCTCTGGGGACATCCAAGGTTTGGAGGCCTATCTCCACCCACCACCACTTCCCCTGCCAGTGGCGGACTCCCTCAGACATCGGTGCGTTGGTGGTTCTTTGTGTCTGGGGGTGGGCGTCCGGGTACACACCGGCTCACTCCTTGGCCGCCACTTATCGGGGCCTGGAGCCTGGGGCTCGCTCGGGCCACTTCGGAGGTGGGGTGCCCCCGGCCTCTCGGCCTGGGGCTCGGTCACTCAGGCACAGCTGGCTGCCGGCGGAGCTCACGGGCGCGTCACTGCAACTCCCCCTGGCTTCTGCTCCGCAGCTGCTGAGTGAGCCCTCATCTGGGACTCTCCTCAGCTCTTACTGGGACAGTGGCGCGGCTGCCCCTCTGTTGGTCTTCCTTGGTCTCTTGTGTTCTGGGGGCCTCTGGATGTCTGGAGTTTTGATCTCCTCCATACCTGCTTCATACCCTGGAGGACGGGGCTGTGGCTCCCCACACTCCCTAGCAGATCGTTACATGGAGAAACCTTTGGAATGCAAACATGCTGATCCACACAGGTATGCACACAGGTGTACACACGGGTATTCACAGACGCGGACTACAGCTTTCTTGGCTGCTGCCTCAAAGCACATTGTACGCTGTCTATCTTGCGTGCTGCACAATATCGTTTATTATTTAGTATCTACTGATATCTACTGCTAGCTAGTTTATTGTGATGGTGCTGTTTTTTTTTATTATGTTGCTCTTTGTTGCTTGCTTTCTCTTCTGTTTTTTTTCTCCATACAGGTGACCCAGGTGTTTTGTTTTTTTGTTTGTTTGTTTTTTTCTTTCTTCCCCCCCTTCTCACCGTCTCTTCTCCCCTTTGGTTTTCTTTCTCTCCTTCTCTTTCTTTCATTCTTTCTCCCTGTCCTATCCCCCAGTCATGTCTGTCCCATTTGTAGCAACTGAAAATAAAATAAATTCATAATTATAATAAAGGTCAATCAAATGGACCAATATGGCAAGGCCATGATGATCCACTTGGTAAAATAAATCCGCTTGGCATCTTTCTTGGCCTTAAGACAACAATTCTGATGGCTAAAGATCCAAACGGGACACCAAAAAAAATAAAATAAAATAAAATAAAATATTTGAGTATATTTATACATTTGAGCCTGTATGTATACCATGTGTGGACTATAGAAAATCCCAAATAAATGTAAAATTGTACCGTCAAAAAAATAAAAATAAAAAATAAAAAAAATTAATGCCTAAATGGACAAATGTAAAATATTGCGTGGAGCATTGTTTATACATTAAGAAGATAATATAATATAACTATATTTCATATTTCAGCGTCTTTTAACCTCCTAACACCCACCAAGTCAATTGGGGTAAGGTTGCTATCCACTTTTGTAATTTAAGGGCAATAGTTGGGAAATCTTATAACAGAGAAAGTCAACTTGTAAAAGCTAATATCCTCCTTTTATTTTAAATATGGCAAATTTACAGGAAAAATTATGTAAGTAAGGCACTACTGCTCAAAAAGCAGTGTCCATAAGAACAAAGAAGTGTCCAAAAGTTGATTCTGTTGATTCTGGACGTAGCTTTTTCAGTGGGAGAAACGTTTCGTCACTCATCCAAGTGACTTCTTCAGTCTCAGCTGACTGCAGTTTTCCCCAATCTTATAAACAGTTGAGACACATTTTTTCTAAACACTGGGTCTCTGTGGCTTTTAAACCCCAAGGATCGGGTCCCCTGACACAAACTGAGTAACATAGTGTATGCTGTTAAATGCCAGGAGGATTGCCAGGACTTATACATCGGGGAAACCAAACACCCTTTAGTGAAGGGGATGGCACAACACAGAAGAGCTACCTCGTCAGGCCAGGACTCTGCAGTCTATTCACACCTACAGGCCAGTGGACACTCTTTCAATGATGAGGATGTACACATCCTGGACAGGGAGGAACGCTGGTTTGAGCGCGGTGTCGAGGAGGCCATTTACGTGAAAAGGGAAATAATAATAATAATGGATTGGATTTATATAGCGCTTTTCAAGGCACCCAAAGCGCTTTACAATGCCACTATTCATTCACTCTCACATTCACACACTGGTAGAGGCAAGCTATGGTTGTAGCTACAGCTGCCCTGGGGCAGACTGACAGAAGCAAGGCTGCCATATCGCGCCATCGGCCCCTCTGGCCAACACCAGTAGGCGGAAGGGTAAAGTGTCTTGCCCAAGGACACAACGACCAGGACAGAGAGCCTGGGGATCGAACCGGCGACCTTCCGGTTACAGATACGCTTCCCAACCCCCTGAGCCACAGTTGCCGAAAAGGCCACCTCTGAATAGAGGAGGGCACCTAAGGGTACATCTTTCGCCATCTTACAATGCTGTGATTGGAGCCATTCCCCAACTCTCTGTGAATGGTACTAATGGCCATTTATCAGTGGTCGTGATTAGTGGTTGTTGATCAATGGTCATGAGAAATTACATAATTATGATGAAGGAACTGACCTTCCAGCCCGTTGTTCCTTCACTGGGCTGGTTTCCGTCATTATGCAATGTACTGTTTATAAGACTGGGGAAACCTGCAGTCAGCTGAGACTGAAGAAGTCACTTGGATGAGTGACGAAATGTTTCTTCCACTGAAAAGGCTACATCCAGATGAACAGAATCAACTTTTGGAAATTTACTTAACTGGATGATTGAGCATGCATCAAGGCGAACAAAGAACTGGTTAAAAACAGTAGGGGTTGGCATTTGGTTAAAAGTTGGAGTTCAACGTGTTTGTAATTATCCTCATTTGTGTGCAGGGAGGGCAAATGGTTTCCTTTCTCACTCTCTCAAGGGCTGCAGCTCCTGCACACTTGTAGTTCGATAAACTGTCAAGACAAACACAGAGACTCACAATACACAGGAAATACTACTCCTCTTCAAAATAACATTTTAGTGCCTCTTGAGAAGTGACTGCAATCAATGGTTTTCCTTATTTTTACTATCATAGAACAGTAGTGAAGGTGTCAGACTATTAACATGTGTGAAATTACATCAAAAAAATGAACAAAAACAAAACAAAAATTTAAATTTGAGGAGCAGCTTATTTCATCAAGTAGCAATTAAAGACCCTGGTGAACTGTTTAGAGCGGGGGTCGGCAACCCTGGGCACAGTGCAACAGCTGGCACATGAAGAGTTAACTGATGGCATGACCATAGCTGGACTGGCCATCGGGCATACAGGGCATGTACCCAATGGCCGATGGTGATTTTTCGTTTTTATGGGCTGATGATTTTTTCTTTTCTTTTTAGTAACAGTATAAACAATGATAGCTGGTGGATTGGCCAGGTGCTGGCAGATGTGTAAAAATAACTCTGGCGGTGGCTATGGCGGAGTTTCCACAGAGTGGATGAGGGAAAGGGGAGGCAGGAGGAGGAGAGACCTGAGGCGGCCGTGGGTCCGAGTATCAAGTGAACTGAACTTCAGGTGAGAAGTTATGACCTGCAGTCTATCTGGGTCAGATATAAACCAAGTTTAGGTGGAGTTTATTTTCGTTGTGCTGACTTTTTACAGTCAGTTACAATAACTCATACCGCCTACTAGCTAGCATGACAAAGTTTCTGCTGGGTGGGTGATATGATGTTACTGATAGTGAACTTTATTTTATTCATAAGGTTAGTTAGTAGAGAACCTTAGTTCTCTTAGTGAGGAGAACCTTAGTTAGTCATAAGCTCTCCTCAAGGGTGCGTCCTATCGCCCTTATTATTCACTCTCTATACAAATATGTGTCAGGGCAGACATGAAAACAGGGTCATTATTAAATATGCAGATGACTCTGTTATTGTCAGCTTACTGAAAGAGGGTGAAATTAACCACGGTCCAGTCATTGATGACTTTGTTCAGTGGTGTGAGGAGTCTTATCTCCAGCTGAACATATCTAAAACAAAAGATATGGTTGTTGATTTTAGGAAACAACAAAATGGGCACGGAGTCACTTTAATTAAAGGTCAGAAAATAGAGCAAGTACAATCATATAAATATCTTGGGACCATAATAAATGAAAAACTGAACTTTGATCAAAATTGCAAATCAGTTTGTAAAAAGGGTCACCAGCACCTTTATTGCCTTAGGAAACTTGTTCATTTCCACATTGACCAAAAATTTTTAACTTTGTTTTATCGTTCTTTTATTGAGTCTGTTTTATCCTTTTGTTTGGTGGCATGGTTTGGTCAGACCTCTGTCACAGATAAAAACTCTCTAAATCAGATAGTGAGATGGTCCAGTCGTCTGATAGGTGAGCCACAGTCTTGTTTAGCCTCCCTGTACTCTAAGCAGGTACAGAGGATGGCTTTATCAATCCTTAAAAATGGTTCCCATCCTCTAAGGGGTAAATTTCAGCTTCTTCCCTCAGGACGGAGGTTTCTATTTCCGAGATGCAGGACAAAGCGTTATAAAAATAGCTTTGTCCCCGTTGCTGTCACTGAATTAAATAAGAACTGTTTTTGATTCGAAATATTAAAATCACTATATATGTGCCACAGTGAGCTTTATATATTTACTAGGTATGTGTGTTTTTAAAGGGATGGCAAATGCTGTCATTTTTCTGTAAAGCAAATTTACCTTGCCCTTGGGTATAAATAAAGTTACCTTGACCTTGACCTTGAGAGTTGCCGACCGTCCCGTAAAAAACAGAATCATCAGAGAAAATATTACACATTTTGTATTGAGCTGAAAAGGAACAGTTTGTCCCGTACTTCAGCTACAATGAAAAAGACACAAAGCTGGAGTTATTCTGCATCTTTAACCTGCAGCTGCTTCTTCTTCTCTCATTCTCTCCCTCTCCTGTTTTTACTTCAATTATGAAACTGATCAATGATAAGCTAATCAACTTTTCTGTCGCAAGTCCCATCTCTCTTGTTTATCTCCCACAAGAAGAAACCAGCGGATGTCGTGCTAAACAACAGCAGCACGTTTAAGCTTGATCAGCTGTTGTTAGAATTTATTTAATATTAATTTCTAGTATCAGCTGATGTTTGCTGGAGCCACAGCTGTAGAAGCTGCTGGTCATGATATTGGTTTGGTTATCTGGTGAGAGGGAAACATGAAGATGAAACCAGGAGATGTCCTTACTGAATCATCAGAGCTGAACAGGTGATGGAGAAACAGGTTTACTTTTTAGGTGACATGAATGAGTTGAAGGGAAGTTATGAACTATTTCTGAGAGACAAATAACACCAGGATCCTTTCCTAAGTAGCTGACAGTTGGTAACTGTCAGATCTTCAATTCAATTCAATTCAATTCAATTCAATTCAATTCAATTCAATTCAATTTTATTTATATAGCGCCAAATCACAACAAAAGTCGCCTCAAGGTGCTTCATAGATACAGAGAAAAACCCAACAATCATATGACCCCCTATGAGCAAGCACTTTGGCGACAGTGGGAAGGAAAAACTCCCTTTTAACAAGAAGAAACCTCCGGCAGAAGCAGGCTCAGGGAGGGGCGGCCATCTGCTGCGACCGGTTGGGGTGAGAGAAGGAAGACAGGATGAAAGACATGCTGTGGAAGAGAGACAGAGGTTAATAACAGATATGATTCAATGCACAGAGGTCTGTTAATACATAGTGAGTGAGAAAGGTGACTGGAAAGGAAAAACTCAATGCATCATGGGAATCCCCCGGCAGCCTATGTCTATTGCAGCATAACTAAGGGAGGATTCAGGGTCACCTGGTCCAGCCCTAACTATATGCTTTAGCAAAAAGGAAAGTTTTAAGCCTAATCTTAAAAGTAGAGATAGTGTCTGTCTCCAAACTGGAAGCTGGTTCCACAGAAGAGGGGCCTGAAAACTGAAGGCTCTCCCTCCCATACTACTTTTAAATACTCTAGGAACAACAAGTAGGCCTGCAGAGCGAGAGCGAAGTGCTCTAATAGGGTGATATGGTACTACAAGGTCATTAAGATAAGATGGGACCTGATTATTTAAAACCTTGTATGTGAGGAGCATGATTTTGAATTCAATTCTGGATTTAACAGGAAGACAATGAAGGGAAGCCAAAACAGGAGAAATATGCTCTCTCTGTCTAGTCCCTGTCAGTACTCTTGCTGCAGCATTTTGGATTAGCTGAAGGCTTTTCAGTGAGTTTTTTGGACATCCTGATAATAATGAATTACAGTAGTCCAGCCTGGAAGTAATAAATGCATGAACTAGTTTTTCAGCGTCACTCTGAGACAGGATATTTCTAATTTTAGAGATGTTGCGCAAATGGAAGAACGCAGTCTTACATATTTGTTTAATATGTGCGTTGAAGGACATATCCTGGTCAAAAATTACTCCAAGGTTCCTCACAGCGTTACTAGAGGCCAAGGTAATGCCATCCAGAGTAAGAATCTGGTTAGATACCATATTTCTAAGATTTTCAGGGCCGAGTACAATAACCTCAGTTTTATCTGAATTAAGAAGCAGAAAGTTAGCGGCCATCCAGGTCTTTATGTCTTTAAGACATCCCTGCAGTTTAACTAATTGGTGTGTGTTATCTGGCTTCATGGACAGATAGAGCTGGGTGTCATCTGCATAGCAGTGAAAATGTATGCTATGTCTTCTAATGATGCTGCCTAAGGGAAGCATGTATAATGTAAGCAGAATTGGTCCTAGCACTGAACCCTGTGGAACACCATAATTGACCTTAGTGTGTGAAGAGGACTCTCCATTTACATGCACAAATTGGAGTCTATTAGATAGATATGATACAAACCACTGCAGTGCAGTACCTGTAATACCTACAGCATGTTCTAATCGCTCTAATAGGATATTATGGTCGACAGTATCAAACACTGCACTGAGGTCTAGCAGGACAAGCACAGAGATGAGTCCACTGTCAGAGGCCATAAGAAGATCATTTGTAACCTTCACTAAAGCTGTTTCTGTGCTGTGATGAACTCTGCAACCTGACTGAAACTCTTCAAATAAACCATTCCTCTGCAGATGATCAGTTAGCTGTTTGACAACTACTCTTTCAAGGATTTTTGATATGAAAGGAAGGTTGGAGATTGGCCTATAATTAGCTAAGACTGCTGGGTCTAGAGATGGCTTTTTGAGTAAAGGTTTAACTACAGCCAGCTTGAAGGCCTGTGGTACATAGCCGATTATTAGAGATAGGTTGATCATATTTAAGATCGAAGAATTAATTAATGGCAGGACTTCTTTGAGCAGTTTTGTAGGAATGGGGTCTAAAAGACACGTTGATGGTTTTGGAGGAAGTAATTATTGAAGTTAACTCAGAAATTTCAATTGGAGAAAAAGAGTCTAACTTAACATCACAATGAACAATGAAAGACGCCTTAACGCCCACTCACATCCTGGGCCAGCTGACCTCAGGAATTCGCATGATAAGGTGGGGCCAGGTTTCACAATGAACACACCCGAAACTCTGGCTGATTGGGACCCACGCCCAGTTTCACACCTTGGCTCAGGCGATTAGAGGATCATCAGGGGGTCCTTTTGTCCCTCTGTGGGGGGTCACTCCCACTAGGTTTATATCTGGGACTCTCCACCATTTGACCTTAGAACTGAAGAAGCTTCTCGGATGAGAGGTGAAACGTCTTCAAGCAACTTAAAGAAGTCCAGACGCTTTTCTTTGCAAGCTCCTTTGACTTTTCTTTCTTATTCTCATTTAAAATGTCTAGCTTTTAATAGATAATTATCTGAATCTTACAGCCAAAGTTTTTATCTGATGTAAAATGTATAGAAATTATACATATACCAACAAGACATGCATTTTCTGTTGTACAGTTCATTTGCTGTTATGGAGTTCTTGTTATGGAAAAAAAGTGTCTTTTTTTGTTTCAAAATAGCTGATAACTGTTCGCTGATAGCTGCCAACATCTGCGAACAAATATAATTCTATAAAGTTGTTCTATATAGTGTGTAACTGTTGATATAGAGGGTTATTATATTTATTGCTAATGCAATTATATGGCACATTGACTTCTGAGGAAATTTTAGATGGCACTCATCATCAAAAAGGTTGCCTACCACTGGTTTAGAGTCTACTGCTGAAAATTTAATAATGATTAAATGATGAACACAACATGCTCAGATCCCATGACTGTCATCTTTTGATATTTGTTCTTTTCTGCAAAGGCATTTTGCTACTTCTCCTCCTCCTTTTGACTAATAAAGTAGTAGCAGAAAATACAGATGGAAAAAAGTAGACATTTGGTTGATAGTAAGAAGTTCCATTAGTCTAGTCATTCTGTTTCTTGGTTCAAGCAACTCTCTTCCCCTAAGTGTCCTAGAAGAGTCATTGCATGTCTGACAGCTGCCACATCATCCTACCACTGATACTTGCTCTCCTTTGTGGTCCCAGAAATAGGTGATCCATTTACCCCCAAGAAAATAAAATCAGTATGATTTGCAAAAATCTGACATTTATGAGTTCAGTGGTACATAAATAAAAGTGAATTCAAGACAATAGCGCTCCCCGATTCCCAGTTCAAAATATTCATTTTTCAATAGTAGGCTTTAGTACTTCACTAGGCTTTAGATCATCACTTCATTTACTGTCTAACTCATGTGTTTTTAGCTCCTATCCCACCCTGAGGAGTTTACAGCCCTTTCTACCTGCACAGTCATTCCTTTGTGCCTGGGGATATTAGGCATAACCCTGGTCTATGAAATTATATAGAGTCAGGGCTGACGTTTTTTTTTTCACATACACTGGAATCAGGCAGGAGATGGGCTAGTCCATATTAAAAAAAAAAGAAAGAAAAAAAGGTGGTGAAAAAAACCTCTTGTGTTTTATTTTGAAAGTCGTGAACGGAACTTGAGTTGGCTGAACGCGCTTGTTAAAGCTGGGCTGCTTCCCTGACTTAAAGCTGCTGCTCGGCAGTGGAGCTTCAGAGCGCCTTTGCAGCTCAGGAAAGTGGAAGCAGCTTCACGGGAATTTTTCTGTTTACAGCCCCAGCAGCCGAGCGGTTTCTTTTCTAACACTGAAATTGAAACGTGGGACCGTGGGAAATACACTGACTTCGGAATGACTGATGACTGATGATCAAAGAGTGAGTAAAAAGCCAACCCTTTAACACCGTTTTTCTGTTAAACGCACGTGCTTCATGTAAAGCATGTTTTCTGAAAAGGATTTTTTTTACTTTACTAATTTTTATTTTTCTATCATTCGTTTTAGTCACAGAGAATTCCCAGGATGAAATAAATAAATAAAAATAAAAAAATCTAATATTAATAACAAATGCATAAAGCTTTAAAGTCTCAGTTAAAAATGTTTTAGAACTTAAAAAAAGCATTTTACAAATCATTTTAAATGAATATTCCTGTAATTACAGCAATTCTTTTTCTCATTCATTTAAAAAAAAGTTTTATTTATTTCTCTTTTTTTATTTTTTTATTTTAGGCCTCCACAAATAAGTAGGTAAGTACATATCTGCAATCAGCTGGGTCTATTTTACTATTTTTTTTCTTGCTTTAGTTTTTACCTTTTAAAACAAGACACCACTAGACACCTTTCTGAATAATTTTGTTACATTTATTTTTTAAATGAACAACAGCTCTTTTGTTAATTGCTTTTGTTTCTTTCTCTTTATTTGCTCATCATTGAGTCTGGGACCACAGGTTCCACCCCCTTAAAGACACAGGTTTTTCTTGTCACTTGGCATGACCACTACATACAGTGGCGGAGCGGGGAGGGGGGGGGGCTTACTGGGCTTAAGCCCGGGGTCTTTTGGAGTGTAATTTTTTCATAGTTAGATGCCTGGCTGACAACTGTATAAAGAAAAAAACTACACACAATATTCGAAGCACATAGTGCACACTGTGGGAATTTACGACTGTTCGTAAATCCCCCCTAATATTGGTATGATCCGAGCTCAGGCACTAAGCGGGGCGGGGCAGCTGCTGCCTGCCAGTCCGCTGTTGGAGAAACGGAGCTAGGCAGACAGAGGAGAACTGAAGTTTGACCAGGTACCAAAGCAAAGCATTCGTACTGTACAAATAATGTAAATATGACGGTGTATCACGAAAGATTGATATCAAACTGATCACTTGACCCATATTATGTTACTCGCTCTTCAAGTGAATCAACAAATGGCGAAATGAAAAGCCGAACAACAACAATGCTGTTTCTTTAGAGAGTCTCAGCTTACATGTGTGTTTATTTCATATTTTCAGTTGTTACCCTCCACGGCTAAATAAATCAGTTTCAGTAATGTACTGATATACAAGAATGGACATAATGAGCGTCTTTCAAAGAAAAAACTCTGGTAGTATTTTATATATTATGCTTTGAATGTTGTTCAGTATATTTCTATGCAAAACATGAGGAACTTCATTACACAGCAGTATATTCACAGTTTAAACCAGATACTTACCTACACTTTATGGAAAACACAAGAACATTTTTTTACTGTACAACATTAATTTAGAGTAAACTTGTTTTGTTTTGGATAAATAAATATTGAAATATCGTTTGAATTAGTTAAATGTCAGAATAAAGAGAGACAGAGCTGTCTATTTTTATCACTTTCATCAAATTTAGCAGTACATGTACACTAAGTTTGTTAATTAATAAGAAAACTCCAGACGATTCCATTCTGAGCTGAAGAAGCTTCTGATAAGTTAGTAGAGTCCATGTGAGTAAATTGGTGGCACACCTGTGGATGCATATAAGGCAAAACACAGAGCCTGTTTCTTTGAAATGGGAAAATCAAGAGATGTCAACCAAACACCAGAAACAGAACTGTGGAGCTCCATAAGTGTGGCTCAATTTTGAATACAATTTGGTGCCATTTACAATTAAGAAATACAGATAGTTTCTCTCTTTACTCTTAAAGTTAACAAATATGTTTTTTATATTTATCAATCTAAAAAAATAAACATTTAGTCCAATTTGATGTTAAAATTAAAATTTGATCTGAAGAGTGTGTAAATATCTGGTTTCAACTGTATATTTGATTATTGTAAGCACAAAGAGGAACAGAGAGGGAGAGAGAGGGGAGATGGAGAATGAGGACAGAACAGAGATGGAACAAGAGCAGGTGAGACACACATGTTAGTCAAATGGTTGTTTACCAAAAGTATCACCGTATCATAGGTCCTCATGTATCTCGTACCTAGTGTTTCTTTTTAGGTTTGCAATTTTTCAAATTCTACATTTATTAAGTTATGCAGGCTTGTTTGCACAACAAGGCTAAATAATTATATAAACTTTTCTCAATCTAAATAGTGTACTTTGGTAGAATTAAAAAGTGCAGGTCTACGATGATTTTCAGTGCTACTATCATCTAGTTCTAGTTCTGATTCTGTCTTGGTTAAATCCCAAGTAGTCCTGATTTTGAACTGTTGTAGTCCTGTTTTAATTCCGGATCAGTTCAGGGTCTGGTTGAATTGGGGTTTAGTCCTCGTGTCTTGATACAGCCCCGACTTTGTTCTGCCTTGCTGCTTAATTAAAAAACTAGTTTAAGGTGTCCTGCATATGTGATATATTTTTTTCCCTATATGAAGTCATCTTTGAACAAAACTCAAAACTACCCTTTAGGGCTAAGCCCCAGGTGTTTCAAATGTCTGGCTCCGCCTCTGACTACAGACATAGTAAAATGTTCAAAATAAAGTCATCCACAGGCAAAATTAATATAATAATTCCTTAGTGATGTTGGTCAGCTACTGTAGACCCCAGAGAGGTCTGTCTCCTTGTTAAACATAAACAGATGGTCATGCAACTCTAGTAATATTCTCATCTGGGATTTGGTGGAAGTGGTGCATCACAGTCACTGAGCAGATGAAAATCCGTTCACTATAGCTGTGTGTTACAGCTGGGATCATTACATTGCAAAATTAAGTTCTTTCCCCCATAACTTAATTTTTTTAGAATAATAAAATATTAAGTGATTGTATTAAAATGAGCAGAAGTGTGGTATAGCCTAGGTGTCTGTGAAGGTTCTCAGTCATCCAGGTCATCGTAGTCAAAGGAGCTTGCAAAGAATATAGCCTAGGGTTTAAGGTGGGATTTGGCAGGTGTAGGAGATGTGCAGTGGAGCATGGGAAAAGGAATCTCTTACAAATGACAGATGTAAAAATGTATGTTTTTAGTTCCAGTAGATTTTTCTTTGTGCGCAGGCTGTGATCAGCTGATCTGTGTCACAAAGAGCCATTATTTCCTTTGATAATAATGTCTTATCTTCCTCTCCCGTCCTCTCATTCTTACATTTTTTTTTTTTCATTTTTGGGTGTCACACTTTAATGTTTTTTTTCCTTTCCCTGATATGTACAGCATTTTTACACAGCAAAATTTCGCTTTTAAGACATCATGTGTGGCATATTGCACAGAACTAGAGATACACTGATTTAATTTCTCTGAAAGTGTGACCCACTGATACGTATTTTTGCTAATTTTCTATCTAACAATTATAACTGACAACCTATAGAAGCACAAATAAACTTGTTTTCATAATAACATAAATGATTAAACTACAATACAAAACAAAAACCAGTATGTTACTTGAAAGAAATATAGAAAATTTACTGAAAATTAGTTGCTTGGGCGATATGACCCGAAATTCATATGTCGATATTTTTTAGCTGGATGGCGATATACGATATATATCTCGACATTTTGTTTTTAAGCCATAAGTTAAGAACAAAAAGAGTTCTTAGTCAAAGCTGTGTCCCAGATGTCACACAGGCACTTTTATTAACATACAGCTCGGGGCGGTCTGCCTCTCCCCACCGCAGGGAAAAGGGTAACACCACCTGGGTCTGGGTGCAGTTCCCCCCTCCAGGGGCAAGGGTACCTAGACCCGGTTCGTAGAGTACGCTTGGGGAGTGTGATCGTGTGTACAGCGTCTCTTTATGTCTGTCTCCATGTTGGTTGAGTGTGGAGTAAGTGCATATGAGAGCATAAGGGTGGGGATGGATGTTTGTGTCTGTGTGTGCCTGTATGTCTGTGTCTATATGTCAGGTTGGGTATCAGACGTCACCTCTCTGGGGACATCTCAGGCCCTCCAAGGTTTGGAGGCCTATCTCCACCCACCACTTCCCCTGCCGGTGGCGGACTCCCTCAGACATCGGTGCGTTGGTGGTTCTTTGTGTCTGGGGGTGGGCGTCCGGGTACACACCGGCTCACTCCTTGGCGGCCGCTTATCGGGGCCTGGAGCCTGGGGCTCGCTCGGGCCACTTCGGAGGTGGGGTGCCCCCGGCCTCTCGGCCTGGGGCTCGGTCAGTCGGGCACAGCTGGCTGCCGGCGGAGCTCACGGGCGCGTCACTGCAACTCCCCCTGGCTTCTGCTCCGCGGCTGCTGAGTGAGCCCTCATCTGGGACTCTCCTCAGCTCTTACTGGGACAGTGGCGCGGCTGCCCCTCTGTTGGTCTTCCTTGGTCTCTTGTGTTCTGGGGACCTCTGGATGTCTGGAGTTTTGATCTCCTCCATACCTGCTTCATACCCTGGAGGACGGGGCTGTGGCCCCCCACACTCCCTAGCAGATCGTTACATGGAGAAACCTTTGGAATGCAAGCATGCTGATCCACACAGGTATGCACACAGGTGTACACACGGGTATTCACAGACGCGGACTACAGCTTTCTTGGCTGCTGCCTCAAAGCACATTGTACGCTGTCTATCTTGCGTGCTGCACAATATCGTTTATTATTTAGTATCTACTGATATCTACTGCTAGCTAGTTTGTGATGGTGCCCTTTTTTTTATTATGTTGCTCTTTGTTGTTTGCTTTCTCTTCTGTTTTTTTTCTCCATACAGGTGACCCAGGTGTTTTTTTGTTTTTTTTTGTTTGTTTTTCTTTCTTTCTTCTCCCCCTTCTCACCGTCTCTTCTCCCCTTTGGTTTTCTTTCTCTCCCTCTCTTTCTTTCATTCTCTCTCCCTGTCCTATCCCCCAGTCATGTCTGTCCCGTTTGTAGCAACTGAATAATAAAATAAATTCATAATTATAATAAAGGTCAATCAAATGGACCAATATGGCAAGGCCATGATGATCCACTTGGTAAAATAAATCCGCTTGGCATCTTTCTTGGCCTTAAGACAACAATTCTGATGGCTAAAGATCCAAACGGGACACAAAAAACAAAAAAACCCCAAAAAAAACATACAGCGTAGATGTACATGAAGAAATTACTCAAAAATAAATTATCAGCATTTATTAAATAATAATGCTCCATAAATAAAAGAAAACAATGTTGTCTTTGTGCATAAAAAAAAAAAAAGCTCACAATTGTGCAGTCAAAATGTAAACTAAAAGACACTGAGCATAATAACAAAGACAGATTTCACAGCTGCTCTATTCCCAAGTTCTACTGCGTGACTGACAGGCTGGAGTTTGAAATCTGCTTCATAACCGTGTCTCTTAACAGGTGCCATTTATGGTCCTTATACACACAATACGGTAATATTACGTTGAAGCACAGTACGTATTACTCCGCGAGGCTCCTGACTATGGTAGCCATAATGCTTCAACAATGCATTAAGCAATGCGACTTCGTAGCTTACCAAAGTCGAACTAAAGCATTTATTGACAGATTGCTGAGCGCTGTGTACCACATAAAATCGGTTCGCGGTCAGTAAGCACAACCAGAATTCATACATAAGGCACACTGTCGATTTTTGAGAAAATGAAAGGATTTTAGGCCATGCATGTCGTTAGCGCGGTTAGCTCGCTAACACGTCGACGCTGAACAGCCGCACGCACGGGGCGGTCCGCGGTAAGTCGTTAATGGAGATTTGCTGTGTCCATCTTGTCGTTGCCTGCAGGTGAAGCAATGGGGGAGGGGGAGTTGTGTTCAGTGAAGGAGAGGCGAGGCCCAGTAACGTTGCATAGTGACAAAAGTGGATGAAAGAGAGGCAAACTTGCGGCTCCACAAGTATAATTATAACGTAACATATACTATATCGATATAAACGATATTGTCACATCTTATATCTCGTATGAAAATATATCGATATTTTTAAAAAACTCGATATATCGCCCAGTCCTACTTTACCCCCATATGACATATTTTACCTCGCTAAACTTAAGCAGGTGCAGGAGATTTCTATAACAAAACAAGTATCAGTTACATCATTTTTCAGTATGTTTATAACTTCACCAGATAAGAGGATTTGTCTCTATGTCTCCATAATTGTTCTCATAACTGCTTTGAACATTTGCTTATACCAAGGCTGTTGGCTTGTAGCTTGTTTGCTGATTTTGGATAGCTTTACCTTTAGCTACTTTCCTTTTTTTTTTTTAGCTTCTTTAAAGTGTCAATGTTCATGTGGGTGAGGTCAATTTAAAAGTCTGGTTAGATTTGTTGTAGGGCTGCTCAATTAATCGAATTTTAATCACGATTACGATCTGGGCTTTCAACGATCATTAAAAATGACTGAGCCGATTATTAGCCCCTCCCTCGTTTATCCGCGACACCTTAAAGGCCGGTCCAAACCGGTCGTGGCGCAAAAAAGGTTGGAGACCGCTGATTAAGAGGACCCGAGGGAAGCTCGGAAAGCTAAGCAGGAGTTATTTGGAGAGGAGAGTGACTGCCGTTGGTTGAAAAGAGAGGTAAAAAAAAAAAAACTTCAGTGGTGTTGCACACTATTTTATATTATTTTTTAAAGTCATTGTTAACCCTTTAAAGCCGGTCAGAGCAGCACGCTCCGTTTTGTGTAACTATTTTTAAATCCCTGTAGAACCGGAACCGCGTAAGCTAGCGCAATAATTTGTTTTGCATATGAAACCGGAGGAGTTGTACTTACATCTGATGCCATCAGCTTGTCCTCGGTCATGGTTTCCTTCCACATATAGCTTTGCAAAAATTGCATAAAAAGCGCTTGCAGGAACAAAAGCATAATATTCCAGAAACACGCTTCGCCGATCAGCTGTTCTTAACACTTCCCACCGTGAAACAGACGTCAGCGCGAACTATCACATGTCCGCCATTTCCTGGCCGAAACCGGAAGTGAGGTCATTTTCGCGGAAATGTAGTTTTTTACTTGTAGGCCTTAAAAGCCTATACTGGTCATGTTTGACTTTTCTGAATAGTTGCTGGGATGCTTAGAACTCGAATTGCACTGCTGGAAATAGTTTATTTTGATGCACATGCTGTTTTCTTTGCAAATTTGCATCATAGGATTGTTTTTTGTTTTTCCTGCAGTATATAAAAATTGGTGTATCTCCAAAATAAAACTATGAACACACTCAAAATAAATTTCCTGTTGTAAACTATTTTTTGCAACTTTTTTGTATTTAAAGTTTTGAGGGATAAACCTCTTAAATTTCTCCAAGTAATATATGTAAAAAAACAAACAAAAACGATTTAAAATTTTTTTTTGTAGTTTATTGCACTTTTTTGCAATTAATGTAGTTACTATGGACTTAATGCATACATATTATTAAAATATGGGCTATAACAGTTGTATAGCAACTTGAAATGCTCCCATAAATGGCACTACAACATGTAAAAAAATAATATAAGCTCTGGCGGACTTGGTTCTATAGTAGGTCTTAAAGGGTTAAATAAATATCGTCAAATAATCGAGATCTCAATTTCAGTGAAAATAATCATGATTATCATTTTTGCCATAATCGAGCAGCCCTAATTTGTTGTTATGAATACTTTTGTGGCATTCCCCATATGGTTTAATTAGGAAAAGTTTGTATTTTCTCACAGTAATGGTGTGTGCACACCGAACGCGATTGACGCGAACAAAAACGTGCCAGACGCCCCTAATTTGACGCGTGCACATTCGCACCTTAACGCGTGTCCAACACAAATCAATCGCGCGTCAAAATATGCAATTTTGACGCGCGTGAACCGGAAATGTCGGAGGAATGTGGGAGGAAGTTGTGCCATCGAGTAAAACGTTATCAGTGCTTGCTGTACATACAGTGGGGCAAAAAAGTATTTAGTCAGCCACCGATTGTGCAAGTTCCCCCACTTAAAATGATGACAGAGGTCAGTAATTTGCACCAGAGGTACACTTCAACTGTGAGAGACAGAATGTGAAAAAAAAATCCATGAATTCACATGGTAGGATTTGTAAAGAATTTATTCGTAAATTAGGGTGGAAAATAAGTATTTGGTCACCTCAAACAAGGAAAATCTCTGGCTCTCACAGACCTGTAACGTCTTCTGTAAGAAGCTTTTCTGTCCCCCACTCGTTACCTGTATGAATGGCACCTGTTTGAACTCATCATCTGTATAAAAGACACCTGTCCACAGCCGCAAACAGACTCCAAACTCCGCCATGGCCAAGACCAAAGAGCTTTCGAAGGACACCAGGAAAAGTATTGTAGACCTGCACCAGACTGGGAAGAGTGAATCTACAATAGGCAAACAGCTTGGTGTGAAAAAATCAACTGTGGGAGCAATCATCAGAAAATGGAAGACATACAAGACCACTGATAATCTCCCTCGATCTGGGGCTCCACGCAAGATCTCATCCCGTGGGGTCAAAATGATCATGAGAACGGTGAGCAAAGATCCCAGAACCAGGTGAATGACCTGCAGAGAGCTGGGACCAAAGTAACAAAGGTCACCATCAGTAACACACTACAACGGCAGGGAATCAAATCCCGCAGTGCCAGACGTGTTCCGCTGCTGAAGCCAGTGCATGTCCAGGCCCGTCTGAAGTTTGCCAGAGAGCACATGGATGATCCAGCAGAGGATTGGGAGAATGTCATGTGGTCAGATGAAACCAAAGTAGAACTTTTTGGTATAAACTCAACTCGTCGTGTTTGGAGGAAGAAGAATACTGAGTTGCATCCCAAGAACACCATACCTACTGTGAAGCATGGGGGTGGAAACATCATGCTATGGGGCTGTTTTTCTGCCAAGGGGACAGGACGACTGATCCGTGTTAAGGACAGAATGAATGGGGCCATGTATCGTGAGATTTTGAGCCAAAACCTCCTTCCATCAGTGAGAACTTTGAAGATGAAACGAGGCTGGGTCTTCCAACATGACAATGATCCAAAACACACCGCCCGGGCAACAAAGGAGTGGCTCCGTAAGAAGCATTTGAAAGTCCTGGAGTGGCCTAGCCAGTCTCCAGACCTCAACCCCATAGAAAATCTGTGGCGGGAGTTGAAAGTCCGTGTTGCTCGGCGACAGCCCCAAAACATCACTGCTCTCAAGAAGATCTGCATGGAGGAATGGGCCAAAATACCAGCTACTGTGTGTGCAAACCTGGTAAAGACCTATAGTAAACGTTTGACCTCTGTTATTGCCAACAAAGGTTATGTTACAAAGTATTGAGTTGTATTTTTGTTATTGACCAAATACTTATTTTCCACCCTGATTTACGAATAAATTCTTTACAAATCCTACCATGGGGATTCATGGATTTTTTTTTTTCACATTCTGTCTCTCACAGTTGAAGTGTACCTCTGGTGCAAATTACTGACCTCTGTCATCATTTTAGGTGGGGGAACTTGCACAATCGGTGGCTGACTAAATACTTTTTTGCCCCACTGTACCTGTGGGTGCAGCAGCAGGAGCTCAGGGAGCCAGGAGAAGCAATTGGGGATGGCTCTGCTGCAGAATAAGTTGGTTCTATCAAGAAAATATTAAATGTTAACAGGTTGAATACAATAATCATAGAGAAAGTATATACAGTGGTCCCTCATTTATTGCAGCAGGGGTTCTCAGAATAACTAGCCCCTCGCCACACACTTTATACACTGTTTTCCCCACACACGAACATTAGTCACAGTTCTCACAAGTTGTTTGTCAAAGTACAAACCTTTGTAGATTGCAAAATGTTAAAGTATTATTATGTCACGTTTTGCGACGAAATGATCACCAAATTCATTGCGACTTGCTCACAAAATTCATAATAATGTTGTTTATTTATAATAACAATTCTGTTATAAGTTAATATTGTAATTAGAGTTGATATCAGCTATTTGCTAATAGGTCAGTATTGGACTGTATAACAGCCGAAATATGAAAATTTAAAACAGTAGTGTTCTGAGTTTTGAGCTTTTCCACTAGAGAGCAGTGTGCAACTTTCCAGTTGACAACACTTATTCGGAATTACCAAAAACAGAACAGCTAGCTAATCTGATTCGAATCGTGCAGAGTGTAAGCAAGTAATCTATGAACTGTTCTGATAATCAAACAAGATTATTTTTAAATTGAATTGTGTTAGTAAAGACTCATAAATAACTACATGTAACAAATGTTGGGCAAATCTGTTTATGGTTCGTGTGTCTAAAAGAAAAAAAAATTGCCTGACATATTGGATTTTTGATATCACCAAGTATCAGTGTTGGGATTGGTTTTAAATCTCATACATCAGTCATGTTCTAATTGGTATTAAGTCCAGTCCATTCCCAGTGATCACGAGAGGAAACACGAGACTGAGAATATTTGGGAAATTAATTTATCTAATTTGTCAGAAAATAAATTATCTATCTATCTAAATGTCTATATTACAAGTTACACTGAAATGCTTTTTGAAATAGAAGAACTAAGGGCAAGGAAAATGTAATTATTTTTACATTTTTAAATTTTTTGCTTTAGAAAGACTTATCTGTAGACAGTGCTGCACCAGAAGGAAGAAGAATTGAACTTTGTTTTAGAAAGTACTTGAAAAGAGGGAGCATGCAATGGACACGTGATGAACTATTTTTTATCTCATAAGAAGCCTGTTTGTGTGCTCTGCAGTTGATTTTATTTTAGGCAAAGATTTTGCAAACAAATGTCAGTTAAATGTAATAACTGGGTAGTGTAAGTTGCACAAACCCCTAGTACTCAGTTACAGTAAATGTAGTTCGCAGCTGTGTTTAAATACATAAGTACTTGTGTAAATATATTGTAGTTAGTTACAAGTAGTTGTTTACCTTTTCAAACGTATGTATGGAAACTTAAATTGTTGTTGCTAGCCTCCTGAACTCATCTAAAGTGTACGGGTCTAAAATTAAGTGTGAGGCATGAGTTCTTTGGTACTTTTTTTCACCGGAAATGACCCTAAATATCAGTTTTCTGAGAAAAGGAGTCTTTCAAAGAATTTCAGAGAAGATTTGATGTCACACATGAAGTGCTACTGAAGTTACTGTCGCCGATGAAAATTATGACGCCATTATGATCAGTTGGGCATTCACAAAGATTCCTTGTATGAAGAATTGCTCCTAGAGCTGAAATTCTTAGAAATTCTTGGAGTTATAAGATTTTCTAAGAATTTGACCTTAAAGCTGAGACTGTTTCTTGTAGCAGAAATTATTTGCAAACCATCTTAGCCCTTGGGAGAAACCGTTTGGTGAGAAAATGATGACTTGTTGGAGGCTTAGGATTTTGTTTTAAACATTTTAGAGGACTATTTTTTTTTTTATTATTTTTTTGCTTGTTTGTTAAGCCACTTAACACTGACCTATGAATTATTCAGGTGTAAAAGCTATCAAACTCAAGGGATCAACTAGTTTTGTGTCTACACAAAACAAAATGTAGTAGAGATTTTTATTTTAAATTGTATTTTTAGACACGTTGTTACTAGTCTTGAGAGCATTTCTTTAGTTAAATCTACAAAAAATGCCCTCAAAGTAACACCGTTTGACAGGCATAAAAAATTATTATTTTTGTACCAGCAAGGTGATTCCCAAAGAGCTGTTAGCCAAAAACATGGCATATGTCAGCATGGTGTGCAGTGCAAAATGGAAAAATTGAAAAATCCTAACAAATGACATGGGACCTGGGAGATGTATCTTGCCCTTCAGTTGAGGCTGTAGTTTTAGAAATGGTCTCAATGGGAGGTTTGCTGCCAAGAAGCCAATCTGAGGTAATCTGAGACCAAATTACTCACCAACTGGACTTGAAATCAATGGTAACAGCTTTTATGGGGTTATGAATCCAAATTTGGAATTTTTCGTTCAAGTCGTCATTATGTATGGAAGATGTCAGGAGAGAGGTACAACAGTGAGTATCTACGCCCATCTGTAAAGCATGGGTGTAGCAGCTAGAACCCTATATCACACAAGAATGACACAATGTTCCTCTCCCAAAAGTCAAACTTTTTCTCAGTTTAAACATTTGATATGTTTTCTATGTTCTATTTTGAATGAAAAATGGCTTTATGAGATTTGCAAATCATGGCATTCGGTTTTGTTTTTACATGTTACACAGCGTCTCAACGTTTTCCAAATTGGGTTTGTAGATAGCTAATGACGTTAACATTAAGTTGTTTAACAGTTGTGACTTGTGTCTAAAAAAACATCCTAAAAATACATCATGTGCAGATGTTTTGACCCAGCGGGGGTCATTTTAGGTCAGGAATAATTTAATAATAATAATTCAACTCTGCTCCAGGGAGAGGGATTTATACTATGAGCTGTATTAGGAAATACTTGAGATTTTAGTAAGGAGACACTGACTAAATAGATTGTGCAGAAGCCTTAAGGAAAAACAGTAGTCTTAATCATGCCATCAGGTACCTGCACTGTGTGAAGCTTTTTTTTTTTTTTAAACTTATATGCCCCACTGTGAATAGTAGTTGATATGCTCCCTTCCAAATGTCTGCTCTCTTTGCTGCAATTCAGTCTATTTCTAGGCTTTTGTTTTTTTAGATTTGCTAATTTCTTCTAATCTAATGCATCTAACAAATCTAATCTACCACATCATGTTTTGTCATTATACTCCTATAGATATATGGAGGGTCGATTAATCTTTGTTCCCAGTTCAGGTAGAAGATCAAATACCCAAACTGGCAGTGGAAAATTAAAAATGAGTTAAACCTTATTAAATTTGGGCTTAATTATCTGGAAAGCTATTTCAGCAGTATTTCCGTATTTCAGCAGCTAGCATGCACCAAACAAAGGATGTGGGTTTTAAGAAAGTATTATTTTCTAAGTGACAGAAAAATGCTAACGTTCTGTGTTCTTTGAGCTGCAAAGAACACATAAGCTGTTATTGTGTAGTTTCCCTTGGAGAGAAAACTTCTTCACTAAGAGATGGAAAAAAGACATAATGTAAAGTAACAAAAGGACTGACCAACTGTAAATTTAATGCTTAGATGTAAGGTCCTTGTTCATTTTAACATCTTGCAGTACAAGTTGAAGTATAAGAATATTTTGTTGTTCACATGTTCACTGAAAGAAATTTGGTGAAATTTGCAATGAAGCCCTGTGTTTGACTGGAGCAGAGCAGCTGTGATGTTCATGATCAATATTAGGGTATAAATGTAAGGTAATGAAGCTGTATAGAAAGTAGACCTACTTTTTAGATTCCCTTTGGTTTTTCTGGTTTTTGTAACAGATATTTAAGCATTATTATGGCATAATATGAGGTTCATTTAGCTTGACAAAAAAAATTACCTGGTATAAATGTCCTCCAAAGACCTACTTTTATCTTTTACTTCAGCATTTACCAGAAAATGTTTTAACATTAGTATCTATACTTAGGCTTAAGTGACTAATGTGTATACTTATGCTTACTTTTCTTTGGTTATAATGTGAAACAGTGAAACAAAGAACAGTTCTGACTGCTCTGCTTGTGTTTTGCCAGTTTGATTTTTGTCAGAAAAAAAATAACCCTAGGATTTTTTCAGCATTATTATATAAAACATTCTTAACATAGAAGCCATATCCCAACATTTGAGACTGGAAAAAACAAAGCAGATGCACCATAAAAGACAAATACTCGCATCACACTAAAAGACCCTTTATAGCAGGCACGTGCGGGGGGGGGCTTGAGCACCCGCCCCTTTCCTGATGGGTGCCCAAAGTGCCCTTTTGTTGAGGCAACTTATAAAATTTTTTTTTTTTTTTTATGTGTGTGTGCGTGCGTGCGTGCGGAGTCCTGTCTGTGCCCCTCAGCAATAATATTTAACTATTAATCACAGTTTTGCTAAATAAAAGGATCTGGCTTGCATCAGCCACATGATCACATTTAACCAATGATCGCCCTTGACGGCAGAACGCGCTGGTTACGAGCCGGGAACGAGCTCACAAAAAGCACGCGCATTTTTAGCGGTCCGGAGCTGTAGGAGAAGCTAACACAGCAGAGTGAAGCTGACCCCCCACCCACTTGAAACGTAAAGGCAAATAGGCGGAGCGGTTAGTGCTACGTTTGTGCAGATTTGTGCAGGTAAAATTAGCGTTTGTGCTGCTACGGTTTCCGAGATATTAAACTTTATTTTATAGGTCATTCAAAGGTCACCATCCCCCCAGACTGCTCCAAAACGGGCCAAAATGGTCTACTTTTTTAGTGCTACGTTTGTGCTGGTTTGTGCAGGTAAAATCAGCGTTTGTGCTGCTACGGTTTCCGAGATATTAAACTTTATTTTATAGGTCATTCAAAGGTCACCATCCCCCCAGACTGCTCCAAAACAGGCCAAAATGGTCTACTTTTTTAGTGCTACGTTTGTGCTGATTTGTGCAGGTAAAATTAGCGTTTGTGCTGCTACAGTATCTGAGATATTAAAAGTTATATTTTTTGCTGATGACATCACCATCCCCCCAGACTGCTCCAAAACAAACCAAAATGGTCTACTTTTTTAGTGCTACGTTTGTGCTGATTTGTGCAGGTAAAATTAGCGTTTGTGCTGCTACGGTTTCCGAGATATTAAACTTTATTTTATAGGTCATTCAAAGGTCACCATCCCCCCAGACTGCTCCAAAACGGGCCAAAATGGTCTACTTTTTTAGTGCTACGTTTGTGCTGGTTTGTGCAGGTAAAATTAGCGTTTGTGCTGCTTCTGTTTTAAAGATATTAATGAAAATGTAAAGGTCAACCAGCCCCCCCACATTACCCAAATCCAACAAAAGTGGTATCAAACGTTTGTGCTACGTTTGTGCTGGTTTGTGCTGCAAAGATTTTCGTTTGTGCTGCTATCATTTTAAAGATATTAATAACAATTTCTAGAGGTCATCAGAGGTCAACCAGCCCCCCCACATTAATTAAATCAAACAAAATGGGTGTCAATCAACTGTGCTACGTTTGTGCTGGTTTGTGCTGCTAAAATTTTCGTTTGTGCTGCTTCTGTTTTAAAGATATTAATGAAAATGTAAAGGTCAAAAGGTCAACCAGCCCCCCCACATTACCCAAATCCAACAAAAGTGGTATCAAACGTTTGTGCTACGTTTGTGCTGGTTTGTGCTGCAGAAATTTTTGTTTGTGCCGTTATTATTTTAAAGATATTAACAAAAATTTCTAGAGGTCAACCAGCCCCCCCATATTAATGGAATCAAACAAAATGGATGTCAAACGTTTGTGCTGGTTTGTGCTGGTTTGTGCTGCAAAAATGTTTGTTTGTGCTGCTAACATTTTAAAATGTTTAATAAAATAACGTCTTGATGCGTGCTTAATCATCCAGGTAAGTAAATCCCAAAAGGTTGATTCTGTTCATCTGGACATTTTCAGTTGGAGAAACGTTTCGTCACTCATCCAAGTGACTTCTTCAGTCTCAGCTGACTGCAGGTTTCCCCAACCTTATAAACAGTACATTTGCATAGTGAAGGAAACTAGCCACTGAATGAACAATGTGCCGGGGGGTTAATTCCATGATTGTTAGTATGCAAATTCTTATGACCATTGATCAATGACAACTAATCAAAGCCTATTGATCAATGGCAGTGAGTACCATTCACAGAAAGTGGGGAATGGCTACAATCACAGCATTGTAGGATGGCGAAAGATGTACCCTTGGGCCCCCCTTCTCGATCCAGAGATGGTCAGCATCCTGACAGCCCGATGGACGAAGCTGTCTCTCAGTCTGCTGGTTCTGCCCCGGAGGCTCTTCAGTATCCTTCCTGATGGCAGCAAACTGAAGACGCTGTTGAAGGGATGAGTGGAGTCACCTGTAATGGAGACGACCTTCCAGATGAGGCAGGTGCAGTAGATCTCCTGGGGAGGGAGGCAAGAGAGGTCCCCACAATGCTCTCGGCTGCTCTCACTACCCGTTGTCATTTTTTCCTGCAGAACCCAATGCAGGAGTCATACCACACAGTGATGCAGCTGGTGAGGATACTCTCAACTTTGCCTCTGTAAAAGGTGCTCATAATGGGGGTTGAATCTCTTGTGCTTCTCAGTTTGCAGAGGAAGTAGAGTCACTGTTGGTCTTCTCCACATTCAGGGACAGGTTGTTGTTGCTGTACCACTCTGGCAGATGGTTAACTTCACCCCTGTAGTAGATCTCGTCGTGGGTCAGCAGAGTGAAGAGAAGGGAGCTCAACACACATCCTTGGGGAGCCCCCGTATTCCGTGTTCTTGGGCTGGAGGTGTTGCTGTTGACCCGTACTGTCTGCTGTCTTCCTGTCAAGAAATCTAGCAGCCCGTTATACAGCAAGGTGCTGATCCCCAGCAGATCCAGTTTGTGAATGAGTTGCTGGGGAATGATGGTGTTGAATGCTGAACTGAAGTCTATGAACAGCACTCTGACATATGAGTCTCTAGTGTTCAGATGTGTGAGGGCTGAGTGAGGGGCAGTTGAAATTCCATCATCGGTTGAGCGTTTTGACCGGTATGCGAACTGAAATGGATCCAGGTTGGGGGAAAGCAATAATTTGATTTGATGCATGACTAACCGTTCAAAGCACTTAACTTAATAATGATGGAGGTGAGTTTGACAGGACGGTAGTCCTTAAAGCAGGAGATAGATGACTTCTTGGGTTCAGTAATGATGGTGGAGAGATCTCCACACACTGTCTGGGGATTGTGTCACCACGGTCTGTAGAGTGGGCTTGTAGTCTGTGATGGTTTGTATTCCTTGCCACTGCCTCCAAGTATCTCTGCTGTCGCTGAAGCTTTGCTGTAGCTGATGCCACGTGACAGGTTTGCCCTTGCTGTTCTTAGACTCCCCTAATTCCCGGCTCTGAAGGCTTGCATTTTTCAACTTTAGGAGCATTTAAACCTGACCTGTGAGCCATGGTTTCTGATTGGCCCAGACAGTGATAGTCCTGGTCTCTGTGACATCATCGATGCATTTTGGGATGTAGGCAGTGACAGTTTCTGTATATTCCTGAAAGTCTGTGGTGTTGTCGTGTGTGGCGGCCTGTGGTGGAAAAGCAGTGCCTCTGAGGACCCTTCTGGCCACACCTGTACCTGCTTACGAACTGGTTTGGTGACTTTGACCAGGGGCCTGTGGGAACCCATGGCACACCTAGATTTCTGCCTGTACTGACCCTTATGCAAAATAGGTGGAATTAAGACAGTTCCAAAAGCAAACACAACTGATCAGTGCTGAGAGTGGTCCTGTTGCTGAGGTTGGGATGATCCTGTAATCTCTTATGAACGACCTCCAACGCTTCTATGACTGGGATGCAAGTGAAGACAGATGTAACATCTCTCTCTCACTGTACATGTACTGTTTATAAAATTAGGGAAACATAACCTGCACAAACAAAATAATTTGCAGGACAAATGTTTGACATCAATTTTGTTCGATTTGAAGAAGGTAGGGGGGGCAACTTCACTCACGGGTGTTTATAAGGTTGGGGAAACCTGCAGTCAGCTGAGACTGAAGAAGTCACTTGGATGAGTGACGAAACGTTTCTCCAACTGAAAATGTCCAGATGAACAGAATCAACCTTTTGGGATTTACTTACCTGGATGATTAAGCACGCATCAAGACGTTATTTTATTAAACATTTTAAAATGTTAGCAGCACAAACAAACATTTTTGCAGCACAAACCAGCACAAACGTTTGACATCCATTTTGTTTGATTCCATTAATATGGGGGGGCTGGTTGACCTCTAGAAATTTTTGTTAATATCTTTAAAATAATAACGGCACAAACAAAAATTTCTGCAGCACAAACCAGCACAAACGTAGCACAAACGTTTGATACCACTTTTGTTGGATTTGGGTAATGTGGGGGGGCTGGTTGACCTTTTGACCTTTACATTTTCATTAATATCTTTAAAACAGAAGCAGCACAAACGAAAATTTTAGCAGCACAAACCAGCACAAACGTAGCACAGTTGATTGACACCCATTTTGTTTGATTTAATTAATGTGGGGGGGCTGGTTGACCTTTACATTTTCATTAATATCTTTAAAACAGAAGCAGCACAAACGCTAATTTTACCTGCACAAACCAGCACAAACGTAGCACTAAAAAAGTAGACCATTTTGGCCCGTTTTGGAGCAGTCTGGGGGGATGGTGACCTTTGAATGACCTATAAAATAAAGTTTAATATCTCGGAAACCGTAGCAGCACAAACGCTAATTTTACCTGCACAAATCTGCACAAACGTAGCACTAAAAAAGTAGACCATTTTGGTTTGTTTTGGAGCAGTCTGGGGGGATGGTGATGTCATCAGCAAAAAATATAACTTTTAATATCTCAGATACTGTAGCAGCACAAACGCTAATTTTACCTGCACAAATCAGCACAAACGTAGCACTAAAAAAGTAGACCATTTTGGCCCGTTTTGGAGCAGTCTGGGGGGATGGTGACCTTTGAATGACCTATAAAATAAAGTTTAATATCTCGGAAACCGTAGCAGCACAAACGCTAATTTTACCTGCACAAATCTGCACAAACGTAGCACTAACCGCTCCGCCTATTTGCCTTTACGTTTCAAGTGGGTGGGGGGTCAGCTTCACTCTGCTCTGCTAGGGACCCTCCAGACGCTTTCCACGGACCTCTCCCCTCCCCTCAGTGATTCCAACCCGGACTGGCACAGTAAGGCGAACAATTCTCCAGTTCCTAGTTATCTATGCTCCAGTTTTCCCTTCAGATTATAACTACCTCCTCCTCTGTTACAGAATATTTCCGCGGCTTACTGACCTCCTCCCCGTCCCTACAACTAGCCTGATTGGCCCCCCCCTTGTCGCGTTAGGTCGCTTTTACGATTAAAATTCATTGTAAGCATTCCTCGCCCGTGTTTGTCTGCATTTTTGGGTCCACTTTCCTGATCGAACCTGATGGTTCATGACATCCCACTTAATCTCAGAGGCTTATTGGCAACCCACACATACTGAACATTATTGGCTGATTTAAGAAAGAGTTTTTTTTTAACCATCTGTTGTACCAAGGTCGATGTTGTTATTTGCTAAGACAGCATAACATTTTTCATTTTTACATTATAGCTGTAATGAATATTTGACAGTAAGGTATTAAATTTTACAAATTCAAGTTTTCAAGTAGTGCCTACACAACCTATTCTACCTCCAAAAGTGCAAGTGTATAATCTAATGTAACTTTTGGAATTAAGTGAGCTATTTTGCATGTCTTTTTGCCATTTGGTTTATTGGTTTCCCAACTGCTATAGTAATTTTGGCTTACTTGGCTGCTTCCCATTGCCATTGGTTAACAACATTAAGGGAGTTCTTCTCTGTAACTGCTATATTTCATTTTTGGATTGCTGATATCATATCTTACTTCGGGATAAATAGAATGGGCTTCCATGAAGGTTGTGCCAGCCATAAGCATATGACGGGAAAGCCTAATTAATTTAAATTTTTTGTCAGCTGATTATATTTTTCAATTTTTTATTATTATTTTTTTTAACAAAAGAAGCTTTTGCTATCAAGCTTCCCCGCAGAATGGCTTTCATTGAATCCCAAAGAATTAGAGGGTTCACTTCTCCGTTGTCATTTTCTTTAATGAATGTATCTATTTCTTGTTTAATATGTTCATTTGTAATAGATTCATTCAGATTTGGTTTATATTGTTTTTCATGCAGCCACACGATGAGGTTCCGTGCAGGTCATGTTCGTGTCTGTTTTCGTCATGCCATTTGGTTCACAGTTTCCATGCATCTGCACAGCACTCTGTTCATAGTTATTCCTTTCAGTCAGGTTAGTGTTTTTCCAGTTTAGGTTTTTTGTTAGTTGCAGTCTCTGTCCCTGTTATGTTTTGTCTACTCCCTTTTGCATCAGCCCAAATAAAGGCTCACTTTCAGTTTAAGTTCACTCCCGTCTCTTCGCCTGTGTTCGCGCCTGGGTCCACCACACACACTCTCCACACGTTGGCCGTGACAGAAGCCCTACATTAAGGCGCCAAACAGTTTTCCTTGGAAGTGAGTCCAACTGAATTGTCAGAAAAATCGTGTTATGATCTGAGACATCCGCTACCCCAATTCTACAGTCTAACACTCTATGACATTCTTCCTTTTGCATTCTTGTTTAATTTTTGCTAATACTCTGGCTCTTTTGATTGGATTTCCCAGGCCGTTAAGCAACATCAATTCCAGACACTGTGACATAGTATACTGTTGTGGAAATAAAATGATCTTCCACCACTGACCTCAAAAACAAACAAAACCTAAACCAAAACATGGTAGAACAAATAGATGAACAATTAAAGAGAACTGTAGAATTCAAAACTCGAACAACATTGCAATATGACTCCCAATATGAGGTAAATGACACACCCCCACACAATGATGAGAGGGAGAGCCTCACTGGAAGTGAGGGCTCTCTCTTAGAATCCGTGAGAACCCCGATCTGAGTCACACTCATCCTATCTTAAGTTGTTGGCTACCTCAAGGTATAGCAATTATACACAACTTGAACTATGAAGAACATATTAATTATTCAAGAGAGCCAGATACATATTTGGAGTGATTACGTTATCTGCCCCTACACTGAAATAGTTTCTATAAAGTCAAACCCTTCTCTGTTTCCTTGTAGTTTGTCGCGCACTCTCTGAATGGCTCCGTTGTTGCTTCTCCGGGTCGCGGGTTGCCATGGTGACGCTTGCTCCAGTAGAGACATAGGGTCAAATCCTCCTCTTTCGTGTGGCTCCTCCACCGTAAATCCTCTCCGCTGCATCTCTCGTACCGCCTCCGCCGGACTGTGGTACACCTGAGGGCCTGTGTCCCAGTGGTTCCAGAGTTTTGTAAATGGAGATTGCCCTTTTGTTTAAGTGTGCTTTTCACTTCTCTATGTGCACGGCGCTGTTGTACTACCGTAGCAGTAAAGTCATGGTCGAAACCAATGGGTTTGTCTTTGACAAGGATCTTCTTCTGCCATGCGTTTCTGAGGACAGTTTCCTTTGTTTTGAACTGAAGAAAACAGACGACAATGGAACGGGGAGCAGCATCAGCACCTGGCTTAGGACCAAGGGATCGGTGAGCCTGTTGTATTTGTGGGTCAGTGCCATCAGCCATTAGCCTCTTTCTTCTGATCACATTTTCAACAAAGCTTATTACCGAGCTGCCCTCTTCTCCTTTGGGGACTCTGTAGATTCGCAGGTTATTTCTTCTCGATCTAGACTAAAGGTTTTCTAGCCTTTCGGTTAGTTTCCTCTGCCCCATTAGCGATTGTCTCAGCGCGTTGTAGGCCACCGCTGACCAGCTTTCAAGCCCCGCCACTCGTGTTTCAGCTTCCTCAAGCTTCTCGTCGTATTCTTGGACTGCTAGCTTATCAGCCGTTAGCTGTTAGTTCATATCTTCTTTGAATTTCTTCAGGTTGTCTTTCAACTCACGCCTGAAGACTTCTTTGAATGCGTTGAAGTCAGCTTTCATCTCCGTCCGGAGGTCAAAGATTTGTTGCCTAATATTTTATATGACCTCTTGCAAAGAATTGAGATTGGTCCCCTCGCCATTTTCTTCATCGGAGTTTGCCATATCAGCGTGCGTGTCCTCTCGTTCTTCTGGAAAATACTGTTCAGTTGGTTCATGTATCTTCTTGTTCTTTTTCTTTGCCTCCCCCCCCCGGCATTGTTTTAAACATAGAAGTAGTCAGAAAACTTGAAATTAAGGGAGAATTCGCTCGACCCTGAGGAGCTCAGAAATTACGCCGCCATTCTGCTCGCTGCCAGCCGGAAGTCCGCTATTTTTATTACTTTGAGTTATCCAAATTAATCAGGGAGTGGACTGTGGACAACTTTCATGTTGGCAACCACAGCAAACACCAGAGCACTCAAAAACCAAAAACTCTGAATTTTCAGCATGTTGTCACAATGCTTTATCAAGGTTCTTGCCCTGTTTGTAACCCATGCGAGCACACTACAACTGTTATCGATTTTTCCCCTATTTTTTTTTAAAATTTGATTTCTTTTGGTAGGCACTAGAACTGATTTAATGGAAGTTGATGTTTTCCTCTTCTTTGTGGGAGAGTTTTAATTTTGTTCTTTCTCTGGCAGTCAGGAAAAATGTGCAGTGAGTTTTCCTTGACTGCTACATTAATGTCGAACAGAAATGTTGACACTTGTGACATGTGCAGCTGACTTAGGCGCATATGGAGCATTCAGGTTTGCATAATGCAGTACGGAAATGTAGATTATGTGTCCTTACCTGATGTCTACATGTTTGCTTGTGAACAATTTTCAACTTAAGGAAACAGCTCCATTGTTTTAGCCTTTTCCTGTATTTCACAGGACATTCTCTGCTGATGGCAGTGATGGAGAACGCAACGTGGCCACATCCCTCATACCTCCCACATTATCTCCTCCGTGGTGACCCTTTCGCCTCAAGACTCTCCAGGGAGGCGGACGTTGTTGCAGCCCTTTACGTCTGTATCATAGGTGAGTCTTTTGTTAAGAAGAATCATCATGTTTGCATAAATGTCTGATTTTCTACCATTCTGCTCTATGTCCTACTTCTATTGGACGAGAAAACAGACTCCAGTTTGCTTTAACTAACTTTAACAAACGTAAAAAGATGCAACATACAGTTTGATTTTCTTGTCCTGTACAACAAAATGTGGTCCAAAAGGTTAGGGTTTACTTTAACTGACTCAGATGGAGGTGTACAATGGTCCCGTAGGGAAAATGGGAAATTCCATAACACTTGGACATGGTGTCAGTGTGACGTATATGATGAAAAATATTATGCTCTGCTGAACATAGTGTTGTAACTGAGATTACACAATGAAAACAATAAATAAAAACTCTGAGGTCTGAGGCATGATCGTGATGACCTAAATCCTAACCCTAACTCAAACCCTCTACCTAAAAATCAGAAGTTTTTGGTTTTATGAAATTGGTCAAAATTATTGTTCTACCTGAGACATAAAAAACTGTAGCATGAGGGTAGGGTTAGGGTGATGCATCATACTTCATGGAGATTTCAATTACTGATGGAAACCATTATTCAGCAGGAATAAACTCGGGGCAGATATCTATTTATAATTAAAACTGAATTACATTTACTGGGGGTACGGCATTATCAGAAGGAGCACGTGATTGGTGCATTAGGATGTCTCTAAGATCTAAACACTGCTCTTACAGTTTGGCTTTTCACTTCAGGTTTCCTCATTTCAGTCACATTTATACACATACAGGGAGTACAAAAGCCTTTGAGTGTCTCTACTTAAACCTACGGATGCTCCTTTTTGAGTTTGTTAGATTGCATGAGTCATTATTGTAATGAAATGGTTGCCTCTGTGTCTATAAATTTGTGTCATGTGAGTGGACCATTGGCACTCTTATATGTGCTTGATTGCAGTATAACGATGAGTCGTCCCAGCTAGTAAATCTGCACTGTGTATTTTCTCCAGGTACACATACCGTATGAGAAACGAGTAGCACAGCAATTGGAAAGTATGCAGACTGTAAATTGTATCATTTCCGTGTAATGTTAAAGGCTGGTCTCCTGGTCTTTTTTTCCCAAAGAATGTTTTCTTAATGTGAAGATGAGTGACTGCAATTTCTTAAGCCCAACAGAATATCAGATTCCTGACTTTTTTCTGAGAAAATCAAAGACCTTCTGGAGATGCTTCAAGCAGGCAGAAGTACAAAAAGTCATTGTTAAGATCACACTTGGTCACGGTAAAAGTTGTGAACTGACATACTGTTTGTCCCTTCGTTTTTTTAAATTATGTAACCATGTTTTCGCAGAAGTACAAATTCAGGTTTGTAATGGAGGCCATTTGTGCTAAATAGGGTTCATTGTAAGCAGCAAACTAAAAGAATACATTTCAGACTTTGAGGTAAATGACGCAAGCAAATGAATTTTCTGAGAAAGCTGCTGCCCTTTGATTACCTTCAACATGTGATCCATTACCATGGAATCCTAACTTTTGAATTATCTTCTCTTTTCTTTCCTATTTCCATCCTTATGGACTGGTGTAGACAGTATGAAAAAAAAAAAAAAAAACGTAACATTTTACGGGGCGATCGTGGGTCAAGAGTTGGGAGTTCGCCTTGTAATCGGAAGGTTGCCGGTTCGAGCCCCGGCTCGGACAGTCTCGGTCGTTGTGTCCTTGGGCAAGACACTTCAACTACCGCCTACTGGTGTTGGCCAGACGGGCCGATGGCGCGATATCAGAATCAGAATCAGAATACTTTATTGATCCCTGGGGGAAATTATTTTTTGTTACAGTGCTCCATTTTAAACCAACATTAAGACAAGACAGACAATACGCTAACTAAGAATAGTACAATATATACATACATACATACATACATACATACATACATACATACATACATAAGTCACTTATAAATAAATATTTGGAAAAGAAACATGTGTAGTTGTAGCAGCAAACAGTGTGTTAAGTGGATGCGTTGTACAGGGAGATGGCCACAGGCAGGAATGATTTCCTGTGTCGTTCAGTGGTGCTTTTCGGTAATCTCAGTCTCTCACTGAACGAGCTCCTGTGACTGACCAACATGTCATGGAGTGGGTGGGAGGTGTTATCCAACATTGTCTTTATCTTGGACAGCATCCCCCTCTCCGACACCACCTTGAGGGAGTCCAGCTCCATCCCCACAACATTGCTGGCCTTACGGATCAGTTTATTAAGTCTGTTGGCATCTGCGACCCTCAGCCTGCTCCCCCAGCATGCAACAGCATAGAGGATCGCACTGGCCACAACAGACTCATAGAAAATCCTCAGCATTTTCTGGCAGATGTTGAAGGACCTCAGTCGCCTCAAAAAATAGAGACGACTCTGGCCCTTCCTGTAAAGTGCTGTGGTGTTTTTAGCCCAGTCCAGTTTATTGTCAATGTGTACTCCAAGGTATTTATAGTGCTCCACAATGTCAACACTGACCCCCTGGATTGAAACAGGGGTCAAGTGTTTCCTGGTCTTCCTGAAGTCCACGATCAGTTCCTTGGTCTTTGCCACGTTGAGCTGCAGATGATTCTGCTCACACCACGTGACAAAGGAGTCGACCACAGCCCGGTACTCTGTCTCATCATCCCTGCTGATGCATCCAACCACCGCAGAGTCATCAGAAAACTTCTGAAGATGGCAGGTCTCTGTGCAGTGGCTGAAGTCTGTGGTGTAGAGGGTGAAGAGGAAGGGGGAGAGGACAGTCCCCTGTGGTGCCCCTGTGTTGCTAATCACCTTGTCAGACACACACTGTGGGAGACGTACATATTGTGGTCTTCCTGTCAGGTAATCAACAATCCAGGACACCAGAGAAGCATCCACCTGCATCGCTGCTAACTTATCACCCAGGAGGGTCGGCCTGATGGTGTTGAAAGCACTGGAAAAGTCAAAAAACATGACCCTCACAGTGCTCGCCGGCTGGTCCAGATGGGTGTAGACACGATTGAGCAGGTAGATGATGGCGTCCTCTGTTCCGAGACGAGGCTGATAAGCGAACTGAAGGGGATCCAGATGTGGTCTTACTATGGGTCGCAGCTGGTCCAGGATGAGCCTTTCCAGGGTCTTCATGATGTGGGAGGTCAGTGCCACGGGCCTGTAATCCTGGGGGCCACTGGGACGAGGCGTCTTTGGTACAGGGACGAGGCATGATGTCTTCCACATCACCGGGACCCTCTGCAGACTCAGACTCAGCATAAACAGTTTATGAAAGACTCCACACAGCTGGGGGGCACAGGTCTTGAGGACAAGGGGACTCACTCCAGGGCAGCTGTGGCTACAACTGTAGCTCGCTTCCACCAGTGTGTGAATGTGTGTGTGAATGGGTGGATGACTGGATGTGTAAAGCGCTTTGGGGTCCCTAGGGAGGACTTTTTCAAATCTCTGCTATAATTTTTGCTGCAGTATTCCCTAAATAAGAATTGGTATGTTTCAATTAGTTTTCTAGAAACTACAATACATAACATAAGTCAGACGTTCCCAGTTACAAGGATAGTGTAAGGTAGGAAGACTTTAGGACTAACGTGTGGCCCTGATGCTTAGTACTTTGCATTTGTTAAATGACCCATGTGTAGCTATTATGTTATTACCTTTTTACTGCTTTTTAAAAAAAACAAACTTGCTCAGCTTCTATTAGAGGCCTGAGAGTTTGAGAGTTCTGTGCAGTATCCTAGCTGTTTGAAGCACTGTTTTGGAGAACTTTGCGTTGCAGGGGGGCTTGCTGGTCACACAAAATGAGTTTAGTTGAAAATAACAAGAACACTACAACACTATTGTTTGTAGTGAAAACCATTTCACTAAAATTCACATTTTGAGTGAAATGAATGTTGTTGTAATGTCAAATTTTGCAATGGGAGTAAATTGGATATGATCTAATTAACAGGCCACCAAATTAAAATGTCAGCAGAAGACTAGTTTAGTTGCTGATACACATTTTACACAATCTTACATATCACACACACTGACTCATTTAATGACATGTCATTAAGTCACATGTCTGACAAAAAAAAAATGTAGTCAGCTTATTAGTGTGTGTTAAAATGGGTTGTCTGTAAACCTGAATATCACTGACAGACAGGGTCTGCTCTCTGTGAAAAATGTATACGGCAGGCATCCATGAAAGGGTCTCCTGCATGAAGGATTGGGCAGCACCAGGCCCCGACACGGCTACTGGTTGAAGACGCTCACTGCATCCCATGAGCGTCTGGCAGCACAAACGAACCTACCAGCCAATAACCTGGCTCAGTACCGCATGGAAGCTTAGAGCAGCTAAGATGAACAGGCACATGGCTCAATACATGAGTGGGGCACAGAAAGAAATAGCCCATAGCACAAGTCACCATCAAGTGTGGGATCTACCAAGGAGATGCGCGGTCCCCACTGATGTTTTGCATAATTATTGACAAGACTTACTACAGATACCGACTACAGAATGGAGCAGTTGTCAGCCACCTCCAATACATAGATAACATTAAGCTGTATGTCAAGAGTGAATGACACATCGATTCACTGATCCACAGCACCACTCTATATACACTACACTTGGAATGTCATTTGGATGTTTGGATTGGAGAAGTGTAGTGGGTTGGTAACAGAGAGGGAAGTTAGTCACAACTGAGGGGATCGAAGGGCGGCTACAAGTACCTGGGGATCCTGCAGGCAAATGGGAACAACGAAGAGGCTGCTAGAAAAGCTGCAACCACTAAGTACACCGAAATTTCTCATCCGTGGGATAATGAGGGTTTATTCTATTCAGTCCCGAGGAGTCCAGCTTGAACGGTAAGAACCAGATCCAGGCTATCAAACCTATGCCCTGCCCTGATCAGTTACGCTGCTGGGATAATAAGCTGGCCAAAGGAGGTGAAAGAAGCCACTGACATCAAGACCGGGAAGCTCCTGATACCACATGGAGGGTTTCACCCCAAGTCAAGCACCCAGATGCTGTATGCTAAGCGGAAGGAAGGGGGCATGGACTAGTGAGTGTCAGAACCATGGTCCAGGATGAGACACAGGATGAGAAACGAACATTGATGAGTACATCAGGAAAATAGCTCCATCATACGTCGTGCTCAGTGAATACCTCAGGCAGCAGAAACCCAAGAAAGAAGAGCAAGAGGAGGAACTATCATGGAAGGATAGGCCCCTGCACGGTATGTACCACTGGGAGATAGAGGAAGTGGCTGACATCCAGAAATCCTGCCAGTGGCTGGACAGAATACTAACAAACTTCTATCGATGCACCATTGAGAGTATTCTTACTGGCTGCATCACCACCTGGTATGGCAGCTGTAATGCTCTGGACCGCAAAGCTCTAGAGAGGGTGGTGAGATCTGCCAGCCATGCAGGATCTCTATAGACGGTGCTGCATGAGGAAGACGCAGTGGATCCTCTCTGATTCCAGCCACAGACTTTTCACACTCCTACTGTTCGGCAGGCGGTTCAGGAGTATTCAGACCCGCACTAGCAGACACAGAGACATTTTTTACCCACAAGCCGTCAGGCTTTTGAACTGCTGACATTCTATACACACGATTACACACTCACTACAATTACAGGACTACACACTATCACTTAAACAAATGCCAATTAAATGCTCATTGCACAAGTTATGCACAACCTGTAAATACTCTTGCACAAACTGTAAATACCAACTTGTCTTAAATTCTCTAAATATTTAATTTTTCTTCTCTCTGTTTCTCTTTTATCATTGTTATTATTATTACTGCTATTTTCTGTTATTTTCTTCTTAATATAACTGCACACTTTCTATATGCTTATGTAAAGCTGAGGAGCACGAGCCAAAGAATTTCATTATGGGTAAATGTGGCTACACTGTTTATCTGTACATGACAATGAAACTTGAAACTTGAAACAATGATGCAACATGTGAAATAACACAAGAAAGTGTTTTCTGTGGCACCCTGTCGATGAAGCAAGCAGCTGTTATATGTGATATTGTGATCTGGTACCTGGAAGTTTTGAAACAGTCTTTCTTTGCATTATTATTTTTATTTTCTTGCTACATATTCCAAATATTAGTAATAACAACTCATATTTTATTTTTGCTTTGAGATTGACTCATCTCACTTCAACATGTAACATGTGGTAGGTTTTGTGAAAGGGATTATTTGTACATTAGAAAAGTCCTTTTCTTAATCTGTCATGTACTACTCATTAGTGTAGTGAATATAAAAAGTACTGCAGACTTGTTCTTGTTTCTACTTTTTCTTGTTGTACTGTACCATACATTTTTGTTCAGTGTCTAGTGGGATGGGCAGGCACTTTATATTAGACATATTAGAAGTACATGTTTGGGGGATGTTTTTGAACCATATTATGGGCGGTATGATTACACTTCAAGTGTTTGTTTGTTTGTTTGTTTTTCTTATCAGATTTCACTGGCAATTCTACATTGCACTGATCATTAGATTTGAATTTGTAGCTCTCTCCTGATTGATGTAGATTGGGGGGATTCAAAGTAACCACCCAGATTTGTTATGAGGTCACGAGGCTTGCTTCTAGAAGTCTTTGCCTAAATCTAGCCAAACAGCAAGGGAAATTCGTAAGTGAAACTCGGCCTGACAACTACAGAACAAACCACAGTCTCCTCAGTAAAATTCCTGTCATCGTCTACATGCTGTGAGTGCATATTGTCACCCGGGGGAAAGTGTCAAAAAAATGTTAAAGAAATAGAATATTGGCAACTGTTGTTGCTCTTTTAGCTTAATCCCTACTTTGGAAAATGCAGACATTAGAGACATTTGAGCCGCATAATATTTGAGCCGCATAATGAAGATGCACAGTCTATTAAGTATTAATGGGCATATCAAAAGCACTAATAGCTGTAATTAAATTCTTGTACTACACATAATTACTTCTTTCTTTAACGTTACATTTTTATTATATGAAAAAAAGTTTTAATTGCAGGTATTAAATGAAAGAACTGGAATAAAATGGAACAAATAGCAAGTGAAGAACAAAAGTATGCCCTAGACGTTTTTGCCTAAACAGTCTAGCCAAGCAGCAAGTGAGAGTAACAGTAAGGTTGTAATTAGTCCCCAGAGGGTTACACACAAAATTGTCAGACTAAAGTGTATGAGACTTAATTAGAAATTTAACATCTTCTAGTTTTGATGGAAAAATGCCTATTTAGCATGTGCCTTTAAGTCCAGCTCTAACTTGAGATGTTAAAGAGAAAACATGGGACTACAGAATATAAGTGAAATAAACTTCTCACTGTCTGTTTTCTTTCTCATCCCCCACTGTGTATTTAGAGATGCACAATTAGTCCATCTGTGGTTTCCTATTAGCAATGTAATTACTTGAGTGTGAATTTAAATCTTTCAGCCACCCACATCTTCCCTGTCCTGTTCTAAGCTACAAGGGTTAATGAGGAAGAAACCTTGTGTTTGTCATTAACAGAGACAAATCTCATAATTCGGATAACATGTTTCAATGCTTCAAAGACCCACTTATAGTCAAAGAAGTTTTAATACACAGAAAAGAGTTGTCCTTGCTTTGCAGCAGTGACAGCAGCTCAAACTGATGATTTCTTCAAACAATGACAGACTTACACACATGCTGCCCTATAACAAGGATGGGAAACTAATTTTCCAAAGAGGCCATATTAGAAACTAGGACTGGGGATGTTGTGGAGGGCTGCACGAGGAAGCTCGCAATTCACTTCATCTTATGCCGTGGCCCTCCACAACAGTCCCAGTTTCTCATGTGGCCCCTTGGGAAAATTAACTGCTTACTCTTGTTCTTGTGAGATTTTCATTGTTTACAAGCTGAAAATAGCAAAAGGGTAATGTGCACAGAAGCAGTTTGCACAGCCAGTGCCTGGAACTCCCCACAAAAGCAAAATGTGTTCTGATAACATCAGCTGGAAGTCACATGAGACCTTCAGGCTCACATATTTTCAATCACACCAGTGTCTGTAGATTTCACTGTACTCTTAATCTGCAAAACACATGCACATGATAAAAACATCTTCACCAAATTTACAACACACGTGTAGGATTTTAAAGGACATGGAAAGATGGAAAACAACCAAGCACAGAATGCCCTAATACATAGTGGAAACAAATAATGACATCAGTGCCAGCACAGAACACAGTTGCTAACACAAACCACAACCCAAATCTAAAACGCATGGCAAATATAGCCTGTTATCGGACAAAGTGAAGATAAAAACAGAGTGTAATAAGTTAATGTCTGTTTGCTCTCCCTTTGGCTCATTTCCATGAAGTAGGAGATTTGATTTCCCCAAACCATTTACTAGAGGTAAATCTGTCTGCCTGAATCCAACAGTAAATTCAGAACTGTAAGACCAAAATATATGTGTGAAACCTTAACTGAAAAGTAACCACTTGTAGTTTCTAAAAATGTTCCTGTTGAGCCTGTGGCTGAAACACAGCCAGACTCTGATGTTTCTGTAATTAATTTCAGGTTGCTGTGCTCTTTGATTTCAGGAATGTGCAGTTTTTTTCTGTATTTTGTTGTTTTTACACTTTTCAGCTTATGTGTTGCCAGCTTGATGGTTTTCCCCCATCTTTATCTATTTAGAGGTATTTTCTTAAGTTGGACTCTGTTGAACTGTCAGGGTTCAGGTACTGCTGTCAGCTTGTCATGATATGATTTCATTAAGGAAAAAGTAAAAAAAAAAAAAAAAAAAAAAAAAAAAAAACAGCTGCAAAGTGAAACCAAATGAGTAACGCATGTTTAGATACATTTTTGGAAATGTAAACATTTCTTGTTCTTTATATGTCAGGCCCATGCTGATAGTGTTCACTTTGAGTTCTGCAGTGTTTGTAATTATACGTTAATGACATTAACATACATTACCCGAGTTTGTGGCTGTCTGTGGCTGTTAATTTTTTTTAATTGCTAGCTAATTTCTCTTGACAGCCTCTGTCATTAAATGATAACAACTCACACAAACATAACTCCTCGTGAATAGAAGGAGCATTAAGCACAAGGATGGCAACTAATAACAGAATTAAAGTTTATGTTGGCATTTATGTACTCCAAGTGACTTGAGGACCAAAGAGGTCTGGAGACTCTCTGACAGATTCTTCCAGGTATGTAACTTCAGCACCTTTAAAGGCTTTCTCGAACTGCATGTGCATGTGCACTGCCATTGCCAGTAGAAATACAATTAGCAAACTGGCTGCAACAAGAAGGAGGAAATTGTTATTGGAGCTGTGTGATTGTTGTGTGTTACTGTTTTTTATAATGACAGAGTAGCAAGAAATGTTGTTTACCCTCTGAGGTCTAAGTCATCATCAGTGATGACCCCAACCCTTAGCTCTGAACCCTAACTTCTTGTTAAGTAGATTTCTTTTTAATGTAAATAGGTTTTTCACATTACTGTGAAGGCCCTGGAGAATAATGTAAAAACGGTAATCAGAATGGGAGGAGGAAGATCGGGTTGCGTGTAGAACACTTGATGGACACTGGAGCAGCTCTTTGCACTCACAGTCAGAGTGAACTTGTACTTTCTTGCAACCCTATTTCTGTTTATTCTTTTTCTATTAATTCTTTGCTCTGTGTCAATGCCTCAATAGCAGTTTGAAATAGCGCAGTGAAAATGTTGCTGTATTTCTTCAATAACATAATCAAGTCTGAATGTCACTGTTGCTCCATTAACTTGCTTAGACACCAACATCCACACTGATCTAGATCAGTCACTGTACAATTAAGTCACTCAGAGGTTCCTCTTACAGTGGAGGTAGTACTACAGCAGTACTACAAATTACCCAAAAACTGGTTTTAAAACCGCCCTGCGACAGACTGGCGACCTGTCCAGGGTGTACCCTGCCTCTCGCCCTATGACAGCTGGGATAGGCTCCAGCGCCCCCTCGACCCTGAAAAGGAGAAGCAGAAGCGAATGGATGGATGGTTTTAAAACCTTTGATATTTCATAGTTCAGTGCTAAAACACAAAATAAGGAGAAAATCCCTCCTTACAGGAATTTATAGGGTTATAGAAGCTGTGAGTTTGATATGTCGTCCATGTACCATATTCAGGAAATATAATTTTCCATTGGTTTTAAATTTGCCTTTAATGTGGGATGTCAAGTGTTGGCTGTGTGACAGGCAGGTCGTGGACCCAAATGCACCACTTGGGAAACCGGTATGACTCAAAATATCAGTTTAAGTGCCATCATTCACAATAATACAGGAAAACCAGATTATACACAGGGCAGGGACTCAGAATATCAGTAGATTGTGGGAACAGTGAACAAGGAAACACAACCACGAGGGATGACATGACAAAAGACAATAGTATACTATCAATAGTAATTATGAATGGAAGAAAGGAGGAAGTGAGAACTAGAAAGATAATCTGGAGTCAACAAAATATTTGACTTAACAAGTAGGGTCCCCGTTTAACCAATGATAATTAGATAACCTTAACCACATGATTATTATTGCAACTTTGAATACGAAGGTCCTCTTTTCATACACATATTTCTTCTCACAGATGCTGTCTGCCTTGTCTTTGTATTCTGCAGCTTATAATAGTAGATACTCATTTGTTTTTGTAGACTTTAATCTAGTTTGTGTAACAGACACGGCCACTACTTCATCTTGGAGATAAATTTTTTAAACACGAGAAGTAGATAATCTTTTTTACCTGGCACTGATGAGTTACTGTATATGCTTGTAAATTCAGTAAGACAGGTGGCCTAATTTGATTTTCATCTATCTTACAATGTGACTGAGATACCGGAGAATAGAGCGGCTTAATGTATGATGACAGAAACAGATGTACAGAGCAAAAGGCAGCGTGGGGGATTCATGTTCTGTTTGTTGTGGTTTTCCATTGTTCCTTTTATTCTTGTGGGAATCCTCTTACAGCCCCTTCTTGGCACTGTGTCTTTGCTATTATATTTTTTCCTGGTGCTGTGCATCAAATGAGTACATGGAAATGTGGACTCATTGTGCTATTAGTTAAATTATTTTTCCTTCAAGTGCCCTTATAAATAAACCCTCATAAATGAATCTGGTTTATTCAGCAGTGAACAGAATGTGTGTGCAAAACAAACATGCTGAATAGGAAGCAGCTGACGGGGTGGCCGCTTTATCCCACACAATCTCTGCCATTTCAGTGGTTCAGTGGGGAGATGGAGTGTTACTAAACTGTGGTTTCTGCATGTCTTTGACACTTCTTCTGATTCACTATTTTCATTAATTATAAAATTAATGAAAATAGTGAGTTAATGTCTGTTTGTGAATCTTTTTCATTTGATTAAAATGGTGGAGCTTTTAAGTGGAGGAGTAGATTTGCATTATCACATTGTATTCAGGCCTGGTTAATATTAAGAAAATGACAGTTTTCTTCGTCTTTTTTTTGTTTTACTTTTTTTTTTTTTTAATTAGATTTTCATAAACAAAACACACACACACACACACACACACACACACACACACACACACACACACACACACACACACACACACACACACACACACACACACACACACACTTTCACACAAACAAACCCATAAATCTTCTTGCTATCAGATTCTATGTAACATACTGAACTGCATTCCCTCTCAGGAGAGATCTCGCTATGTCTCCATCAATACATAGGCATTCCAGAGAGTGAATAAAGCTGCATTTGGCTTATCTTATTTAACCTTATCTACATGTTCCTGTTTCATCTTGTGATATCATCCATATCATTGGGAAAATGTTGTACAAGACATGGATAGGGAAGAAAGTACCGAGTGTCTCTGTCAAAGACAGAGAGTGTGAGAGAGTAATGTGTTCTGAATTCCCAACTCATTTCCTGTAGCTGTATCATGCACTGGTCAATTTGACACACAGCAGATTAAAATGACCCTCAGACCACTGGGAAATACCCCAATGCCTTTGAGACGCTGTTTTATTTTGAAATAAACCTGCATGCAAATAACCTATGCATGCAAACAGCTTCTACAAACATTTGAGAAAGAATCGGTGGCTCTCAGGAGCTCAGTGAATTCCAGCGCAGTACCGTAATAGGATGGCGCCTAAAAATTTCTTTGCTGCTAAAAATTGAAAATTCAGCTGTTAGTTCTATAACTCTAAGCTTCATGTGGCCTTCAGATTAACTCAAGGACAGTGTGCTTATGGCTGAGTTTACTGCTGTAGTATTTCACCATCGTCTGAGATCAGTTGTAATGCTGTTATTTCAGGGGGAATTGAATGTTACATTGTGACATAGTTTGTGAGGAATAAAAAATGGGTTATTATGCCTTCTATTAATAGACAAACATATGTCTTTACGCTTGGCATCCAAACCCACGAATAAAATGGAACTGAAATTATGTAACATTATATAAAATATTTGATATTAACCATAAAGAGTGCTGGTGGTGCCGGATCCAATTTTAAAGCACATGTCAATGTAGATATGTTTAGTAGATGCATTTAAGTCTAAATGAGTCCATAATTCTTCAATATTTAAATCCAAACAGTGAGCCACCTCTTTGGACTTTTTCAGTTTCATATTAAAGAAAATCCAAAATTTAAGCAAGAGGGAATAACATTTCTCAGGAGAGAACTTAGCCTGTCCTGCTGCTCTGAACATGTTGAAATAATGAACATCAACACTCTGTTTTAGGTCTAATTTTGGGCTCTAAAACTAGGAACAACAAACTCATTGTTTGAGTCTCAGTGTTCCTGTTGAAAATCATACTCACAAACTAACTTGTGGGGTAACTAACAAGCTAGATTAGTTAGCCGTTTGTGAAACACAGAGGCTCTGTCAAGATTTGGGCCTGCAGTTTAAATAGTGGTATTGAGCATCTGGTCAAAACTGATGGAAAGTACTAAAAAATACTCTCTTGATTTTGATCTACCATGAAGAATGATGGGAAAGAATCTGAACTAATGGATAATTGGTATGATCGCAGTCTTTCTTTCTCTTTTTCAGGAATCATGTCTGCAACAGGGAATGGATATGTCATTTATATGACCATGAAACGGAAGACCAAGTTAAAGCCTCCTGAGCTCATGACTGTTAACCTAGCCATCTTTGATTTTGGCATATCAGGTACTACATCTCTCAACGCAGCTATATTTGTCTACAGGAGATATAGACTGTGTGGTAGCTATTAGTATCACATATTATTTTTCAACTAGGAGAACTACTGTTCATTACTTGATTATAAACTGTTTGCATCAAGTCAACTCATGTGTCTTTACTCCTTAATTTGTACTTATTGTCATTATACAATGCATGTAATTTCATTGAGTAATAAATACAATTATTATATTGCTTTCAAGTAACAGTACTACAAAAACTGTGATTGTGCTTGACACTATTTAGGAATTTAAAATCTTCAGTATTAATTATGCAATATCATTTGCTACTTATAATTTGAGTCCAAAGCAAAAAGGTAACTTGTATTTAATACAAGCGTTAAAAGCAGCATCTAAACTTGGTGAAGCATATAAGTCACTGCTCTCTCATCTACACAGATCGTACAGTGGTTGATTGATTAGGAGCTGCTGTGTTCCTGTGTCTTTAAGGTGGCAGATATTTTACACTTTAAATTGCAATTGCTCTAGAAAGTTGCTTTAACCTGTGTTAACTAGAAAACTATATTTTTTAACAATATGCAGTATTCCAGTTAAGTTTTGTCCTACATGTTTTTAGTGTCTACTGTAAGTTATATTGTAGTTACACTGAGTGAGCCAGATCAGTCTGGAGATAAGCAGTAGTGTGTCATGTGACTTATTACATTTTGACATGTGTTTCCAAACAGACATGTTTCGTACTTAAAGAGTTTTGATAGCTTTGAAACGTGTCCTATCATTTCAGGCTTTCCATATGGAAAAGAAATAGTAAAAACTTATATGTGATTACTCATGAAAATGGCCACTTTCTCATTACTTTCATACATTGCTTTAGTAAGTATCCAAAACATACAAGTTTCATTACATAATTTTTCAAGGGATCTTATATCTGTTTTCACTCTTATATGCTTTTCATACAAGTTTCACACAAGACAGATACAGACTTTATAAAATTTATATATATCTTTTCCATATGGGTTACCTCGTGCCTAACTAAGTTGACTGTCAGGTCTGTGTTGCACTGCAGTTCATTCATGGCTACCATCATCAGGCGAAAGGCTCTGCAAGAGACCTGAAGGCAGAAATGAGATTCAAGTCCTACTCCCCACTTGTTACATGCTGTAATTCTATTTGTTAAAAAAAGACTAAAAGAGAAGAGCTGAATAAATCAAAGCATAAACATGATAGAATAAGAATCTTATATCTAAAATGATTACAGACACCACATTCAGCTGCCAAAAGAGTAAGGAAAGACACCAATAGATATGATAAAATACAACATTTAGTATTTTTTCATATACAGATTAGTCCAGTAGAGTCTAACATGACTTTTTCAATGTCCATTTCACACATAATGAGACTGTAGTCAAAAGTGCTCCGCTGTTAACCCTTTTAAATGTGATGAAGAGGGTGATGGATGTACTGAATGCAGTTCCTTGTTTTGCAGGAACCTTGTATGCTGAGGCTTTTCGTAGTGAGCAGCATTGTTCCTAATCTCAGTTTTATGATGAACGCTTTTACACTCTTAAATGCCACATTGACTTGTTTGTTTGAACCCCGCATGTTCTAAATGAACATGTCACACCTCTGTATAGTGTCAACTAAAAAAAGATTTTGACCCACTTTGATTCAGTGAGTTGTGAAACATGTGTCCTCCTACATGAAAGCTTTGATTTCCTCTCTCAAGCGCTGCCCCTGCTCAGCCAGCTCAGTGAAGAACAGGACATCCCTTTATGCTGCTTCAATTTCCTGACAAGAGGGCAGGAAAAAAACAACACTTCATGACTCCTGACCTGATGTCGCACATCCATTTCACTGTCTGCTAGGGCTATAGTTGGTGTATTCTGGTCCGAATCAGTGGATGAGTTTGTAAACATATAGCTTTTCCCTGTGGTTGAGTTTGTTTTCATGCTGCCAAATTATATTTGTGGTGTTAATTTCTTTATTAGAGTTATTTTTACCCTACAGTTAAAGGTTTAATTAATTAAAAAGAGAAGATATAAAAACCCCATCTCCCTGATGAAGTCAATGGAACCACATCATCTGCAAAAAGCAGAGATGAGATCCTGAGACCACTTAAGCCTTCAGCCACTTGCCACCAAAATATCCTGTCCATAAACATTATGAAATTTTTTGTCTGCAGTGCGATTTCCCCCCCCCCCCCCCCCCACTTCTTTAAGTTGGCAAAATACATAATACTAAATACAAATAGACTGGTTGGGCAAAGTCCCACACATACTCAGATATCCTGGAGAGAAAAAGGAGGCGGACCAACGAGTGGAATGAAAACCACATTATTCCTCCTAAATCTGACATTTGACTAGCAGACTCTGTTCTGGAATTTCTTCTCGAGTACTGTGATGAAGAACTTTCCAGTCACTGGGATTGAAATGCTTGATCCTTCCTTCCACAACCTGACTATATCCTCAGTTGAAGCCAGCAGCACCACAAAACCACTATAAAGTGTGAGCAGGACAGTGTTTACACCCCTGAGTTGCCAGATAAAAGGGTGATGGAAAGTCTTGTTCCATGGTTAAAAAAATATAAAGCAATATTGAAGTATCAGATACGCACAATAGATTTCAGCCTTAACTATTCGAGGGAAAAAATGACAGCATATTACTGTGAAAATGTTAGGAAATGTTGAGAACTGGTATAACTAACTGATGAGAACTAACAAACAACAAGCAACCTTGAAAACCATTAGAAAGTCAATCAGCTATCTTCAGTGGAAAGGAAGGTGATCCTAGTGTGTTACAAAATGTAACTGGTCCTTAATGTCAATGTATTTCTCATGCTCCTCCTCTCTACAACATTCCTTGTAATTTGGGCTGGCCAGAGTAATGATATTAAATATTAGGTGTGGACGTGTATCTAATGTCCAACAACCCCTTAAGCAAGAAGTAAGGTGGAATTTTTATCGTGTTTCTTACTGCTTCCCTAACCCGATCTGAATATAAATTGCCCAGCATCAGTCAGCTCCTTTCCCCACCTCACTCAGGCCACCTTCACTAAAGCTGTATTAGCTCACCCTTAGCATTTTCATTGATTCATTTATTCACAGACACAGGATAAATTAAATAATTTCCATCCCAATAGCTCTTTCCTCTCCTGGTGAGATTGGGCTGTCTGTCTGTTTCCTGGCTTTACATTTCATTTTAAGATTTTAGGCCTTTTTGTTGCACTGCATCCCATATGTTGTTGTCCAGACTGAAATAGTTTCAGATCAGGTTTAGTTTAAATCCCTTCAGAACACAGAAGACAGAGAATAACTTCTACTTTCAAAAACAATTTATTCTATATTCATTCTTTCATTTCTTTTCTTTCTTTTGAATCATTTTCATTTTTAATGAAAAAAAGATTTTGGACCAAAACGTAATTAATTTGAATATAAAACTAAAATTAAAACATATTTACATGTTTGTTTGTTTGTTTTGTCTAGTGTCCATAGAGTAATTTCAGTCGTCTAGCAAACAACCCTAAACAAATAATAATAATAATAATAATAATAATAATAATAATAATAATAATAATAATAATAATAATACTAGCAATACAGGGTGCGCCATTTATATGGATACACCGTAATAACATGGGAATGGTTGGTGATATTAAAGTCCTGTTTGTGGCACATTAGTATATGTGAGGGGGCAAACTCCTCAAGATGGGTGGTGACCATGGTGGCCATTTAGAAGTCGGCCATCTTGGATACAACTTTTTTTTTCCAATAGGAAGAGTGCCATGTGACACATCAAACTTATTGGTAATGTCACAAGAAAAACAATGGTGCGCTTGCTTTCAATGTAACTTTATTCTTTCATGAGTTATTTACAAGTTTCTCTTTGTTCACAGCCATTGACATGTCGAAGAGTTTAACATGTGAGGAGCAGATCGAAATTGTGTTGATATCTGGTGAACGCAGTAACGGGGTCATTGCAGCAGATTTCAATGCAAGACACCCTGCGAGACCACCCATCTCCCATGCTACAGTTCAGTGTTGAATTTGCCAAAATGTGGACGCAAGAAAACTGTCACTAATGAAGAAACATCAGTGGCTGTCCTAGCTTCATTCAGCAAAAGCCCACAGCGTAGCACTCGGCACATGTCACTGGAGAGTGGCATTAGCCGAACATCCCTTCGGCGGATATTAGCTACTCACAAATGGCACCCTTACAAACTCCAGCTACTGCAGCATCTCAACGAGAATGACCCAGATCGGTGCACAGAATTTGCAGAATAAGCAAAACAAAAATTGGAACAGGGCTGTCAGTTCACGAAGGTTTCAAATAATTGCTCTGTCTGAAACATGGTTAGATGAGAATAGGGGTTGTAATTTCTGTATTGAAGGGTACGATTTATACTTTGTAAATAGAACTAAGAAGAAGGCAGGAGGGGTGGCACTTTTTGTTAATTGCGATTTGAAATGTAAAAAAGTTGAATGTGTGTCTGTGGCTATAGACGATTTAATGGAGTCTGTGACAGTGGAATTGGATATAGAAAGAAGAAGTAATATAATTGTAACGTGCATATATAGGAAACCGGGGTCACAGATTGAGTTATTTACAGAAGCAGTAGAAGACTTATTGAGTAAGGCTAAGGGAAATAAGACTGTATGTTTATGTGGTGATTACAACATTGATCTTTGTAAAGAGGCAAATGATAAGGCTTCGTCAGATTTTTTTGAATTATTATTTGGTAAAGGATTTTATCCTTTAATCATAAAGCCGAGTAGAATAACGGATAAATCAGAAACACTAATTGATCATATTTTAATTAATAGTTTGGAGAGTAATATTATGAGTGGCCTCATCATGAATGATATAAGCGATCATCTACCAGTCTTTTTTACTTTTGATTTAAATATGAAAAGAAAGGAAGAAGTTGGTTTCATGAGTCATAGAAGGGTAAGAAATAACGAGGCAATTAACAAGTTTAGACAAGACCTCATGGAAGTGGACTGGAAGGAGGTTTATGTTAATGAGGTCGACGTTGCATACGGAGCATTTTTAAATACATATTTGGCCTTGTATGATAAACATTGTCCATTGGGATCATTTAAGTATAAGAAAAAGAATAAGAATATGAACCCTTGGATAACTAAGGGTCTTGCAAATGCGTGTAAAAAGAAAAATAATTTATATAGGGATTATATAACAGAGAACTAAGAATGCGGAAATGAAATACAAAGTTTATAAAAATAAGTTGGTATTAATATTGAGGAAAGCCAAGAAAGACTACTATAATAAACTTTTTCAGGAAAACAAGAATATAATTAAGGGCATTTGGAATATTTTTAGGGAGGTATTGGGTAACAAGAACACACCCTTAGATCGGCCTAATTATTTTATTAAGAATAATCAAGTTGTCGAAGACAAGACTGAAGTAGTAAACGAATTCAATTCCTTTTTTGTAAATGTTGGACCTACTTTAGCAAATTTAATTAGGAAAAATGACGATCCAGAATATGAGGAAGCCTGGAAAGGAGATAATAGAATGGTTAATTCCACATTCTTGGCCGATATTACCATAAAAGAAATAGTAGCAATTGTAGAAAATTTTAAAAATAAAAAATCTACTGACTGTGATGGTATAGACATGGTTATAATTAAAAAGACTTTAGATTGTATAAGTATTCCTCTTTGCTATATTTTTAATCTTTCGCTACAATCAGGAGTATTTCCTGATCGAATGAAAGTGGCAAAAGTGATACCCTTATATAAATCAGGAGATAAGCATAGTTTTAACAATTATAGGCCAGTGTCTCTTTTGTCACAGTTTTCAAAAGTGCTTGAAAAACTCTTTGCGCAAAGACTTGATAGTTTTATTGAAAAATATCAACTAATAAATGAAAATCAATTTGGATTTCGTAAAAATAGATCAATGGCATTAGCATTGTTGACTTTCATTGACGATATTTCATCTGCAACCCATAATAATAAATATACAGTGGGGGTATTTGTTGATTTAAAAAAAGCTTTTGATACGTTACAACATTCTACTTTGATTTCTAAATTGTATAACTATGGTGTGAGAGGAGTGGCATTGAATTGGTTAAGGAGTTATTTAGAAAATAGGTTGCAATATGTACATTATCTCGGCAATACTTCTGAAAGATTGAAGATTGTATGTGGCGTTCCTCAAGGTTCTATTTTGGGACCTAAACTTTTTAATTTATATATTAATGATATCTGTGATATATCAAAAAGTTTAAATTATATTTTATTTGCAGATGACACAAATTTTTATTGCTCTGGAGAGAATTTGGAAGATTTGGTTGAAATTATGACTTCTGAGATGTTAAGATTAAAAAAATGGTTAGATGTAAATAAATTATCTTTGAAACTGACAAAAACTAAATTCATGATATTTGGCAATCGTGTAAAGGAGGATGAAGTCATTATGTCCATTGATGGAGAAGTGATTGAAAGAGTTACTGAATTTCGTTTTTTGGGTGTAATAGTAGATGAAAATTTGACGTGGAAATCTCATATTGAGTATATTAGAAAGAAGATGGTTAAAAGCATTTATATTTTGGGAAATGTAAGAGATTTATTAGATTATAAAACAATGCGCATTTTATATTTTTCATTGTTTTTCTCATACTTTAGTTACTGTGTTGAAGTTTGGGGGAATACATATGAGAATACTATAAAACCTCTAAACTTATTACAGAAGAAAGTGATACGAATGATTCATAACGTTACATATAGAGAACATACAAATAAATTATTTATAAAATCAAAATTATTAAAATTAGGAGATTTAGTGAAATTACGGACACTATTAATTATGTTTAAGGCTAAAAATAATATTTTGCCCTTTAAGTTACAAAGAGTATTTTTAATGTGTTCAGGGGGAGAAGATAGTAGAAGGAAATTTTATTTTAAGCATCAGTTAGCTAGGACAACACAAAGATTAATGAGTACAACGGTTAGGGGTATACGACTGTGGAACTCTCTTCATTATAATTTAAAGAATTGTATAAGTTTACATTGTTTTAAAAAGTGTTACATGCTTAAAACGATAACTCAATATGAAGAATGCGAATGAAATTGGAGTTCATTGAAAAAGGATCCTTTATAATTTTTTGTTTTATTTATTTTAATTTTATTTTTCTCCTTGTTACTATGTGGAGTGGTATATTCTGATTGTAAATTTGTTGTTTGGTTTGGGTTAGGACCGGAGAGAAATGTTAATATTAGTTTGTTCCCTGATTTTTGGTGCCCACTTGTAATATAAGTTGGATTGTAGATAGGGGGCAGGGTTTAATAAGAATATTTTCTTCTTCCTGCTCCTTTTCACACATGGTTGTAGTGCTTTATTGATAGAAAGTGTGGTTGATTTGTTTGATCTGTTGTACCAAGTGTGAAATAAATAAATAAATGAAAATGAAATGAAAGAAGATCTTGTTCAGCGATGAGGCAAACTTTTATGTGAATGGTGAAGTTAAACAAACAAAACCGCCGCTATTGGTCTGACACTAACCCACATTGGATGGATCCCTCCAAGACTGTTGGAACAACAAAAGTGATGGTTTGGTGTGGTATATGGGGTACAACGATAGTGGGTCCATTCTTCATCAATGGAAACCTCAAGGCCACTGGATATTTGAAATTGCTACATGATGATGCGTTTCCCTCTTTATGCACTGAAGCTGGCACGTTCCCTGAGTTTCTCCAGCAAGATGGTGCACCACCACATTATGGGTGCCAGGTCCGAGCATTCCTAGATGAACAGTTTCCTGGAAAGTGAATTGGTCGTCGTGGGCCAGTTGAATGGCCCCCAAGGTCTCCCGATCTGACCCCCTTAGACTTTTATCTTTGGGGTCATCTGAAGGCATGGTGTGAAGATACGAGATGTGCAGCACCTGAAACTACGGATACTGGATGCCTGTGCTGGCATTTCTCCTGCGATGTTGCTATCAGTGTGTGAAGAGTGGGAGAAGAGGGTTGCATTGACAATCCAACACAATGGGCAGCACATTGAACACATTTTATAAGTGGTCAGAAACTTGTAAATAACTCATGAAAGAATAAAGTTACGTTGAAACCAAACACATCATTGTTTTTCTTGTGTCATTACCAATAAGTTTGATGTGTCACATTGTATCCAAGATGGCCGACTTCTAAATGGCCACCATGGTCACCACCCATCTTGAGGAGTTTGCCCCCTCACATATACTAATGTGCCACAAATAGGTCTTTAATATCACCAACCATTCCCATGTTATTACGGTGTATCCATATAAATGGCCCACCCTGTAGTTTTGTACAGTAAAAATGTAAAATGTTATGGGAAACCCCAGCCTTTAGAACACTAAAACAATTGCCTTCTTGCAAACTTTACTTATAGCTGTATGTTTATATATTGTTTTGCTTGTTTGGAGTTAGAGGGATCCATACATTGAGATTTCAAGCTATTCTCTTTAATTCAAACACTTAAAAATTTGTCATTTTGAATGAAAACTTGAGATAAGTGCATGTTTGATTTTTATCTTCACACATGATTTCTTCAACAACTAGACGTAGACTGTATAAACTGCAACGAATAAATAAAAGAACAAAACAAAAAAGTTATATCTTTGAGTGGTGCATTGGGTAGCATTCCCCAAAATGCAAGGGGACACTAGATGCTTTACAGTAGTAAGATGTTTCTTTCTATACCCTCTTTCTAGCACAAACCATCCATCTGCAGCTTGGGTCTTGCTTTTTGGGTGTTAGCAGGATTGGCGTAAGTGCTACAAAATTTGCATCGAGGTTGGTAGACTGATTCGCCCAGCTACTCCAGCTTGCATGCCAAATTATCCTTGGACAATATACTGAACCCTGACATGCTCCGCGCGCGCGTGTTTGTGTGTGTGTGAATATTGCACAAGTGCATCAAAGGTGCTTAGAAAGAAGCTCTTGTATGAATGTGCATGAAACTGGATGAATGATTCTTGTAGTCAAAAGCTTATTGAGTGCTTATTTAGAGTAGAAGAGCACTATATAAGTACCAGCCCATTACCATCCAGTTGTGATTGTAGAATGCCTGTAAAGTACTGACATTGATGAAATGGCATACACCTTCAGTGTGCTTTTTATATGATGAATTTTGATCATCATCTGCCTGCTGTGCATGGATTCTGTTTGCACATATTAGCGTGGGATGCTGACCTGTGTGCCCCACGCTGTGCAGACAGTCTGTAGTTAAACCAAAAAAGACCATGTGCACACCGAAAGTGAACAGAGCCAGCTTATCAACCCATGTGTTTCCCCTCTAGCTACTTGTGCAGTTGTCCTGCCTCACAGTAAGTGTTTTTCAAACCATCCTGCTGTCCTCTGCTGCCTTGTGATATGAATGATGACATCGCTCTATTGAGAAAAACTTAAGACTTTTATTCAAAATTGGGTCAGTTGAGTACTCGCTTAAAGGTCAGAATGTCTTGCTACACTTATGAACCATATCAGCCAAGAATTCTGAATCATGCTGCAGTGATTAGCAGTGTTTTGGAAGACTTAATATTACATCTTTATTAGGTGTACATTTAATTAAATTTGATTATTCCTGAAAGTGTGTTTGCCAAAAGCCACAACACTGGGGACTAAAAGAATGAAGTCAAATTCACCTGTTATTTTACTGACTGGTTGAGGCTAGCTTCTCTTTGACTAAGAGGGCAATATGAAGCTTTATTCCATTATAGAAATGTAATTGATAGCTGTCTGCAAGGCCTCAACTCCACTAACTGGACCTCTCAACTGTGTTTGTGCTGTTGTTGCCTTTAGAAGATTTCAGTGGAGATACCTGACAAATAAGCTGCTTTGTAAATGGTAAATGGAGTAGTTCTTATATAGCGCTTCCCTACTTTATCTGAGCACTCAAGGCGCTTTACACATCTTGCCACATTCGCCAAAGCACTCTGTTCTAACATTCACACGCCAATGGATGCATCGCTAGTATCTTGGATATTTGGCATGCAGACTATAGTAGACAGGGATCAAATAAAAACCACCGGCCTTCTAGTTGGTAGGTGACATCCTCTATCACCCAACTTAGCCCCAGTGAGGACTGATCTCACAACCCCTGGTTTAGAAAACCAGTGTTCTAACCACTGAGCTATGGAGGTTTTTCAGTTCAGTCTATAAGTTTAGTACTTAGAAGTGTGTCTATGTACTGCAGCTTTTATGAAGTAAGCTAGCTGGCATTAGCCAATAGCATCACAGTCTAGTTCAAATACCTATATCCAAAAAGCTAACACAGTTTTCAAAGTACTAACTCTGAAAAGTTCAGAAATCAATGGCTGATGCCACGGTGGTTAAAACATCAATTTAAAAATATGTATATTTTTTGTAGGTATTAATTTTTGAAAGGAATATCATACACTACATTAAACTATGGTCAATTTAAAGGCCACTATTTTTACTGCTGCAACTACTACAAGGATAATTTACAGTATGTGCTTTGCAGATCAGGGTTGTGTCCCTCACCTCAGGCATCGATTATTATGATATCTTGCTAATTGAGATAATATTATGCATATATTTTATAGTATATAGTTTCACTGCATCTTTGTAGATAGCTAAGATGTAAGTGTGTGTTTATGGTGATCAGTTTTTTTCTTTTTGCAGCGACTGAAGTTAATCTCAAGTTGTTGTTTAATCGTGTGTGTGTGTGTGAAAGTGTGTATAGTGGAGGGCATGCTCAAGAGTGGAGAAGAGACTTATGAAAACAGCCTTAACTAGCTTATTAGTTGAACTATAGGTCCACAAAAAAGAACCAGGCAGATTTTATGACATTATAAAGTTTAGCTGTTAAGACCTGTCACCGTATGGTCACTACTTAAATTTGTTCATTGCTGTAGGTGCACGCTAACCCTACTTTCGAACATACTTAATTGCAGCTATATTGGCTAATCTAACAATCTAACAGCGAGTTGATAGGTGGTGTCCAAAACAGTACAGGTGGATGTTCAGTTCAATTCATTTTTATTTCAAACATATACATTCACCAACATTCCATAATATCATTCCATTCAGTTGTTTGAAAAGGAGTAGGCAGAAGTATCTACTTTTGTTAGGATGCCTGGGTCGTTGACCCAGGGTTTTGAGTTTATATATTATTTATCATTTCTATGCTTTGGTTTCTTTGTTAGAGTTATGTCTTATGGTTTGTCTCTGTGTAATCCTTAGTTGCTGTCTCCCCTGTCCGCTATATCCCCGTGTCCAGTCAGTGTCTGTGTCTGCCCTGGTCCCACGTCTCTGTTCCCTCTGTTGTAGTGCCTGCATGTGAGTCTGTGTCTTTGGTTCAGTCTGTGTTATGTGTTTCCTGTTTTACTTTGAAAGTCCATGTCTGATGTTAATGTATCTGGTTTCGCTTCCCCTTGTCTCGTTAGGCCTGATTTGCCCCAGCTGTGTTTCCCTCCTGTTACCCATTCCCTGATTGCTCCCTCTGTGTATTTAAGCCCTGTGTTTCTCTGTGTCTGTGTCGTGATCTACCGTTTATTTAGCTGTGTGTTCTGTCAGTCCTCTGGTTTAAGTTTAGTTTGATTTTTCCCCCCCAGTTATGTTATATTTTGAGTTTTATATTAAAGCTGTTTTGAGTTCACGACTGTCTCCGGAGTCTGCACCTTGGGTCCTATTCCTGTCTGCACACAGCCACATGTAACAACTTTATTTACCCCCTTATTTCTTTTTTTGAGTTTTATTTTAAACTGGTTTAAACTGTTTATGCTTCTGCCGTTAAGAATATCCATTAAAAAGTCAATCTATAATATGAAGTCTTATTTTTGCCACTGTCAATTGAGCTTTTTTTAAAATTTCAGTCACAGTGGTTGATAACCAATAAGTACCTAAACCGTTACACATGAATGGGAACAAAATGGGGGTCTTTGGGAACTTCTCAACTGATTTTGATTCTAATTCCAATATGTATATTCAAAACCATCTATTCATTGATGCAGTAAATAGAAAGGGGCTTCGGTTTGCTTTGAGAGTCTCTTGCACCAGTGAAATGCTAAATGAAGCATTATTTATAGATTTAATTTTGAGGGTGACTTCAGATTGATTCCAGAAAGACCTGAAAATAAGCAATCTTTTAGATGCAAGGGAAGTGTTAGGGCAGTATGACAAGACAAAATATGTGTAACTGAGTTTGGACATTAATTCAACTTAGTTAACCCTAACTGAACAATGGTTTTACAGTTTAGAAAAGACAGGCATCCTTGACGTGACCCAAACAGTGAAGGTTGCCTCATACGACACGAGTGCATACGCCCTGAGCGGCTCTTCCACGGTGTGACTCCTGGACCTTTTGCTTCATGTCAGTCCTCTTTTTCTGTGCTTCTCGTGATTCTTTCAATTTTGAGTCAGATGTCAAGATTCAAGATCCTTTTATTTGTCACGTACATGTCAATATTTTAAATTATGATTTTAGTCTCAAGCCACATTCTTAAGTATTTTTGTAACAAAGAAATATGGCAAAATGGAAACTTTAATAGCAGGATGGTTGGGTGAGTGAGAATTGCATAGTTTAAAAGTGATTAGAAGGAAACCTGGGGCCAAAAAAATAACTTGTTCAGCGTTATTTCTGCCACCAGCAGCTGTTATCATTGAATCAGCTCTGATAAACTCACTGTAATGTTACTACATATGTATTGGATCTGGGAAAGAATGCTAAATATTGGTACCACGATGCATCAGTGAAAATTAACAACATTTAATATTTAGATGGAACAGTTGAGATCATCGCTAAGATAACATGGATAGATGTGTTAATTGTTGGTTTTTTGGTCTACAACTGCAACTATATCTTTTCTTATTTCAGGAGCTGCTTCAGATGCTTTCACATCTTCACTTTATTTCGTTTTGCATGTGGAATCATTCAGTTGATTGCAGTGAGGTGCCTTTTATAAAAAGCCCCTTTTATTCAGTAGTGAGTTCACGATGTTTGTTGGTCTGAGGGTGTCTTTTTAATGTAATTGATGAAAATTGTCTCAGAAAAGGCACAGAATACATTTTCACTAGACAAGATCTACATTTTTGTTTGTAAAACACTCCCCTATCGAGGCAATTTTACTTGAATCACTGAAAAAATGGTTATTAATATGTGTAAGTGTAGAGATAGAGTTTTAGACTCAAGATCGATAGTGTTAGTTTAGTCAGGCCAGAAAGTCAGGCTTGGATGTAGTCACAGCAGGTCATCATCATCAGCTGATAGCTTAACTAATCGCCTGCTACACATTTTGTTGACTGCTACATATAGTGCATCTTAAATCAGCTACTTTAGCTTGCCTACAATTCCTGCACAGCTGCAAGCCACTTTGCAACCCACCTCTATCTCAGCTGTAAGCTCATGAGACATTATAATGTTTAAATTTACACTGTGCAAATTTCAGTGTTAAGCATAAATTTAATCTAATTTGTTCATCAGTATTTATTTTTTCCTGATAGTTATCAAGTGATTTTTGTACTGTTACCTAAGATAGGGTGACCATATTTTGATTTCCAAAAAAGAGGACACTTGGCCCAGTCATGAAGAACTTTAATAATACTGTTTGCCTAAAGAAAATTTTAACATATTTAAGCTATGCCGTCTCTGTGCAGTTAATGAATGGTGAAATAAAAAAAATGTGATATAGGCTGTTACAAGTCAACAAGGGCAAAAAAAATAACTTAAAAACTTCTGGAATTAAATAATGGTACAGAAATAAGGCCTCATCTCTATAAGAGAAATTACCAGTACCGGGATGGTACAAGGGAAATGTTTTTTGCAGTTCATCTGAAAAGCTGCAGTTGTGCTTTGACATCTTTTAAACATCACTAGGCGCTGCTGCACACTGTCTGTCCCGTCTGTGAGCACAGAACAGCCACTCACAAAGCAGCTGCTCGGAGATGACGTCACACATATGGGTCCTCTGTAGGAAAATCTGGACATTTTCATTAATCTCGAAAATCCCCCCCGGACGCCCCGGACAGAACGTGAAAAGTGGATGGTTGGTCACCCTACCTAAGAATGTAAATAAGAAACTGACAAAGCTTCTGAGTCTGCTAGTGAAAACAATGCTTAAGTGTCTTAAACCTATTCTGTCTAATGGCCATTAGGGGGAGACTCTTCTGGTTGCAAGAACACACACAATTCTATAAAAGTCTATGAAAAATGGCCTTTAAATTCAATATAATATTGATTTTCTAAATTATGGTAAAAAAAAATGATATGAAAGGTGTGCCTTAGGGTGGGCCTACTATTTCATTAACAAATCAGTACTGTAGGGCTGGGCCTATCATACCGTTCACGGTAATACCGGTATAATGTTGGGCAACGATAAGAAAAGGAAATATCGCGATAGAATATGGGTAAAATGCGCATGCGCAGTGCCTTTGTTTTCATACGCACATGGCGGAAAAAGCATGGAACGACGGAGCATGAGAAGGGCGAAAGCGGATCATTGAATGAAACAGATGAACCAGAATTGGTTTGTAAGAATGCTGCAACTTCAGTGGTATTCAACTGATTTGGCTTTCGTCCGTCAGATACACAACAAAACACTATTTTTGGTAGAGCATGCTAGCGAGCCGTCGTTATTACCGTGTTTTTTGGAAAATACAGCGCACTTAAAATCAATCCTTTGATTTTTCTGAAAATTGACAGTGCCCCTTATAATCCCGTGTGCCTTTTGTATGAATTCTGGTTGTGTTTACTGACCTTGAAACGATTTTATGTGGTACACGGTGCTCGAAAATCTGTCAAATGTTTTAGTACGACTTTGCTAAGCTACAAACCCGCACCGCTTGATGGATTGTCGGAGCATTACGGCTATCGTAGGCAGGAGCCTCGCGGAGTGATACGTACTGTGCTTCAACATAATATTACCGTATTGTGTGTGTATAACCTCTTTTTAAGTTTTGTGGATATGTTACGTGGTTATGCTGAGGATATGTCGGCCAATTTCCACTAGAAATGCCTTTTGGTTAAACTGTCAGCAAGGAATTTGCATTTGCACTGTTAAATTTTTATATAACTTTAATGCACATAAAAAACAGCTGCTTGTTTAAGTGAAAATACATTGATTTTTTTTTTTGCACTAATAAAGTTGTGGAGTTGTAAAGTATTTTGTCTAGTGTCAATTATATCGTCAGTTATATCGTTATCGCAAATTTTCAAATGTATATCGTGATAAATATTTTTGGTCATATCGCCCTGCTCTACAGTACTGTATAAGCAGGAAGGTCCCTCACTGATCACATCCAGTTTCCAAACATCATGACAGTGCAACTACTCAGCTTAAAACCTCACAACTAGGGCTGTTCGATATAACCATATATATCGGATGACGATCTGCAAACGTCTATTGTTTCATATTACGCTATCGTTTGTTTCGCGGTTTCGCAAAATAAACGACAAGAATTTTTCATCATTTTTATGGTCACTGTAGTATTAATTTCTAAAAGTTCTCTCTTTCTCTTATATTTAATATATACACTACGGACGGACAAGTGACTGCTTTTATCCCCTATCATTAGCAACAACGACGGTAAAACCATCGCATGGCTCCGTTGTCCACTTGTTTATTTTCCACATAAACCTTTCACAATAAAGCTGAAGATCCTGTTGAGATTTTTCAAAATAAACTGAATCACGTGAAAGAGTGTGCAGAGTGTTTACAGATCAGAAGCAAAAAAGAGCCGTCAGGTGCTAAAAAAATAAACCTTAGACTCAAACATTAGAACAGGCTTTTTCCCGCAGCACGCCATGTAATACATACTCACAAAGAAAATGGCGGGCGTTTCAACTGTCTAAAAATGTATAGCTTTGTGCATCAGTCAAAACACTTGACTCCAGGTACATGATGCCCAGCTGAAAACACTTCACACAAACCGAGTTGCCCGAGATTCACAGAAGTTACAGAAAATGTAAAATTTTTGTGACATATATCATTGTCGGGACGATAAATGTCTTATATTGGGATATGAGATTTTGGTCATATTGCACAGCCCTACTCATAACTATTGTGCAAAGTCACTGTGGCTAAGTATATACTTTAGTATATACAGTATATGTACAACCAAAATGCAGAAGCCCTTTTGTTCTAAACTAATTAACCATTACCTCCCAATATATTCCCCGCTCCTTTGTGCATTTTTAATTCATCTTAAAAGGAACTTTCTGTCAGTATATATACTATTTAAATATACTATCAGCAGAAGACCTCAGTGCCCTCAGAGTGTTTTTTGTTTTTGATTTGACTGTTGGCTTTTAATTACTTTCCTGTCAGCTTACACAACTATGGATCAATACATGCATAATTATTAAAATTTGGAAAATGAGTGAAAATAATTCATTATCAGACACCATTTGTGGTGATGGAGGTGATATAATTTTATTACATCACCTCCATCACCATCATATACATTCATTTAAACATCGTTACATATTTATACCTTCCATAATGCTCCATCCTCTGTGTTGTAATCTTGACTATTCCTCTTTGGTTTACTGGCTTTCTCACTAAGCCTTTTTCACTGGGCCTTACAAGGACATGCTGTGGTCTCCCTGATCATTGTAAAAACAATACACCATAAACAAAAGCTAGTACAGTTATGCTTTTGGCATTTGAAAGATAACACAATGGTCAGTATAAATATAAAACAGAAAGCTTTACATTTAGTCATATTCATAACGGAAGAAGAGTCCAGGACCAGTTTCTCTAGATTAGAGGACACATACATTAACATTATGAATAATCTCCATTATTGAAATTATTTTTTTTGCAGTGCAAGAAATAAAGATTATGAGGTCATTTAGACGTGCTTGTAATCTAGGATGGATAGTAGCATCAAAAACTGGTTGCCGTAATGAATTACAATTAAAAGATATTCAGTATATTCATGAGCAACACTTAGACCTCCCATTAATTTAATAAAGGAAAAATCATGTTATCTGGTAGTTGCCACGAGGAGTGTGATCAGAACCAGTGCACAGGGGTTTTGGGATGTCTGCTCCGAAGTCCAAGTGCAACGTCAGAGTTTTATCCCTGTCTTCACCCTGACTGTTGAGAGCCTGGCCTGAAATAATTTTGGTCTTCACTCTGCTCTGATGTAAGAGAGCAACTTTTAAATGAGCTGACCTTAATGTGGAGTGCTGGAGGGAGGACAAGAATCCTATGGATTGCATACAAAACATGAATCTTGAATTGGTTATCCCGGATGGCTGAGTATGGGAGAGCTCTGTAAAGTTTGCGATTTCCAGTTTGCATCACATTTTTTCCAAGTTTCATACAGCTTGGAGAGTAAATGGTGAGTGAAGACACTGACTTGCTACGGGGGAGTCAGTGTCTTCCATGCAAACTGAATGTGGCAGTCTGCTAAAGACTTAACCAATCACAGATTTTCACCTAATGACAGCCAGCAGCCTCCAAATACCACTCACCACCACTCACACCACCAGAATGAAAATCCCCCATTAGATACTAGAGGTTGACTGGAGGTTGTTAACCAGCTTCTAGGCTTATTTGACTGAGGTCTTAATAAATCTGGCCCTTAATCAACCGATTGTTTCATTTCAGCAGAATTTTAGAATGTAAAGCTTTGAGAGATAACTTTTGTTATTGTCCTTATGCTGTCTTACCATGCCACAGCCTTGCTGCTATATCTCTGAATAGAATAACAATTTACATATTAATCCTTTCCTTGTGACCTAGGACAGCAATGGTCAACATTACACAAACCAAAGAGCAAACAAAAATGTTATTTGTTTATGGGGGTAGAAATCATGTCATGACTGAGAAATATATGTAAGTCTTGTTAAGGCTAGAAGCAAGTGAACAGGGGTGTGGAAGTGTGTGTATAACCCCTGCTGGTTTTCAGTGATTCCAAGAGAATATTTGGGTTATCATGTCTGGAATCCCGACTAGAGATTCTTGGAACGCTGTGGCTTTTTGCCCATCCAGCTATCTAGGAAGAGGGCCCAAATCTGACACAACAGTCAGGAAGTCAGTGTGGTGTGAGCGATACAGTGGATCTTTGTGTTGAGCTCTGTAGCCCTTGTGGTGTGTGAAGGATATTTTGATCTCAAATCCCAAGACAATTATCTGTCCACCATAACCTTCACATAAACTGTCTGCATTTTACGGAAGATTCATTACAAGAATTACTCCTAATGCTAAAGTCAGTATTATCATATTTTCCTTATTGCTGTTCAGTAATGAGAAACTAAAGTGAGTTGTTACAAGAACTGTCTCATGTGTGATACAGGACATGGAGGGAAAAGTCACGTTTAACTTTTATCTCCTGTTGCTTAAACATGCAGCACTCATAACTGTTGTTAAGGCTGCAATCAAAATTATTTTCCCTTGCTGGGTATATGATGAAAAAAATATAATGGCTTTCTTTTTTTTAGTAGTATGTTAGATTGCTGTATTATAATTAAAACCCATATTAGGATGTGAGGTTAGCATATGTGGAAAAATTCAATTATCCTTCTGGGAACTTTATAATGACTGTATCTAAGCAATATTAATGCAAATATTGCTTAGGTTTGTGCAAGCTTTTTATAAAATACATAATAATAATAATGGATTGCATTTATATAGTGCTTTTCTAGACACTCAAAGCACTTTACAATTCCACTATTCATTCACTCTCACACTCTCAAATCTTAATATAAAATGAGTAACAGTAGGGTGGAGATTGAGTAAGGCTGCACTTTTTATAGCGATCTCGTATAGAAAACTATTCCGCGCTTTTATAAATGGCTCCGAACCGTAGTAAAGGGAAGTCTGGCTAATATGTCGGGTTCCGTGTCGTGCTCATAACCAAGCTCATAAACTAGCATTACTTTGTTGTCTGGGTTAACTTTGCTAGTGAGAGACAGAGAGAGGCATTGAAAGGCCGCTCCAACAGAACTTATTGTTTCGGGGAGAACTCGAACACAGTGCAGTCGAGACTTAATAGCTTACTTACAACTGGGCTATGCACAGGGCTATGCCTGTCACACCCTGCCTATTAAATTAAAAAAATTTAATAATTATTTGAACAATAATTTTAAAAAATATTTTGTCACATCATTATGCGGGCTGAAAGTAGAGGTGACATGGACCGCAAGATTGAGACACAGCCTCTTAATGCATGCTTTCTTTGGGTTTCCACCAGTGTGGAATTACCAAAAATTCCACGCCTAACATATGAAACAGGAAAAACTGCCATGTAATCCATTTATTTCAACAAAGTACTGTATTCTGAATACCACCTTTTTAAATGGTAACGGAATACAGTTACTCATGTTTTGTATTTTAAATACATAACGCCGGTACATTTATGCCGTTACTCCCTAACACTGACCGTGACTGTATCTTAATGGTAAGGCTCTGTTAAAAAAAGATTACAAAGACAGTTACAATTATTAAATTATGTAAATAAAGAATAACATATTGAATTTTAGGTTTAGGAATTGAGTCATTTAACTTTTGAGCATTTAAGCATTGCAGAAGGAATAGAGTGTCGAACATAAAGGGTTTGCCAACCTTTAGCTACAGTTCAACACCAACAAACACAGCAATGTTAAATGCATTACTTCAGAATCAGAATCAGAATCGTGTTTATTGGCCAAGTATATGTGCAGACACATACAGGGAATTTGGTTCCGGTAGATGGTGGCTCTCAAGCACAGCAATGTAAATCACACACACACACACACACACACACACACACACACACACACACACACACACACACACACACACACACACACACACACACGTGTCTATATATACACATTACACATACATACACAAAGCTATGTAAACCAACTATAAATAACAAATCTAACTTATATACATAAAATACAGAAATGAATGAGGTGGAATGAATACTACAAAATGTACATAAGCTGCAGTTGCAGTCTGGCAGTGGGAGCAGTGTGACAGGTCAACTGTTAAGAAGGGAGATGGCGAGGGGAAAGAAACTGTTCCTGTGTCGGGTGGTCCTGCAGGCTTCTGTACTGTCTGCCAGAGGGCAGCAGATCAAAAAGTCTGTGTGCAGGGTGTGAGGGGTCTGTGATGATTTTCCCTGCCCGTTTCCTGGTTCTTGAGAGGTACAGATCCTGGATGGAGGGCAGGGGGGTGCCGCTGATCCTTTCTGCTGCCCTTACAGTCCGCTGCAGTCTGCTCCTGTCCTGTTTAGTGGCTGCTCCATACCAGACTGTGATGGAGGAGCACAGGACAGACTCAATGACCGCAGTGTAGAACTGGATCAGCAGCTCCTGTGGAAGACTGTACTTCCCCAGTTGTCTCAGGAAGTACATCCTCTGCTGGGTCTTTTTGAGGATGGAGTTGATGTTGGTCTCCCACTTCAGGTCCTGGGAGATGGTTGTACCCAGGAACTTGAAGGTCTTCACAGTTGACACAGGGCTGTCTGATATGGTCAGGGGGAGCAGAGTTGAGGGATGTCTCCTGAAGTCCACTGTCATCTCTACAGTCTTAAGAGTGTTCAGCTCCAGATTGTGCTGACTGCACCAGAGTACCAGCCGCTCAACTTCTTGCCGGTATGCAGACTCATCACCATCTTGAATGAGGCCAATGACAGTGGTGTCATCTGCAAACTTTAGGAGTTTGACAGCTGAGTTCTTGGAGGTGCAGTCGTTAGTGTAGAGGGAGAACAGTAGTGGTGAGAGGACACATCCTTGAGGGGCACCAATACTACTTGCATTCAACATTGCTTCAAGCAGTTTCTTCTATCTTTTGCTCTCCTACATCCAGTCATGTTTCTGATCTGCAGCTATTTAGCTCTGTTGTGATATGTTCCACAAGGTTTTCTCCCTGAAAAAATAGAATGTATGTTTCAATATGGTACATGTTGTCTGTTTACCATTTTCAACCAAATATTTCTCTTTGTCCCATCCCACTCCAACACTACCTTCTTTTATGATCTTTGTCTTCATCCTTTTTCTCTGCCCACACACTCTCTTTTTCTGTTCCATTTCCCTTTCACTTCTCCTTCTACTCTGTCTCCTATTTTTTTTCCTCACAGTGACAGGAAAGCCCTTTTTCATTGTGTCTAGTTTATCCCACCGCTGGCTGTTTGGCTGGGAGGGATGTCGATTCTATGGCTGGGCAGGCTTCTTCTTTGGATGTGGGAGCCTCATCACAATGACTGTGGTCAGCCTGGACCGGTATCTCAAGATTTGCCATCTCCGATATGGTGCGTAACTAACAACTCAGCAAATTTTCATAAACATCAGATGTTCATATACACTTACATACTTTAAAGGGAACCAAAGTATTTTGCCAGTATCTCAGAATTAAAAATACCCTGACTGGGAGAGCAACATGGGGTTAGTATCTTGCCCAAGGATATTTGGCATGCAGACTAGGGGTAAGCCAGGAATCGAACCACCAAGCTTCCGAGCAGTGGGTGACCTGCTCTGCCGCCTGAGCTACAGCCACCCCTGTAAACATACAAAAAGACGTACAAAAAAAAAATGAACAGAAAATGAGTGGCTGTTGCTTGAATCTTATTCGACAGATTTTACCTAACCAAACAAAAGCAGATGCAACCACCAGGTACTTACTTAATTTTCCAGTATGCTTATAAATTCACCAGTATGCTTATAAATTCACCACATAACAAGACATCCATCCTTTTTTCTCCGTTTTATCTCTGTAATTTTTTTTTAGAATTGATCTTTTTCTCATACTGAGGCTGCTGGCTTGTGACTAGCTCTGAGCTTTAGCCTCTTAAAATGTAAATTTTTAGATGGTTGAGGTAATATAAGTTTCTGATTAGGTTTATTGTTGAATGTGTTTATGATGGACCCCCTGCAAATAACTGTAATAAATGCTTTCAGTCACAGTTACAATGCTAATTTCATTTAACATGTACAGATGTTGCAAACCTGGAATATGTACAGTGGTCCCTCGCTATAACACGGTTCACCTTTCGCGGCCTCGTTGTTTCGCAGATTTTTTTTGTGCAATTATGCATGTTGTTTTTGTTTGTTTGTTTTACAGCGCATGGTGTTCTGGGTACTGATTGGCTGTAGACCATTGTCAATCAATCTCGTGCTGTGTCTCCTGTACAGTACAGAATGTGTTCAGCTTGTCAAATTTACATAAATATTTTGATCGCTAGCAGTGTGTTTCTGAAGTGCTGTACTGTATGTTTGTAAGTTTTATGTCCAACAAACACAACGTCAACGAAACGTTTTTCACCGTCAAAGGCACCTGGGGTGAAAAGTGTGAACATTTCCATGCCTGTCTGAGAAAAGTGTATAAAGTGTGTAGTGAGGAATTTTACAGCCTTAAAACATCTATAATAATTGTAAAAAAATGGCTCTACTTCGCGGATTTCACTTGTCGCGGGTTATTTTTTAGAACGTAACTCCTGTGATAAACAAGGGACCACTGAATTTGTTGATTTTCATGTAAAAAAGATATGAATAGGTCTGCAGTCTAGATCCAAACCTGTGACTATAACTACGTATTTAAATGATCACAATTTAATAAAAGGAGTTATTCCTGAATCACTGGCCATTTCTTGACAAGGTTTAGATTTACCTTCACATGAGTTATAGGCCATAAATGATGCTCTAACAAAACATCTGTAAGCCTGTATTGCACAAATATCTAGGTTCATGATCTACTGTAAGTGCTCCCGTTACTTTTTAATTTCCATTCAGTTCCCACACCATTATAGTGTACATTACTATAATGGTGTGGGAACCCCCCATCATAAACATCAGATTAAGGGGGGCTCCCCATCATCTGATCCCTGCAGTGTTTTGTGAAACAAAACAGTGCAGCACTCCACTGCACTGTTTTGTGAAGGGATGGGGCTTTTAGCCTCCAGAGTATAGTATTTGTTATTAGCCTATAACCACAGCTAAGCCGTTATAACACTGTATTGTAATTCTTTTAAATTAAATTCCTTTTCAGTCATTCATAGTCAAACACAATAATACAAATGTGTAAGATCCCAGAATTAAAATATTCCACTACAGTAGTTTAATACTTTTTTTTTGTTTACTGATGTCAACAACATACCTTTTGATGTGAAGAGTCATTGACTACAGATGATTATTTTTTTTAATACTCAGTATTTTTCTAGGAATTTTTGTAAGTCTCTTACTACATCTAATGCTCTGAATCCTTTTCACTTGTGGCATAGAAAATTAGTCTGGCAGTCAAAATGTACCATTTAACCAACATTAGTCTTGGGGTTTCTTTCTCCAATCCTAGGTGCATGGCTAAAACGCCACCACGCGTTCCTGTGCCTGGCCTTTGTATGGGTGTATGCAGCCTTCTGGGCCACAATGCCCCTGGTGGGCTGGGGAAATTATGCTCCGGAGCCCTTTGGGACCTCTTGTACCCTGGACTGGTGGTTGGCTCAAGCCTCAGTGTCTGGCCAGAGCTTCGTCATGGCCATTTTGTTCTTCTGTCTTATACTCCCTGCAGGGATGATTGTCTTCTCTTATGTTATGATCATCTTCAAGGTCAAGTCATCTGCTAAAGAAATTTCACATTATGATGCACGCATCAAAAACAGCCACACCCTTGAGATGAAACTCACAAAGGTAGGTCCAACATTAGTGATCATGGAAGTGGAACAAAGAGCAAAGATTTTTGAGTGCTACTCAGTCCAAATTTATGATCAGAATATAATTTTGTGTCCAGGTGGCAATGGTGATCTGCACAGGCTTCTTGATAGCCTGGATCCCTTATGCAGTGGTGTCAGTGGTGTCAGCATTTGGTGAGCCAGACTCAGTGCCCATCCCTGTGTCTGTTGTTCCTACGTTGCTGGCCAAATCCTCCGCAATGTACAATCCCATTATCTACCAGCTTGTGGACCTGAAAATCTCAGCCTCCTGTTTTAAGGTTATGAAGAAACAAAGGCATTTTAGAAAGTCAAGGTAAAACTAGCCTTTATACATACATAAAGACATTTTCTGAAATGTTTTAGCAGTGGGAAAATTTTTCCTTGATGCTTTCTGCTAGAAAACAATCTTTAGCCCAGAACAGATCATGGTTATAGGATTTCACCCTTTCAAAAACCTCTTTTGGAGTCGAACAAAGCCTTGGCAATCAGGATTCAAAGAAAATAATCTGTGCTCAAAACTATTTCCAGAAAAGTGTTTAGCACAAAATATAGGATTAATGCTGAGGCCTTGAGATTAGTCAGCAACCCTCTGGCAACCTCCGGTCACTGGGAGAGAATGTGTATTCATTGACTGGGAGAAATCCCAGATCCCAAATCAAAGAGTATGGTGCACCTGAAATCTCCTTGCAATTGCTTTGGTGACTAGCGGATTGCTGTCAATGATAGTTTGCATGGCACATACCAGCCTGTCTGCCATGCCATGCCAGCCTGTCTGTAAAACTTAGTAACTAATCAGCAAGCAGCAGCAAGAAACTTGGAAATATGTGATGAAAACTGGAAACAAAAGACCATGAAGACCATTTACCATGAAAGTCAATGTTGGACCTTATGAAATTTGTTGGTTACAGCGGTAAGGGTACAAGCAACTATGGGCAACCTCAGCAACCTACTACTAGTGATCAAAACAATCACAGGGAGATTTTTGCAATGTATTCTGTTTTTGACCAGTTTCACGTAGTGACAGTATGGAACCGCCCCCAGTCACCTGCCAGCTGGCCACATCTGGAACATTAGATTTTTCCCTAGTAATCAGTGCTTATTAGAGGGCCAGTGACTGGTTTCTAGGCCTGAGTGACTAGGTCATAGCAATCTATTTCACAGCACTACACAGAAAAGCAACCTTTAGCAACAACTTACAGTTGGTCAGGGAATACTCATTTTTCTCTTGTGACCTGTGGTTTCTAGGTGGTCTGGTTGCCCACTGACCTCTAGGTTTGTGTGATTGGGGCCTTAGGTTTTGGAGCAACCTCTATAAGGTTAGGAATGAGTTTTATTTTAGCCACATGCTAAATAGGTACATTTCATAAAGTAGAGACGCAAGCCTTTAGGGATTGCGTCAGGAAGGGCATCTGGTGTAAAAAATCAGATCATATATGTGGAACTACCTGTTTAGCTGCCCCCCTTATGTACTTGGGGGCAGCTAAAAGAAGCTAGTTAAACTTTCAGATAATATCCCAAATCTTTTGATTATAGTTTTTATTGTTGAAACCTTTTGCATTTGGGTGTTTCAAATTGACAGAAAAGTGGACATTAACCAAACCGAAGCCAACCCTACTGGTAAACAATGACCTTAGATAGTTTAAAAGTTTTATACTTAAAGGTTTGCTTCCCAATTTTTATTTTTTGCTTGTATATTGGTGAGCTTTTTTGGTCTGACTATTCTATCATATGTTCACATCTCTGCAGGTTCTATGCCATCTCTGGCTCATTAAAAGAAACACCACCAGCCAAAGAGGTCCACATTGAAGTGTGAGACAAATGTGAAGCTACATGACTTCTTTTTACCGCTTGTATTTTGGACAGTTGGACTTGTTCCCTGTCCTATGTGCTCTACCAATCACTCTCGACATTTTCTGTCACATTATGGACTGCATACATTTGTTCCCAAGTATCACAGCTTGGTTTTGCACCCACACCGGATATCCATGTAACCCTCAGCTCCCAACTTCTTACTTGGAAAACATCTTTCCTATGTGGTGTTCTTCCCATGTGGTCACTTGAATGGTGTTGTTTTACATTGGCAGTGTGCATGTGATAAACCCACTCTTTCAGCTCCCTCCCCCCCATTATTACAGACACATTGTTTGTCAATGTTATTAGCAAACAATGCACATCTTACTGACTTACCAGCATTTTTGCTACCAGCTCTTCGCCACTGTCAACCCAAAACTTAAGATATACCTTTTTTGGTGGAGAAAAAAAAGGTAAAACTATTACAAATATTTCAAAGGTTTAATTTAAGCATATTTCAAATGCTCAACTGCAATTTAACGCTGCAACAACCTTAGCACATGTAAGTCATGTGCCAGTGTGGCCTCAAGCTCAAAGTATCTTTACTGTTGTCCTTCGTACTCTTACACGTGTGGCTTCTATACTGTAAATATATATCAAAAGCAAAAGGTACTGGATCACCTTACTTTCTATGTTTTCTTCAGCTTTTTACTACACAGAACCGGTTATGTCACTTTGATTCATAAAAGTAGTTAAACTAACATTGTTACTTTTAAAACAAAGCCAATTTATCTAATTGTAGTGAATTTTTGCAGAAACCAATCATTTAAAGTGACAACACCTAAAGTTTTTTTAGTTCTATTTTTCAATATTGTGGTAATGGGCACAGAAATAATAATAGTTAAATCAGGGACCATTTTTATTGTGTTCATTGTTGGGTGTCTTTTTTGCTAATGCAAGAAATAACAGGATTCATTAAAGAGTAATGCTGAGAATCAAATTTTAAAAAAAATCTTGTACATGTGTAATAAGTATGAAATTATAGCTCAGAGGCAATGAGCTTTATCTTAGCAGAACAACAAGTAACACTACTACTACTTGTTTAATCCAGGTACCAGTTCATAAGTCAAAGGTGATAAATTATTGTTTCTTGGGCAGTTGTGTACTAAAACCAATTGTAACATTTGTTAAAGATGTAGTTTGAGATTTCAATTAGTCAGCTTTTGATTTCTCTGTAGACTAGATTTTCAACTTTTAGACTTTTCATCTAGCCTTTTCTCCTTGACTGCATTTTTTGTACATTTGTGTTAAGCTAATTTTGTTTCTCAATTGTAGCTTCATACTTATAGATAAACGAGAGTGACATCTCTCAGTTGACTGAGAAGACGTCTAATTTAAGCATCGTGTGAGACAGTGCTATTGCTGGCAGTTAATTGGCTAGCTAGCAATTGCTTGCTTGCCATTGCTACTTATATGCTAATAGAATTGCATCCAAGCATTGGGAAGTCATTTATATCTAACTCTGTGAGTTCTAAGTCATTATCAGTGATGACCTTAGTCATGCTTGTGTATTCCTTCCCTTAGCATAGCCAAATACCTACCCAAAGAGATATAAACATGGTACCATGAATCTCCCATTAGGCCCCAGAGGGTGAAAAACTGTCAATGCGTTTTTCAAAAATTATGACTAGAAGCATGTTGCTATCAGCAATCTTCTCAACTTGGGTGTATTTGGTTTATTATTTTATGTTTCTGCACATACTTGAGGTCTCTCATTTATGAAAATGTTTATGGAATTTATGTTTAAAGGTCACATGTATGTTTCAGGATGGAATATAACCAATGGTTAGAAATGTGCTTTACTTGTTTTAGCATTAATAGCTTACACAGCTTAACTCCACAATAGCTACTTTGTTATGGGTGAAGAAATGAGACTGAAATGGTCGATTCTCCACTGGCAAACACAGGATCTCTTTGATGCTCTGAACATTCAACGGCAGAGTCACCTGGAAATGAAATAGATCGAGTGGGTGGAATCAGATCTGCTTGCATCATTAGAGTAAATCAAATTTCACTGTGCTGGCAAACAAAGATGGAGACAAAGTGGTTGATCGATTGATAATATGAGTCTTACACCTGAGGAAAGTCCTCATAATGAAGTGTTAATTATCTTTTGAGATGGGCTGAGGTATCATTTCTGATTAAATAAATCTAATAATTATGATAAATAGATTACTAATTCGCAGATTGTTGCTAAAGTCTTGCATGTCAGGCATACTTGAAGTCTGTATCTTCATATTTTGACATATTTTAACATTTGTTAATTTTTTAGAATGAAGATTATAGTTATGACTAATGACCTTTACATTTTTTGCGTTAAAAAAGTACTATAGCAGTTAGGGCTGGGCCATATTACAGGGAGTGCAGAATTATTAGGCAAGTTGTATTTTTGAGGAATAATTTTATTATTGAACAACAACCATGTTTTCAATTAACCCAAAAAACTCATTAATATCAAAGCTGAATGTTTTTGGAAGTAGTTTTTAGTTTGTTTTTACTTTTAGCTATTTTAGGGGGATATCTGTGTGTGCAGGTGACTATTACTGTGCATAATTATTAGGCAACTCAACAAAAAACAAATATATACCCATTTCAATTATTTATTTTTACCAGTGAAACCAATATAACATCTCCACATTCACAAATATACATTTCTGACATTCAAAAACAAAACAAAAACAAATCAGCGACCAATATAGCCACCTTTCTTTGCAAGGACACTCAAAAGCCTGCCATCCATGGATTCTGTCAGTGTTTTGATCTGTTCACCATCAACATTGCGTGCAGCAGCAACCACAGCCTCCCAGACACTGTTCAGAGAGGTGTACTGTTTTCCCTCCTTGTAAATTTGATGATGGACCACAGGTTCTTAATGGGGTTCAGATCAGGTGAAAAAGGAGGCCATGTCATTAGTTTTTCTTCTTTTATACCCTTTCTTGCCAGGCACGCTGTGGAGTACTTGGACGCGTGTGATGGAGCATTGTCCTGTATGAAAATCATGTTTTTCTTGAAGGATGCAGACTTCTTCCTGTACCACTGCTTGAAGAAGGTGTCTTCCAGAAACTGGCAGTAGGACTGGGAGTTGAGCTTGACTCCATCCTCAACCCGAAAAGGCCTCACAAGCTCATCTTTGATGATACCAGCCCAAACCAGTACTCCACCTCCACCTTGCTGGCGTCTGAGTCGGACTGGAGCTCTCTGCCCTTTACCAATCCAGCCACGGGCCCATCCATCTGGCCCATCAAGACTCACTCTCATTTCATCAGTCCATAAAACCTTAGAAAAATCAGTCTTGAGATATTTCTTGGCCCAGTCTTGACGTTTCAGCTTGTGTGTCTTGTTCAGTGGTGGTCGTCTTTCAGCCTTTCTTACCTTGGCCATGTCTCTGAGTATTGCACACCTTGTGCTTTTGGGCACTCCAGTGATGTTGCAGCTCTGAAATATGGCCAAACTGGTGGCAAGTGGCATCTTGGCAGCTGCACGCTTGACTTTTCTCAGTTCATGGGCAGTTATTTTGCGCCTTGGTTTTTCCACACGCTTCTTGCGACCCTGTTGACTATTTTGAATGAAACGCTTGATTGTTCGATGATCACGCTTCAGAAGCTTTGCAATTTTGAGACTGCTGCATCCCTCTGCAAGATATCTCACTATTTTTGACTTTTCTGAGCCTGTCAAGTCCTTCTTTTGACCCATTTTGCCAAAGGAAAGGACGTTACTTAATAATTATGCACACCTGATATAGGGTGTTGATGTCATTAGACCACACCCCTTCTCATTACAGAGATGCACATCACCTAATATGCTTAATTGGCTTTCGAGCCTATACAGCTTGGAGTAAGACAACATGCATGAAGAGGATGATGTGGACAAAATACTCATTTGCCTAATAATTCTGCACTCCCTGTATACCGTTCACGGTAATACCGGTACAATGTTAGGCAACGATAAGAAAATAAAATATCGCGATAGAATATGGGTAAAAGGCGCATGCGCAGTGCTTTTGTTTTCATACACATGGCTGAAAAAGCATGGCGGAAACGGAGAATAAGAAGGGAGAAAGCGGATCGTTGAGTGAAACGGATGAATCAGAAGTGGTTTGTAAAAATGGTGCAACTTCAGTGGTGTGGAACTGGTTTGGTGTTTGTCCGTCAAATACACACCTAAGCACTTTGTTTTTTGTAGAACATGCAAGCGGGCAGTCGTTATTGCCGTATTTGTCGGACTAAGGTGCTTGTAAATCTGGGAGTAATCTGGGTCCTAAACTCCGTCAAACGAACACTGCAGCATCACTGAGAGTTAAAAACTGTCTAAATTCTTTCATCTTTAATAAAACGATCAGCATTGCTGCTTTACCAGACGTAACTATGAAGTTTAACATCCAGGCATCCATGAAAACAGAATTTATTACATTTAACAGAGTTAGAAGTTAGCAGGAAGTTATCAGAAGTTAGCTCGCTAGTTTTGCTAGTTACCTAAGCATGATATAGCATGTTCTGACTGAGAGATTTCTGAAAAAATTCAAACGTACAGCTCTGCTATCACTTCCAACATAAATGAAGACAGGAAACTAAACAGCAGTGACATTTGTAAGGTTACTGAAGTTGGGCTAGCTGGTATATAATGATGTGCTACGTGATCGCTAGCGACACAGCTATGTTAGCATAACATAAACAGTGAAGCTGGAGGATGAACGCTCACTTTTCCACTCGATAAAAGTTAACGTGAAGGTTCCTGATAGTTAGAGACAAATGCAATCGCATGGCAGGATGCTGTAAACGGACCAAACTTCAGTCAGGAATCAATGGTACAGAAGTGGAGGAAGCAAGAAGAATGAGTTGAATTAAGTTTGATTTATCTGACTGCTTTGTTCCGCTTAATGTGTCTTATAATCCTGTGCACTTTATGGTCCGAAAAATATGTATTTGACTTTTTTATTTGGCACACTGCAGTTTAATGTTGCAAAGCACCTGTTTTTAACTTCAGTGGATATTATACATGGTTATGCTCAGGATATGTCAGCCCATTTCTACTGGAAATGTTTTTTGGTTAAACTTTCAGCAAAGAATTTGCATTTGCACTGTTAAATTTTTATATAGGTTTAATGCACATAAAAAACAGCTGCTTGTTTAAGTGAAAATAAATGGATGGGCTTTTTTTTGCGCTAGTAATGTTGTGGAGTTGTATTTTGTCTCGCATCAATTATATTGTCAGTTATATCGTTATCGCAAATTTTCAAATCTATATCGTGATAAATATTTTTGGCCATATCGCTCTGCTCTACTAGCAGTTTTGAAAAGGACTTGTCTTGGCTTATTTACATTGACATGTTACAAAATGGCATTTACTATTTTGTTGTTTTTACCTTTAATGTATGACTTTAAGAGCTAATTATGTATGTCTCTTATCGTGGTTAATGTAGCAGATTCCTGAGCAAAATAGCAAAAAAAAAAAAAAAAGTTATAGATCAGTTGCTGGATTCTGGAACCTCGCTTTGACTTATAGGTACCTTTTAGTTTTTAGGGCTTTAATTTAACAGATCACCAAAAGTTGGATTGTGGTAAAAATAAATAAATAAAAATGTTTATTAAAGCAAAAATGTCTTACATCAAAAATAAAGGGATGCGGGTGGTATGGGACACCATGCAGAGACTCAGCAGCCACTTTCTCTTCCAGTCTAGAATTAAATGCACATAGTGTTTTTAACGCTGGTTTCTTGCTTTGAGAAACTTACATTCTTGGATTCATTTTCTGTGTTTCCTCTTTAGCCACATAAATGTTATTTACCTTACATTGCAAGATGTAATGTGGAGTTTTCCTTTATAGAACAGCTTTATCTTTAAAGCTACTGATTCTAAATGTATGTATTTTAATAAGGTTTTAAAATTTGCTAAAGAGATTTTAAAGAAATTTATTTTTACTCAATAGAATTTGAAGAAATAAGCTGCTCTGACTTAATGTTCGAAACATCTGTGTATTCTATCAACACAATAGTCAATCATCTGAAGTTGAACTAGAGCTGGGCCATATTTCAGTGTAAAAGCCAATTTTACCACAAGATTTTGCAGTTTGTGAGGTGAGTCAAAGCAAGTTGTTAAGACATATTATTTAGAATGGGCTAGGAAAAGTCAAAGCCCCTCAATGAACTGGGAGAAGAATTAAAAAGAAACATGTAAAGTTAAAAGAACAGCCGCACACGTCCGTTGGTGGTAAACATTTTTGTCAGAATTTGCAGATGATGGTTACAAAAATGACCTTTAAAGGTGGTTAGTTTCACCCATAACCAATATGCTGGTCACGTTTAGGAGCTAAAAAAAAACGATCACAAGTTCACTTAACCTTTGGTCAAATTGTGTCACTTCAGCAAAGGAAAAAAATCAATTTTAACATGGATTTATAAATGTTTAAATGCAGTTTTATAAAATATGTAAAACTGAGCCGGTTTGTTTTTTAACAGGCAGAGATGACTTTGACTGTATAAGACACTTCTGAAAGCACTGGGTTTTTTATGTGTGTGTACATGTTTACTGTTGTTCAAGTGACATACAGGAAGTGCAGAATTATTAGGCAAGTTATATTTTTGAGGAATAATTTTATTATTGAACAACAACCATGTTCTCAACGAACCCAAAAAACTCATAAATATCAAAGCTGAATGTTTTTGGAAGTAGTTTTTAGTTTGTTTTTACTTTTAGCTATTTTAGGGGGATATCTCTGTGTGCAGGTGACTATTACTGTGCATAATTATTAGGCAACTTAACAAAAAACAAATATATACCCATTTCAATTATTTATTTTTACCAGTAAAACCAATATAACATCTCCACATTCACAAATATACATTTCTGACATTCAAAAACAAAACAAAAACAAATCAGCGACCAATATAGCCACCTTTCTTTGCAAGGACACTCAAAAGCCTGCCATCCATGGATTCTGTCAGTGTTTTGATCTGTTCACCATCAACATTGCGTGCAGCAGTAACCACAGCCCACTGTTCAGAGAGGTGTACTGTTTTCCCTCCTTGTAAATCTCACATTTAATGATGGACCACAGGTTCTCAATGGGGTTCAGATCAGGTGAACAAGGTGGCCATGTCATTAGTTTTTCTTCTTTTATACCCTTTCTTGCCAGGCACGCTGTGGAGTACTTGGACGCGTGTGATGGAGCATTGTCCTGCATGAAAATCATGTTTTTCTTGAAGGATGCAGACTTCTTCCTGTACCACTGCTTGAAGAAGGTGTCTTCCAGAAACTGGCAGTAGGACTGGGAGTTGAGCTTGACTCCATCCTCAACCCGAAAAGGCCTCACAAGCTCATCTTTGATGATACCAGCCCAAACCAGTACTCCACCTCCACCTTGCTGGCGTCTGAGTCGGACTGGAGCTCTCTGCCCTTTACCAATCCAGCCACGGGCCCATCCATCTGGCCCATCAAGACTCACTCTCATTTCATCAGTCCATAAAACCTTAGAAAAATCAGTCTTGAGATATTTCTTGGCCCAGTCTTGACGTTTCAGCTTGTGTGTCTTGTTCAGTGGTGGTCGTCTTTCAGCCTTTCTTACCTTGGCCATGTCTCTGAGTATTGCACACCTTGTGCTTTTGGGCACTCCAGTGATGTTGCAGCTCTGAAATATGGCCAAACTGGTGGCAAGTGGCATCTTGGCAGCTGCACGCTTGACTTTTCTCAGTTCATGGGCAGTTATTTTGCACCTTGGTTTTTCCACACACTTCTTGCGACCCTGTTGACTATTTTGAATGAAACGCTTGATTGTTCGATGATCACGCTTCAGAAGCTTTGCAATTTTGAGACTGCTGCATCCCTCTGCAAGATATCTCACTATTTTTGACTTTTCCGAGCCTGTCAAGTCCTTCTTTTGACCCATTTTGCCAAAGGAAAGGAAGTTGCCTAATAATTATGCACACCTGATATAGGGTGTTGATGTCATTAGACCACACCCCTTCTCATTACAGAGATGCACATCACCTAATATGCTTAATTGGTAGTAGGCTTTCGAGCCTATACAGCTTGGAGTAAGACAACATGCATGAAGAGGATGATGTGGACAAAATACTCATTTGCCTAATAATTCTGCACCCCCTGTATTTGACCCTTTTGTTTCACAATGTTCAGTCCAATGTTGTGCTCAACAAAAACACGCCAGTGTCAATCACAGTTAGCTTCTCTACAAGTCATCTAAATATGGCACATGTAGAGCTAGAAAGCTGAAAGCCAATAAATGAGGTTTACCACTCACAGAATGTACCTATTTTATTACTTTTTTTCTTTTTAATCAAGTCTTTATAACTAGACCATTTTTAAGTTCAGAACACAGAGAAAACTAGTATAATTAAGCCAGTCGGCAACAATTTTACAGTTTGAGCAACCCAATCCGGTCAAATCCAATCAAGGCGTTCTTTTATACGATTGGATGTAGGGGACTGCATTGTATTTTTGTATTTTAATGTATTTTTATATTGTGCATAACCAGCTGCACTTTACAATATATATTCTTGATAAAATCTTCACAGAGGTATTCAAAACGTGGTGTATATTGCAGGCTGTTGTATTAGATTACCTTTGGTTCTCCTTTGTTCTCAGTTTCCTTGGTAGGTTTTTAGCTCCCTACCTGCATCTATAAATGCTTGTTGACGTATTTATGAATTATTTGACTTATAGTGTACATATTACATTGGCTTAAATTTATTTAAATACTTTTGAGAGAACTGTTCTATTTCTTCATTCCTCTTTTTGTTTTTGAAAAGATGTTGTGATTTCAGTTGTGTCTGCATGGGTGAGTTTTCTTTAAGAGTCAGGAATGATCCAGCTGATGATTATGCACAGAGAAAAATTCGAACACAGGTTGTCATCTGGTTGCCCCTCAGTTCATGTGTAAAATCTTTCGCATCCATTACGAAGTTTGCAAATGAATTATTTGAAATCCTGAATGCCTGGCCTGTCGGATAATGATGACTGTATTGGTGTCTTGTTTGGCTTAGAGATAAATCTCAGGTATTGGCTGTTAGTTGTTTTAGTGTTTTGCTAGACTTTTCAGAATGAGGTCAAAATGTGTAAATTGTATTGCAGAAAGAACAGGGAATTTGAAACGTTTGAATGTTTGTAATGCAGTTTATTGGCATACAGTAAAATATAGATGTAATGTGGTTTTGAGCAAGTAACAGAACTAAAACTACATTAAAAAGTCAAAACAACATTAAATCAATTGATAAAGATGAAAAACGGTTATCAGTATTACTACTACTACTAATAATGATAATACCAGAGCAAAATATTTAGAAATTGAGATATTTTTGGCAGTAATGAGACACCATACATAAGGCACATGTGGTTATTTTGTTTGTGTGGTTTGACTACCTTCAAAACTCTACAGTGGGAAAGATTACCTTTATCTTATGCCAATGTCAGTAGAATTTGTAGGTTTACTATATTCATTTTTAGTCTAACTTAAATTTAAAAGCCCAACTTAAATTATTTTTATTTATTTTATTTTTCTGTCTCAAATTGTGATTCTAATGATTCATTTCAAAAGCTCTTTAAGGTGTCAGTCACACAGACCTACAGTATAGATCATTTGGCAACCATATGGCAACCTGGGGTTCAGATGTAGATTTCACAGCGACAGTGAGCAACCTCTTGCAACTGGTTGGCAAATACTTATTTTTCTCTTGTGCAGTTTCCAACTGGTCTCTAGGTCTGTTAGTCTAATACAAACACTGTATGCACATGACACTGTGTCCTCCAAAGAAAATCAAACGTGATATAAAATGTTGCTTTTATATACATTTCTATGTCTTGTCAAAAGGCTCACATATAGTGCCCAAAAAGTTGATTCCATTGATCTGAACATCAGTGGAAGAAATGTTTCAGTCATTGTGCAAATGTACTGTTTATAAGGTTGGGAAAACCTGCAGTCAGCTGAGACTGAAGAAGTCACTTGGATGAGTGACGAAACGTTTCTCCCACTGTAAACGATGTCCAGATGAACAGAATCAACTTTTGGAAATTTCCGTACCTGGATGATTGAGCATGCATCAAGACTAGGGATGGGTCTTGCCATTATGGCACCGGTTCTGACATAAACGGTAGTAACCAGACCGAAAAGCAGTGCACATTTCGGTGCTTTATTTCGGTGTTTTTTTTTCCTGAGATGTCACACACTTTGGATTCTAGCCAATCATTTTACCTTTGTGAGCGTAGTAGGCGGGCCCCGGTTCGTACGTTCTTTTAGAGCAGAGCTACAGATTAAAAATGCCCAAAGCGAAGCGGTCAAAAGTCTGGCTGTACTTCACAGCAAAAGATGCAAACTCAGCAGCCTGCAACAAGTGCTTTAAGCTGATACTGTGCAAAGGAGGTAACACCTGCGCCGTATTTGATGACTTGCTGCGAGACCGAGCACCGAGCACATCTACTGCGGGTCGGTTGCCTGTTATCGACCCGGAGTTAGCAACATCCCCCAAAAACCTGAAGATTAGAGTCCTGGCCCCTAGCCTGCCCTGGATGATGATGGCATGGCATGTTTTTGGACAAAGTTGGTGTTTTTTCCCATTGTTTAAGCACTGCTTCCAGCCAAGAGTGATGCCATAAATCCCCTATAGCTGCAGAAAAGGCTAACATTGTTATCTTTTTACAAGAAACAGCTGAACATGAGAGGTTTTTGGACCAATTTTGTGTTCTCCATTCTTTAAGCACCGGTTCAAGCACCGGTTCGAGCACCGTTTAAGCACCAGCACCGGTTCAAAAGTACCAGTTTGGTATTGGTATCGGATAAAACCTAAACGATACCCATCCCTAATCAAGACTCACATGTAGTGATGAGACTGTATAACAAATGTGTGTCGATAGTTCTGTGCCATTCCAGTGAGTAACAATTGTGTGTTTCAAGTGTATTGCACACTGAGTACCTTGTTTTGATTACCTGTTATATATTGCAATCATGCAGTAACTTGCAACTCTCTTGTGTTATGTGATTTCTTGAAAGATGGTGCAAATAAAGGTGGAACAGTGTATTGTGATGAAAATGTTTTTTTCCCCTCACTGTGTATATCTTTCAGCACTGCTCCCTCAGTCAAATACATTCTCTCTGCTTTGAGCGTTGACTAATGTGTGTTGAATTGTTACATTTAACAAATGACCTGCTTTGCATTCTGAAGATGCGAGAAGTTTCAGATGAACAGAGTAGATGATTTCAGTTTTCCAATATCTATGAGCAGCTATCAAATCCAAGTTCAGCTCTTTAAACGATATCCAGATCTCATGAAATATTGAGGGAACATTTGGCTATGAAACTCCTTTTTAGTCAATTGTCCAATTACATCTGAACATAGAGGACTATGTACAGTGGCTTGCAAAAGTATTCAGCCCCCTTGAATTTTTCCACATTGTGTCACATTACAGCCACAAACATGAATCAATTTTATTGGAATTCCACGTGAAAGACCAATACAAAGTGGTGTACACGTTAGTAGTGGAATGAAAATCATACATGATTCCAAATATATTTTACAAATAACTGAAAAGTGGGATGTGCATAATTATTTAGCCCCCTTTGGTCTGAGTGCAGTCAGTTGCCCATAGATATTGCCTGATGAGTGCTAATGACTAAATAGAGTGCACCTGTGTGTAATCTAATGTCAGTACAAATACAGCTGCTCTGTGACGGCCTCAGAGGTTGTCTAAGAAAATATTGGGAGCAACAACACCATGAAGTCCAAAGAACTCACAGGACAGGACAGGACAGGACAGGACAGGACAGGACAGGACAGGCTTAGGCTACAAAAGCAGGCTTAGGCTACAAAAAGATTTCCCAAGCCTTGAACATCCCACGGAGCACTGTTCAAGTGCTCATTCAGAAATGGAAGGAGTATGGTACAACTGTAAACCTACCAAGACAAGGCTGTCCACCTAAACTCACAGGCCGAACAAGGAGAGCGCTGATCAGAAATGCAGCCAAGAAGCCCATGGTGAGCTCTCTGTTATTGTTATTGACTGGACCATGTCTGATCAATAACCCTCTATAACTCACTGGTGATTTGTGAACATAAATCTTCCTGAAATGGACTACTTGGCAGACTTAACTCTAAAAGCTTCTGCCATTGACCTGATGACACCAGTGAGAAATGCTGTGTACAAAATCAAAATTAGGTCAAAGGAATTAGAGCTAGCTAAACGAAGGAATGTGTGCTTGTCTAAAAACCAAGGAAACCAATCAGGGCAAAGAAGTTCATACTGTACCACTTGGGATTGAGAGTCTTATGGTCAGCATAAGTCTCCTGCTAATACTCGTGTTACTGCATGACTGAATTTGACATAAACCAAATCTAAATGACATCTGCAGTATGTGTCTTGGTGATGCAAAATATACTGCTCTGAGCTTAAGGAGGGATAGTTTCCTACAACTTGAGCATACTGAGCACAATGTGACTTTAAGAAACATACAGTCCTGTGAAAAACTCATCATAAATCTCCACTGGCTCCTGGTCAAGCCACACATTACTTACAAGATCCTACTTGTTACTTATAAATCCCTCAATGCTCTGGCTCCTCAATACCTGTCTGACCTGCTGCATCCACACAGGCTCTGACACTATGGTCCTCAGCTATGGGTTTGGTACCTGTCCCTTGGACCAACATCTATACCTTTTGAGGACAGAGCTTTCACTGTGGCAGACCCCACCCTCTACACCTCTCTCCTATTTGAATCTGTAACCTTTTGTTTTTATATACTCTTTTGTAAAAAAATTATTGGGTTTCTTGAAAGGTGCGTTACAAATCTAAATCATCATCATCATAATAATTGGTAGATTTGTGCCAAGTTTTAACTGTGGCCATAGAAGTGACTTTGACCTGGTGTAGTTCATGATAAACTCTGTGACTGCAAGATGCTCTGGTCCTCTGGCTGCAAAACAGATTCCATCACTCCGTTATCACCGTGCTTGACAGTAAGAGGTATTTGTGCTAACATTCTGTGTTTGGTTTTCTCCAAGTGTGGTACTGTGCATTAAGGCCAAACATCTCCGCTTTGGTCCAAAGGAAATTTTTCAAGTGGTGTGGTTTGTTCAGATGCAACTTTACAAACCTAAATCATGCCGCCATCATCTTTTTGGATGGAAGTGACTTTCACAAACTTGAATACTCTAGAGTCATTTTCTCTGATTTGGTGATTAGTGATTTAGTATATGTGATATGTTGAATTGAGGGGCAATTTTACCATTTATGCCTCAGATGGCAAAGGACACATTATACATTTCTCTGAGACCTCAGTGGTTAACTGGGAAAATCCTCAGAGGTAAACTCATTGATTTTGGAATTTCTGACTAATTCTGTATTCTCATGAAGTAATTTAACCATATCCAAATCAAAGCCCTCCGCACCCCTTGTTCTCTGAGCAAACAAATATGTCCATTTTTTCCAGCTCGGCCTCTGGCTTGATTCTTTAATATCTATATCTTGAGAAAAAGTAACCTGTTTTCTGTGCACTCTCATTATAATTCTACCATAACCTCTGAAAACATAATGCTACCTGCAATACAGTTGTTGTGTGGCAATAGTGTGCAGAATGTCTGTGTTTGAGCAAAAGTTATTTAGTGTGTAAACTAAAGAAAATAATGGGGTGCTACCCCTCAGCCTCCCAGTAGATGCACCTATGGCATCATTTGGAAAATCCTCGGTCTTTCCTGATTCATTGTGTTCACAAAATTTCAGAAAACCTGACCTTTGACCTTGAGATCAGGGTCAGAGTCAAAGTTGTCTGAGATTTTTAGTAGATTTGTCTGTGATAAGAATGTTACAATCCCACATTGCCTTTTTCTTGCGTTAACATATTCACAAGATGTTCAGAATTGTGATGGGTTTTGAACTCATCTGAGATTTTGTAGATGCACCTATCACTACATCGTGTTGTTCTCAAGTTATCAATTTCACAAACGTGAGCGTCCAGGACAACACCCTATCAGCCTATTACGGATGAGGGGTAAAAAAGGTCCAACAAATTGTTGTACACACAGAGAAAAAAACAACAACAACAACAATTATATGCAAGCACTTTGGTGACAGTGGGAAGGAAAAACTCCCTTTCAACAGTAAGAAACCTCCGGCAGAACCAGGCTCAGGGAGGGGCGGCCATCTGCCGTAACCGGTCAGGGTATAACAAGGTAGACAGGATAAAAGACATGCTGTGGAAGAGAAGCGGAGATTAATACCAAGTATGATTCAATACAGAGAGGTCTATTAACATATAGTGAGTGAGAAAGGTGGCAAAGAAGAAATACTCAGGGCATTATGGGAATCCCCCAGCAGCCTACACCTATAGCAGCATATCTAAGGGACGATTCAGGGTCACATGATACAGCCCCAACTATAAGTTTTAAGCCTAATCTTAATAGTAGAGATAGTGTCTGCCTCTCAAATCCAAACTGGAAGCTGGTTCCATAGAAGAGGAGCCTGAAAACTAAAGGCTTTGCTGCCCATTATACTTTTAAATACTCTAGAAACAACAAGTAAACTGCAGTGAGAGCAAAGTGTTCTAATGGGATGATATGGTACTATAAGGTCATTAAGATAAGATGGGCCCTGATTATTTAAGACCTTGTATGTGAGGAGCAGGATTTTGAATTCTGGATTTAACAGGGAGCCAATGAAGAAAAGCCAATATAGTAGAAATATGCTCTCTCTTTCTAGTCCCTGTCAGTATTCTTGTTGCAGCATTTTGGATTAACTGAAAGCTTTTCAGTTTTTAGGAGTTTTTAGGACATCCTGGTAATAATGAATTACAGTACAGCCTAGAAGTAATAAATGCATGAACTAGTTTTCAGCACAACTCTGAGGCAGAAATACAAATAATATATAAAACAAGTCATGTCAGAGTGCTAGTTGCATTGTAAGAGGCGCAGAGTAATGATTATGAGCACAAATGTTTAAAATTCAAAGGTCTTACAACAGTCAACTTACTGGACAAAGAAAGGCAATTCCCAAAAAACAGCTACATCTAAAGTAGGTAGGTGGGTATACATATACAGAAAACATTTACATTCCATTTCTACAAGAAGCCTGTTTAGAAAATGACCACACAGTTCAATATTATTTGAGTTACCAGGGCTTTGTATACACTGCCCTCTTGTGGCCACCCAGGAGAACAACATGACCTTGTTGAGACAACAAACATTTAAATAACATAACATGTGAGGTTGTTGTTTTTTTACAGCTCTTTTTGGACAAATGAGCTCTGCTATCAGTGCTTGTCAGAGAAAGTCATTGTCCACTGAGCTTCCAAGAACGGTAATGCCGTGTGGCGTTTACTCTCAATGTGCCATGTTCTCTGGATCCTCCCACACTTCAAAGACATGCATATTAGGTTAACTGGTGATTCTAAAAGGATCAAATTGCACAGAATAAAATGCTGTCTGAATGCATTTCAATAAGGAGAGAATTGTTGTGTGGCCATTCTGGATATATGATAAACAGATTTGATGCATTTGTGATGTCTTACTGAAGACTCCATAGCTTTTCTTCCAATGTAGTTTAAAAAGTTAGCTGCTTATCCACATTCCTCAAAACTTTTCACTCCCTTCTCAAAACCTGAATGAAAAAACTAAAGTGAGAAAAACTGCAAAGGGACTAATTTGGTCCATGAACCCCAGGTTTGTTAAACTAAGCATTTACAAAATGTCATAAAATTAATTGCACTTTCAAATAACCTTTACTGCTTACTAAAAATTATCATTTCATATTTGTCAACAGGACAATGATTCCTTAATAATTAACTTTAATTAACTGTCTAATTACTGTTTATTAATGATGGTTATTATACAGCCCTTTAAAAGGCTAGAGGTGGCCCTTTAATCGAGTCAAATTAAAGGGCCACCTCTTTAATTTACAAAACTGTTGACTAAGAGCTCGATATTTGAAGATAATCTCTTCCTTTTGTGTACAGTGCTTTGTGACTGCCTGCCAATGAAAAGTGCTTATTAAATAAACTTTACTTACTTACAACTGGTTAATCTACTGTCATTAAAATGAATCGATCAGAGTGGATCTGTCTTCACCTGTCTTGTTTTTGGAAATAAAACTAATTTCAAACCTGACAACCTAAGATCCAGAAAATCTTCATGTATAGTACTGCTGGTTTGCCAGCAGTACTATACATGAAATGCAATTTTCATATTTGGTGAAGCCATCCAGTGGGCTGGACTGGATGTTGTGGCAGCCCTGATTTGTTCCTTCACATCTGAGCCTTAGTGAACAGTTGACATACTGACCAGGTAGTGTGCAGAGGATCCACTAGGTGGTGTGATTGCTCTTCCTCTCTGAGCTCAAAAGCTGCTGATGCTCAGAAGAAGCAACTTCAGCTTCCCCAGCATGATGTCACGGTCTGGCTGGGGCAGACCGTATGTGTTGCAGAGGAGGACTCAAACGCAGACCAAAACGTGGTGTGGATTAACAAAACAAGCCGTTTATTGAGACTAGCAACGAGGGTACAAAATAATAGGGCATCGGTGAAAACTAAACAATAACCTAAACTGGGTGAACTAATAACAAAACATGAAAAACCTTAACCATAGTGAACTGACATGGGTACCTGGAGATGAGACATGGATGAGCAGACGACCTGACAACAAATGACTGAAAGCACACGGACTAAATACACACAGGATGATGAAGGAAGTGGGAACACATGGGGAAACAGCTGGCACACATGAACATAATGACGTCACCGTGGGAGAGTAAAACTGAACACGATGAACACAGAAACAGGAAACATAAAGAGACATAGACATGACAACCCGAACTTGACAACGTAAGACACAGACATGAAACGCATGAAGAGCAGGGGAGATTTAACATAGTTGGAAACACAAGGGGAAAATAATAAGAACTAGAAACACCTAGGCATGATAACAAATGAACTTAGGAAACCTGATGGGCTTACATAAACTAAAACTCAAAACGCTGGGTCAACAGACCCAGGATCATGACACATGACTGATAGAAAAATCTCTGTATTTCTTTAAAAGAGCTCTGAAAATGGAGCAGGAGTGTTCTCTCCCTCTAGTGATTGAATATTTTTCCATATTTTCTCTGCTGGGAGGAAAAAAAACACGAGCTGCTGTGATTTTAGGAGATATAACAGTCACATAACGGTGCTCTTCCCACAGCACCATGTGCAGTATCCTTATTCTCCACCCTTATCTCATCCGTCCCGCCTTCCAATTTCTGTGATATTGGCTCCCAGCAAGAAACCCTCCACACACCCCAACATGTTTATTATTTCATTATTTGGCTTTTCTTAAGTTGGGGGTGAAAGAAAGTAAAAGGGGAAGGAGGCCTACCCTAGAATGAATGAATGAATGTGAACCTACAGGTAGCAGTTATACTGCCTGTCTCCAATGTTGTTTTGAAGTGGCGATTGCAGCAGTACCAGCTGAAGCAGGAAGCTGGCGAGATGATAAGGAGATAAAATCCAGGGCTTCCATGAATATTTTATTTTAGGAGAGATGGGAGAGGGTGAGAAGCAGTTTGGACAAAAAAGAAAAAATTGTCAAATTGAGGTGCTTCAGCTGGCTTCAGCTGCTGTCTGTCTCTTTCTCTCTTCTCATCTGCTTGTCTCCTTTCCCCCAACCAGATGGACTAGCTTCATTATCTAACTGCTTTTTAAAAAGCATAGACCCCTAGCATAGACCCTACTGTAGCACATGGACACAAGCAAGCAGGTGGTGTAAACCTAATGGTAAATAGAGCCTCCAGAAAAAGCTCAGAGCTCCCTTGCAGTTCATTTCTTCTGCTTGAACAACATTCTTCCACAAATGTGTTCCTTGATTTGATGTTTGGATGGTGGTGCTCAGCTGAGCTGACTTGTAGTGGCTGTGAAGGCTACAGCTGTGTGATTTGTACAGTCACCAACCATTCAGTTACCTGAAGGTCTATGTGGAAGCATCTCAATTATTTTATTTATCTCGATTATTTATTTTTTTCCTAACTATAACCTACCTAAACCCAGTTAAACTAAACTTAAGAGTGTATGAAACCATTTCTGAGACTTCTTAATGTCTTCTTAATGGGTGAGTTATACTGGAGAAGAAATAGGACAGTATCCTCCTTGTGGCCAGGAAAAAAAAATCTCCAGTGTACCTACTATTGTAATTCTGATCCAGTATCATATATAATTCTTTGTCTTTCTGATGTTTTTAACAGAAGAGTTTTTATTTATTTACCCTTGCATATATTATTTTTTGCCATAACTGCTCATCTTTATAGACTAAGAACAGATCAGTTTCACTGAAATCCAGTCTGTAGATGTGAAGATGTGCCTCAGGAGGTAAATGAAAGGAAAAACTAATTCTCTCTTACTGTGATTATAGAGGCATAAATTAGACATATTTTTATAGTTTATTTGAAGCAGATTGAACAAACTAATTCTCCATATTGCTCAACAATGTTCCATATTTTCATATTTTTATCCTTACCCAGATGCATTATATGCATGCCTTTAACTTTGATTTATGATGGGAAGCTTTGCTGAGTATACACATACCATGTGTTTCAGCAGTGTTCAACTTCCCAATTTAATCATTTCGCATTTTCACACACAAGGAAGGTGCCCAGTAAAACTTCAGCTTTTATCCATTTGTTAAAAGGTGGCAACGCTAAAGCAGTTGGTTAATTTGCTAAATGATCTCTTTATGGTTACAGTCTGATGAAGTCAGCAGCAGCTAGCTTTTGTTTCACTGCACTTCTCAAAAGATGTCAAATTTTATTTTGCCAAATTTTAGTCTTGCAATAAATTAAGTAATTGATATTGGTTGCATTTTCTGCTTCTTGTTGACGACAGTACAGCACCAGTAGTTGAGATGTGATTCCACAGGCTTGGCTGTAGAAGGTAGCATCTGTATGAAGAAAGCAGTAAAACAGAGAAGCTTACTGGCAGTCTGACTGCAGCTTACTTTTGATGGCATTAGCTTAGCCTGCAGTAACACTGTGATGTTGGTCGTTTTTGACCAGGATATATCCTTTAGTGCACACATTAAGAAAATATGTCAGACTGCATTCTTGCATTTAGGCAATGTCTCTAAAATTGGAAACATCCTGTCTCAGAGTGACACTGAAAAACTAGTTCAGGCATTTATTACTTCTAGGCTTGACTATTGTAATTTAGGTTGTTCTAGAAGTTCCTTAAAAAGCCTAAAGTTGCTAAAACTTTGAATGTGTCCCCAAGTGCGGTCACAAAACCATCAAGCGCGACAATGAAACTGGCTCACATGATGACTGCCCTCTTCCGAGTCACCAGCCTCGGAAATCACAAGTTAACAACACAGGACTGCGACAAGCAGAAGAGATTTATTTGGGCCAAAAAACACAAGGAATAGAAATTAGAACAGTGGAAATCTGTGCTGTGGTCTGATGAGTCCAAATTTGAGATCTTTCGTTTCACCCACATGTAACAGGTATTACAATTAAATAACATGAGATATGAATTAAATTATTGTCTCGACAACTTTGGACCAGTATCAGAAAGTTCTAGGTAAGACTATAAAGCCTTGAAAGGATCAGCAGAGAAGGAACCACACGATGATATTGATTTGATTTTATGTGATTTGAATAGAAACTGTATTGAAAGTTGTAAAGTTTACAAACCCTGCCTGTCTAAAGCCGGCTTCCTACAGTGCACAAACGCACATTAAAGGGCTCAAAATTAAAATCAAAACAACATCCTCTTAAAGGAAATTCTCCAAAGAGTTTCAATTAAAGAGCTTCCGCTCCTGTTGCTCAGTCCACTTCTCTTTGGAAAGAGAAATTAGAGTTCCTTGTGTGTGTGTGTGTGTGTGTGTGTTTCTGTCCATTGGTTCTAACACTACCCGGGTAGATTTTTAAAGTGTTAGTCTTATCTGTGTCAAAGAATGTAGTAATAGTCCTGAGGTTCGCTGAAGATGGATCCCACGGCTGGCCACACCGTACTCTAGTCCGTCTACAGTCACTCTCTTGGGATTGGCTCGCCACATTGGTCTTCTCGGTGTTAAGCAGTAGGTTGTTTCTGTCGCACCAATCAGCCAGACGATCCACCTCCTCCCTGTAGACGGCCTCATCATTGTCACTGATGAGGCCAATCACCGTGGTGTCATCTGCAAACTTAATGATGGTGTTGGAACCATCATCAGGTCTGCAGTCGTGGGTGAAAAGGGAGTAGAGGAAAGGGCTCATCACACAGCCTTGTGGTACACCGGTGTTCATCGTGATTGTAGATGAACAGTGGTTATCCAGCCGGACATGTTGGGGGCAGTTGGTCAGTCAAGTATTGCTCAAGTATAACAAATTATTTTAGTTATACAATGTCTCAACCATCATGAAATAACTTGAGTTACATCACACAAGGTCTTAGTGCAACAGAAAATATACCTTATATTTACCCTTTTGGGAATAAATAAACTTATAAGATTCACTCTCCCATATTTATCCTTTTAACAGCTTGCTTTTAACTGTTCTTCTTTTTTCAGATATTTCAACCTGAATTATTTCTCAGAAAAATACATCAACTTCTTTAAACATTAATACATCAACAGGGTAATGAGATCCCTCACATTTTATAATCACATTTTATGAACTTTTTGCATCTTTATTAAATGAATTAACTTCTAAGTCAACAAAACTGAAAGGGTGCATTTAAGCACTACATGACAATATTACTGCTTCTCCAACGTTTTGGAAAGCTAACAAACTCAGATGAATCACAGTAATGTTAGAACACAGAGAAATCGCTAAGCAGTAGCTTAATACTAGCGGTTACCTGCGCACATTTTAATGTATACTTTAGCACTTAAAATTAAACATCTGCACATCAGTGATGTTACAGTACTTTAAACATAAATATCACAACTCCGACTGGTTTTGTTTTTTAAAGCAGAAAATATATTAACAGCAGTCAACTACATGTCTTTATGGTGCTAACATTCATGTAGCATCCCTTACCGGAGCTCGTGGTGAAATAGCTCGTCCGGCTGACGCAGCTTCCCACGGCCGTATTTCACAGATCTTAGATCCTAATAAATAGCCATCTGTTAACAGCTAGTATGTGAAGATAAATTGCGAATTTAACTTTTATTTCAGCTTTTCTTACCAGGATCTTTCAGCTAATTTGGCGGTTGCCTCGTGAGTAATGGCTTCCACAACAGGAAATGTTGACTAACAGAAAGTCATCTCGCCTCCTAGCGGCGGGGAGGGAATATTACACCTCCAACCTTATGCAGCAGCACAACCCACAAATCTGATGTGGGTTACACACACAAATCTACATGCATGATTCCCACTGTAAAGCATGGAGGAGGTGTTGATGGTGTGGGGGTGCTTTGCTGGTGACACTGTTGGGGATTCTTTCAAAATTGAAGGCACACTGAACTAGCATGGCTACCCAGCATCCTGACCAAGAAGGAGGGTGATAGAGTGCTGTGCCAGATGGATTGGCCTCCACAGTCACCTGACTAAAAACCCTTTCGAGATGGTTTAGGATGAGATGGAGAGCAGAGTGAAGACAAAATGGCCAACATTTGCTCATCTCTGGGAACTCCTTCAAGACTGTTGGAAAACCATTTCAGGTTTGATCCCCGGCTCCTCCAATCTGCATGTCAAGGATCCTTGGGCAAGATACTAACCCCAACTTGCTCTCCGATGCATCCATCAGAGTATGAATGTGTATGAATGTCATTAGAAAGCACTAAGTGTAGATAAAGTGCTTATGAGAATGGGTGTGATTGGGTGAATGAGGCATGTTGTATAGAGCGCTTTGAGTACTCCGTGAGAGTAGAAAAGTGCTATATAAGAATCAGTCCATTTACCATATAGTTTTGATGCCTTCAGTGAGAATCTACAATGTAAACAGTCATAAAAATAAAGAAAAAACATTAAATGAGAAGGTGTGTCCAAACTTTTGACTGGTAGTGTAGTGACTCTTCACTTGGGATATGTCATCCTGAAAGTAAACTTGAACCAGTTGTGTTTTAAAACTGTTTAAAACCTGATGTTTTTCTAGAAATAACAGTCATTAGGGTACCTAGACCCGGTTTGTAGAGTACGCTTGGGGAGTGTGATTGTGTGTACAGCGTCTCTTTATGTCTGTCTCCACGTTGGTTGAGTGTGGAGTAAGTGCATATGAGAGCATGAGGGTGGGAATGGATGGATGGTATATGTGTGTGCCTGTATTTCTGTGTCTATATGTCAGGTTGGGTGTCAGGCGCCACCTCTCTGGGGACATCTTAGGCCCTCCAAGGTTTGGAGGCCTATCTCCCCCTACCACCACTTCCCTGCCAGTGGCGGACTCCCTCAGACATCGGTGCGTTGGTGGTTCTTTGTGTCCAGGGATGGGCGTCCGGGTACACACCGGCTCACTCCTTGGCGGCCGCTTATCGGGGCCTGGAGCCTGGGGCTCGCTCGGGCCACTTCGGAGGTGGGGTGCCCCCGGCCTCTTGGCCTGGGGCTTGGTCACTCAGGCACGGCTGGCTGCCGGCGGAGCGCACGGGCGCGTCACTGCAACTGCCCCTGGCTTCTGCTCCGCGGCTGCTGAGTGAGCCCTCATCTGGGACTCTCCTCAGCTCTTCCTGGGACAGTGGCGCGGCTGCCCCTCTGTTGGTCTTCCTTGGTCTGTTGTGTTCTGGGGGCCTCTGGATGTCTGGAGTTTTGATCTCCTCCATACCTGCTTCATGCCCTGGAGGACGGGGCTGTGGCCCCCCCACACCCTCTAGCAGATCATTACATGAAGGAACCTTTAAAAAAACAAAACAAGCGCGTCCATGCTCACAGGTGTACACACGGGCGATCACACCCACAAACTACAACCTTTTTGGCTTCTACCTCAAAGCACACTGTGTTCTGTTGATCTTATGTGCTGCACAATAATGTTTAATATTTAGTATTTACTGTCATATTCCCATATATCATTGTGATGTTGTTTATTCTATTACTCTTGTTCTCTTCTGCTTGTTTTCTTTTTTCTTTCTCAGCAGGTGATCCAGGTGATTGATATATGCATTTTTTATTTCTTTTTTTTTCCTGCTCATTCTGTTGGTTTTTGTTTTTTGCCCTTCTCCCCCGTCCCTCTTCTCAGCTGTTTCTCTTTCCCTCTTTCTTTCTCCCCTTCTTTCCCCCAGTCAAGTCTGTCCCGTATTCAGTAAATGAAAATAAAATAAACAATAAAAGGTGAATCAAATGGACCATTATGGCAAGGCTGGGATGGTCAATTTGGTAAAGTAAATCCGTTGGGCATCTTTCTTTGCCTTTAGACAACAATTCTGATGGCAAAAGAGCCAAACGGGACAGGCAAAAAAATAAAATAAATAACAGTCATTTTTTAATACTGAAACCTAACCAAGTCATTGTAATTATAATTAATAAGATATTTTATATTAATAACATATTAAAAGTAATTAAAAGTAATACAGATGGAGTGTAAAACTCTGTCGCATGTATGATATAAATTATGGTCTGTGGTGGTGTGAGGCATCAATGTGAGACCCTTTGTTACGCAAGTAACAACATAATTGTAACTGTAATGTAATTACTGAATTCATAGATAGATAATTTCATGGATAGATGAAAAGATGCAGTGGAATGACTTTATATTATTTTGACATGAATCAAGATTTTAAGCTTCAAATGTATTGATAATTTAGCTGGTCTCATGTGTTCCCAGGCATCAAAGAGAAGAAAGTGACAGCACAAACAATAATGCTCCAAACAAAACAAGCAAACAAACAAACAAACCAACAACTTCTATCACACACATGAGTGAGCCCTGGCTTAACTTCAGCTCCCAGTGATCATTCTGTTCCATGTTGCAGTTTACGCTTTGATTGGGGTCTTATATCATTGTGTTAACGAGATCTCTCTTCTCCGTTTTTCTGACCTCATTATGAAGCATTTGAGTCCTGAGGGATGATCGCTTCAAGCAAAACGAAAAGAAGTGCTAACCATTGTTGGGTCTGCGCTTCCACAGGCCCCGCTGGTTTAGAAACTTATTTCTGTTAATGACAAGGAAGCAAGACGAACAGCGATTTTACTTGCGCAAGGGAAGGATCTCAGACCAGCCCTTCTGCCCTCGGTCAGACCACTTCGACTCCGGTCTCCGCTTGCAGCCTTTTATTGAAAGCAGTTACAGTACACACAAGCACCACCCATTGTAAAAAACCCCTATGGTTATAAAAGATAAGGTACCATGTGTTTTATGTGTGTGCACATGTAAGCATGTGTGTGTATGAGTGTGTGTATGCCTGTGAGAGAGAGAGAGAGTGTGTGTGTGTGTGTGTGTGTGTGTGTGTGTGCGTGCGTGCGTGCGTGCGTGCACTGAGTGTTTGTGTTTGGGAGTGCGTTTGTGTGATCTCGTGCCCACAAAAGGGTCATAAAAGCAGAAAGCTTACTAAACAAGAAAACAGAACCCTCACATAGTATGTGCCTATAATAAAACACTACAGCCTCCCCCACCAGCAGGCTGGGGAGGTCAACAGAAGCAAAAGAATGTCTTTGATCCTATAGTTTGAACCAAGACTTACAAATTTAAGTAACACAATGACAACATTTAACAGTTTGACTCAGGGGCGATTCTAGGATTAGAGCTTTGGGGTAGAGATGGCACGATACCACTTTTTTATGTCCAATACCGATATCATAAATTTGGATATCTGCTGATACCGATATGAATCCGATATAGTGTGTTTTAATCAACAAAACTGTTTTTTAAATATCTTGCTGCATTTTGTATAAGTTCATACTCAAGTTTAAAACAACAACTACACTAAAGCTATTCTGTTATACCTGTATGCAAAAAAAAATATTTCATAGTTCAGCAATACTGATCAATCGAATAAACTTAAACCTACACCATCCTCCCTATTCTGGTATTTTAAAGAGTACTTAGCGTAAATATTAAGCAACCTAACTAATAGGGTTCCAACTCCCAGCAACAACAAAAATAAATAAATAGAAAATAGGGAACCACCCCTCACGCTCCACCTCTTGATGCTTAATCGATGTAATCAACCTTAATTTGATGCAGTGTGAAAAAAAAATGCACAGAAATCAATTATTTTTCAAGAAATATTAAATAGATTCAACATCTTTCTTCAACAAAATTGCAGACTGCACAGATGGTACCTTCCCAAAGGAAAAAGTACTATAGCTTACTAGGGTATATATATTAGACTTAATAGTCACTATATACAGTAATTGACTTCTATTCCTTTTACATCAAATTAAAACTTTGGGTGTCAGATAATTATTTATTAAAAGCTAGACATTTTAAATGAGAACAAGAAAGAAAAGTATGTCTTTGTGCCCCCTTTTCCCTGTTAATGCCCTATCGGCCCCCCTGGCTAAAGTTTGCTAGATCTGCCCCTGTACAGTTACCAGCCGCCAGCTACGTAGAAAAAGATCCTGGTGTAGAAAGTAATATTAAATAAATTCTAACAACAGCTTATCAAGCTTAAACGTGCTGCTGTTGTTCAGCCGCTGGTTTCCTCTTTCTGGTGCAAAGTGGGCCAAAAACAAACAAGAGAGACGGACTCGCTACAGAAAAGCCGATCAGCTGATCACTAAACAGTTTCATGATTGAAGTAGCAGCAAGAAGAGGCAGTCGCTCCACATATCGCTTGTTAAGCTTAACGCAGGAATGCTTTACAAACATTCAGAGATGGACTTACACACTTGCTTTACTTCTCTCGGGGATAACTTTGTCGGAGATGAAATGCTGGGTTGCTAGCGAAGCTCCAAATGCTATCCAGACCACGACAGGTCCCGCATGCCACAGCTGCTCTATCACATGATGCATACTGCTCCGACGTGCTAACGTTCTGAGGTGAGTTACGGCGTGTTGCAAGTTTTGTGAGGTGCTTTCGTGATATTTAATGGATCGGATTACATTTTTTATTTTTCTCCGATATCCGATCCAGTAATTTAGGTCAGTATCGGACCGATACCGATACGTAATATCGGATCAGTCCATCTCTACTTTGGGGGTGCTGAGCACCCAGAGAGCTGCCCAGCCAGGCAAGATAAACTTTAAACGTCACGATGAGACGTCTTCCCTGTCTCTGTCAGTCCCTGCATCCTTAAATGTCTCCAATTGTCCTGAGTTCTCTATAACTGTCTCCTTGGTGCATTTAAACCCCTGTTCCTCCCTGTCCTCATCGTCTGTTGTCTTCGTCTCTGTTATCAGTCATCATAATTTTACCATCTCTGTGCAAGTCTGCAAATTTCTTTATTAAATCATAAGATTCTTAAATTCATCAAGTCTCTCTGTGCCTGGGTCCTCATCTCAAAACATGACATCATTGTTTTATACATTTTAATACAATTTAATCCCCACATTTGTGAAAGAAAAACAAAACACTTTTTTGAAATGTCTGTAACAAAATCATCAAATCTGATAAAGGTTATTTAAATGCTGCAAAAGAAGAATGGATTGGAATAAAAAAAATACATATACATAAATACATATCCTAACCTTAATTACTGGGGGAGAATAATGAACAATGTTCCCTCTAATTTCTCATGTGTCTGAGCGAACACACAAACTCCCTCAGCGATCCCTTGGACCACTGTGAGTGACATCAGACGTGTGCACTGTGGTGATGCCAGCATCGAATCCATCCAAGTTACATGGTTTATTAAAATCAAATCAAATTACAGCAGTTACATTTATGTTAGGCTACCTTTAATTAACTACTTTTAGCCCACTTACAATGAAAATGTAAAAATTGGAAGTAAAAATAACTTGAACTAAAATTTCGAAAACACAACTTTCTTACTTTTTTCTTTTTATAAAGCTCTGACTTGTATTATGAGTATGAGTCTGTGGTCTGGGAGAGAGTCCTGTAACTCTCTGTCTGCAAAATACAGTATATAATGACCAATGTTGGGCAATTAATTATATAGTTACTTCTTCAAAAAAGTTACTGAGTTTAGCAAACAACGTTTGTTGCAGCTATTTTTTTTAAATGCAGCCAATGCATTTTTAAATAGACATTTAAAACTATTTACAGAACAATCAGCTGTTCTGCATCAAATTTGATGCCACACAAATTATTTGTGCCACTCCAAAAAATTATTTCTGTTCACTATGAGATAAAGGAGAACAGCCTGATACCTGCAGGCCTGACAACAGGAGATGTATCACTCCTGTAACACCTGTAACATTCAGCAGTCGCCTCATTGTTCTGACACACACAACAAAACTATTGACTACATTACACACTAACTACACAAGATTTGCGCTAAATGTCTCAAATCTCTCACATCTCAAAACACCGCCGTCACTCCTAAAACTTCCCCCTGTTTCTTAACAACTAGATGCCAAGTTGCCATATCATTTTTTGATTGGTCGACATGGTACTTTTTTGGACGAATAGGAAAGGGGCAGCGGAGAAGAGGGGGCGGGGTTGTTTTCTGCTCACAGGCGGAGAGAGCTTTTTTTTTTCTTATAAAACGCCGTTTTTACCGTTTCTTCCCGCAGTAAATATAAACAACGATAGTATTCGCATTTCTTTTTATCACAACTCCGGTTTTACGTGGCCTATCAACACAATTTAAAAACTGTTATAAAGTCCACACTTTTCCCGTCAATTGTTCTGTCTGTCCTGCTCACATCTCCAATGGTTGTACACGTTGTCATTAACGTGGCTTCACTCCACATCAGCCACGCCGCTTTGCTAGCTAAAACACCGGTGTTGGCACATAAGGACGCTGTCATAGCCTGTCAGCGACGTTGATTGGCTTCGTATATACGAATCACATTATTGGCTGGGCTATGGGATATGGTGGCATCGTTCTAATCCCATAAGGAGCAGCCAGTCACTTATTGACTAACACTGCAACACAGAATTGTTAAAGTATTAATTTCAATTCAGGTTAGTTTTTTTTTTGTGCGCAACGCAGATTTGCCAGCAGTGCGCAATTGTGCACGTGCGCATCTAAGACTATGTTCACACTGCAGGCGAAAGCGCATCAAATCCGATTTTTTTGACCCTATGCGACCCATATACGATCATGGTATGACAGTGTGAATGGCACAAATCCGATATTTTCACATCCGATCTGGGTCACTTTCGTATGTGGTACTGAATCCGATACATATCTGATGTTTTAGAAAGCGACTGCTGTTTGAACGGTCATGTCGCATTAAATCCGTCTTTTACGTCACTAACACAAGACAGACGCCAATTATCAGCACCGGAGAAGTGCCCGAGAAGACATTGCGAACGCTTCCTGGCCATCCGGTGAAACTGCTGGGAAGACAACGTTGGAGAAACGTTAACATTTTATTTGTACTATATAATCTGAAGATTCTGACAAATATCTGCAACTATCCTTTGAAGCACCGCTCCTCTCCATTAGAGATGTCAAATATAAGACCTGGGGGCCAGAAAAGACTCCAATCTGGCCCAGTGGATGTCTTGGGAAATTTTGTACTTTAACTGTATTTTCAAAAGTTTGATAGCTTTCTACCCATTAAACCACAGGTGTCGAACTCCAGGCCTCGAGTGCCTGGTTTTTGATGTGTCCTTGATCCAACACAGCTGATTTCAATGGCTAAATGACCTCCTCAACATGTCTTGAAGTTCTCCAGAGGCCTGGTAATGAACTAATCATTTGATTCAGGTGTGTAGACCCAGGGTGAGATCTAAAACCTGCAGGACACCGGCCCTCGAGGCCTGGAGTTTGACACCCCTGCATTAAACCCTTCCTCAGGGCTATTCACAATGAACCACAGTAATTCATTTACAGATGTCTGTAATTTTACACACATTCTTACATTTTAAGCAGAGGTGTGGACTCGAGTCACATGACTTGGACTCGAGTCAGACTCGAGTCATTAATTTTATGACTTTAGACCTGACCTTAAAAAATGTTCTAAGACTTGTGACTTGACTTGGACTTTTACACCAATGACTTGGTACTTGAATTGGACTTGAACCGGTTTACTTGAAAAGACTTGATATTTTACCCCAAATATAAAATTTAACATGCATATTATATAGAGATTGAAAATGTGACGTCATTCACGGGTAGAACCGCAAAGGATTCTGGGAACTCGTGGCAAGCGGTACTAACGCACGCAGGCTTTCAATTAAAATCAGTTATACAGCGATAAAAAGAAACACAAAAATGTCAAGAAGCCGTTGTATTATTAACTGCAATAGCCGGTCGCATGACAGCCACGGGAAGCCGACGGGTAAAGAGATCGGTTGTTATCGGATTACGTCGTTGAAGAGAAATTGTTCAAGCCATGTTTCCGAAATAACAAAGACGCGACGGATGGCCTGGATTGCAGCCATTCAAAGATCAAATATAACGTCCCAGAACACTCCAGCTCACAGGTTAGTCTGCTCCAAGCATTTACACGAAGGTCAGTGTTTTTTAGTAGTTAATACGTCATTTTCATAACATAATTAGTGATATAGGTTACAAGCAAGTCTGGCGCTGAACAGAAATTGTGGCGCTATGCTCCTTTATTTATTGTGCATAAATAGTGAATTGTCCTGACACAATATTGCGTTTCGCTTCTGTTATTATGGTACATTGACAAAAACATATACTTTTATTCACAGGATAAAACAGGTTTTTTGTATCACTAATTGCCCAGTACGATTACAGCATACAGTATTATTGTCACTGCTACATTTCTGTAATGCTACCAGAAATTATTTCCACTGCTAATTAATTACCGTTGAGCTCAAAGGTCCTATTAATAAACGGTTAAGGAATGTGTATTTATGACGACAATTTGTGAGACTGGTAAACTTATGATACGTACGATGGTCTTTCGTTCTACACGGTGCATTTCAAGGTCCTGTACCCATCCGTCGGTAAACTGTACCTGGGCTTGTTGCAGTGACCTGAAGTTACTAAACTTCATGAGTGTATGCACTCACTCCAAGAACCGTATGATTATAAATATGCATATAAATATGCTAAGATGAGATAGCTGACTTCATCTAACTAGCAAATGTTGTCCAGGCTACGTTGGTGATACATTTTTTTTTAATGTGTATGATATTTTTGTCATGCGATTTTAAAGCTGGTCCTACAACCGCATCCAAGAATAACATGCAGCTTATCTCAGAACTGTTGGTGAAAATTATTCTTGGAGCTAGGTTTAATTGAGCTGCATTTTAAAGAGGTGCAATTTCACAATTTGTGTATATTTTCTAAGTTCACTATTTTGTCATGTGTTGAGAAAAACACAGATTTTAAAATTACATGGTCTAATATTTACATTTAGCATATAACTGCAACATTATTTTTTCGTTTTTTTTTTTTTAAAGAGTCGAAAGGACTTGAAATTCAAAGTTTCAGACTTGTGACTTGACTCGGACTTTTACATCAGTGACTTGAGACTCGACTCTGACTTGCCTGACATTACTTGAGACTTGACTTGAGACTTGAGGATAAAGACTTGAGACTTACTTGAGACTTGCAAAACAATGACTTGGTCCCACCTCTGATTTTAAGCTCAAGAGTCATGCTGACAGATTTCTTTCATTTACTACAGCAGCATTTGTTTACCATGTAGAAACAAATGATTTACATAAATAGTATAATTTGCTTTTTTTCAATGCCGCTTTATGGCCATCTGGCAACATAAATCTTGTATGTGTAAAAAAACAGACACAAAAGGCAACAGTTAATTTATCAATAAGTAGGCTAAAATTTTCTAGAGAGATTATCAGTGTATCTCAGTCTGCAAATTTAATAGTCTTCAATACTCTTAGTACAACCCCAATTCCGAAAAACCCATAACTTAGTCACAAGTGAATACTTGTGAAAACGTCAAAATTTCTACAGTGAGAAATGTACCTTTTTGAAAAAAAGAAAGTCATTTTAAATTTGATGGGAGCAACATGTGTCAAAAAAGTTGGGACAGGGCCATGTCAGCAGCTCCAGCAAACAGAATCATGCTCTGATTACACCCGGTTGTACCAAATGTATTTGCTTTGCTAAAAGGAGCTCTATTAACTCTCTATAGGTCATTTTGGTAATCAATTTCTTTTAATCATATTCATTTTTATAACAAGGCTTGAAATTACAAGTAAGAAGAAAGGAGAAGAAAGCAAAAAAATAGAAAAAAAATAAAAGGTCCAAGATTCATTTCCTGCATCCGAATCAGTACAACGGGTCATCAGCTGCTACATCTGTACATTATTTCAGTGCTGTGATTAGGTGTGCCCACATGTGCGTGTGTTTTGCCAGCTACTTGATAATCAGCCCCCAGAAAGAGAAAGGTCCAGGAGGCCCAGGCCATCCAAAGCTCCCCAACACCTCCCAATGTCACCTCCCAACCTGTATGCAGCAATCATGCACCTATGAAGTACGCACATCCTGGGTGAAGCAGCAACCAGCAGTTTACTGTCCTCCAGAGTGCTGAAGTTAGTGGAAGGACCCGAGATATATTTTCATGACCTTTAATACTGTCTAGAGAGTAACTTGCAAAGAAAACTGATCAGTGAAATGTTTGTAATCAATGATTCGTTATTAAGTGATTATTGAGAATTCAGTTTTTCCAAACGCTCCCGTGTTCATGTGAGATTAGTGCAATTGGGTTCTTACTTTAGTTAGCTGAGATAGCTCATTTTTATTACTCCAAGCAAAGACTGCAAGCTAGGGGTCAACTGCCAAGACTCTCATTTAAGTCCCATACAGCATAGAGTACCATATCACACTCTCTTGTTTTTTTTCAAACAGGAAATCCCCATTTCTCTTAAGAACAGCTGCTAAATGTCTGGGAACACTGGAGACCAGTTACTGGACTTTTGGAAGACATATTTAAGTTGGTGAAAGGTTTGGACTGCAGGCAGGCTAATTCAGCAGCCAGACTCTTGTACTACAAAGCCAAGCTGTTGAATAGACATAATAGATAGAATAGGTTTAGCGTCAAGCATTCAGTGTTGGGATGGGAGCATGTGCTGCTTTAAAACCTGCATATATCTTTCAGTACTTTCTACTATACTATATATAGTATATATGTATATATTGTGTGTGTGTGTGTGTGTGTGTGTGTGTGTACACACACACACACACACACACACACACACACACACACACACACACACACACACAATAAATAGATAGATAGATATATAGATATATAGATATCTGAAATGCTATAGACCTGAAGATGCTAATACTCTACGAATAGCCCTAGTGTAAGTTAGAGGACTGGATCTTCCTCAAAAAGCAGAGAAGATGTTTATTATTATGGATGTCATTTTAGAAAAAGCATTGCATGATTATTAGATAAATTGAAATCATTCAGCCTATAGCACAGAAACGAGCAAATATCATGGGTAATAACATACAATACAAGTCAATAATAAAGACAGTTTTAGTACACTCAGAAAAATTATGGTTCTTAAATGGTTCTTCAGATGTCTTCATGGTTCTTTAAAGAACCATCATACGTCAAAGAACCTTTTTATTTTGTGGATGGTTCTTCAGCTATTACAAATGGTTCTTTAAAGAACAAAAGGTTCTTCATCCTTAGCTATCTGAGTTTGTTGGTGTAAAATGGCATAAATAATATTCACTTTAATGAGGGTTTAAATTATACTGTGTGTTTTGTTTGTGTGCGGGGGGGGGGGGGGGCAGATGGTGGGATACTGAATATTCAAATTAAAGTTAGAAACACTTGCTTAAAAATATTCTGATGGCAGGGGTGGGTGCCAAAGCCTGAAGACCCCCAGCACCCACCCTGCAAACCCACTGATCACAAATAATGTGGTAACAGAATATAGAATTTATTATTAAGCCGTTTATGAATATGGTGAATTTATAAATTAACAATCCATTCGGGGGATATTAGACAGATTCAGATACTGATCTATATCAGATCTCTCTCTCTCTCTCTCTCTCTTGCTCTCTCTCTCTCTCTCTCTTGCTCTCTCTCTCTTGCTCTCTCTCTCTCTCTCTCTCTCTCTCTATATATATATATATATATATATATATATATATATATATATATATATATATATATATCATAATGATAATACTAGTTACTGTGAACTTTACAAACCACCCAGCAGTATGTAAAGTCAAATTATAAAATAATATAAGTAAATAATAATTGCACATGTGATCTGAGTACTTGTTTATCACTGCGCAATTTATTATTATATGTGTCAAGCCAAATAAATGACAGGGAGAGAGAGAGACGTTAGAACACGTAGTACAACCAAAGGGGGGGGGCAACTGTAGGGATGCGCATGCGCACACAGATCGCGCGAGCCTTGAACTTTCTAACGGAAAGAAAACTTTCTCTCGGACGTTGCCAGTGGATAACAGTCTTCAGTACCTGCTGGTCTTTAAAGGATTCTGGATTCCTGGACTGTTGGAAAAGGTAAAACATTTTCATAAAACCTTTTTATTGTTTTGTTTTTGTTACTCGTCATTGTAGCTTGCTGTTAATGTTGTGCTAACAGTAATGGTTAGATACGTTAGCCTTTGACGTTAACGCAGTTTAGTATCTGGTATAAAGAACTGTTTTCCTAACAAAACCACTGTTACAATTAAGTGAAGGTGCTCCCAATTAATTTGGCCTGTAAAATATGTGGCTATATTGCGTGCTGCGTACATAAACTAATGTCAGCTAGACAGATATTAAAATTAATAATATGGTTAAAGTCACCAAAATGGCGCCTGAAGCCTGTTGTGTGAGCTCTGTGTCTGGTCTAGAAACTCAGAAATTCAGTAGCCTGTACTTTGAATTGTGGAGTAGCTGTATAAAATACAGCAATGCATAAGTGTTTTGAATAAACAGAAATGTGACACATGAGAAGTTGTCTTTGACTGTTACTGTATAACTTATTTTCAGAGTAGTTGACAAATTATGCTCCAGTCATTTGATGTTACCAAGATAATGTCCGTTTTTATTATAGTTAAATTTTTTTTATGTACATTTCATTTATCCAACATCATATATTAGGCAAAAAAGAGGTCATTATACTAACAAGACCAGATAATCGAAAGCATAAAATAATCAATATTTATCTGAAGAAGGCTTAAAAGTTAGAATAAACGGTGGTATAGTGGTTAGCGCTGCTACCTCACAGCTAGAAAGACTCTGTTCAATTCCCGGGGTCAACCGGGTACCTTTTTGTGTGGAGTTTGCATGTTCTCCCTGTTTCTGTGTGGGTTTCCACCCACAATCCAAACATACATATCTGAATGACAACCCTGCCATGGACTGGCAACCTGTCCAGGGTCTACCCCGCCTAAAAAAAACAGCTGGGATAGGCTCCAGCACCCCTCCGATCCTTATGATGATAAAGCGGCTTGGAAAATGAATGAATAAAAAATAAATACGTTTTTGATGTCACAGAATAAAACAATGTAATGGCATTTTGTTTTGTTTTAACAGATCATGGCTCAGCAGTGGACTGTTGGAGAAGTATCTCTTTGGCTTGGGGAAAATGAATTGGCAGATTATCAACAGGTCTTTGTAGGTGAGCATTTCTATGGATGTGCCATATCAGTGTCCACAGTGCTCCACAAGAAAACCAACATATGAAAAACTGCTGAAACATCAACAGATATACCATGAAAGTGAATGTGGATTCTTCATTGTCTGCAGACTAGAAGACTGTCCCAGAAAGTTTTTGTCTGTGAAATCTTTGAAAAATCACACAAGGAAGAAACATAAATATCAGAAACAAGGATTAGAGTCTGCCCCAGACTGTGACCCTGTCATCCAGGAAACTGTTGAATTTCCCCAATCATCTGAACGAACTCTGAGTGAACTTGTAGAGAACTTTACAGAGACTGTGAGAAAACAACTGGCATTGTTTTCCTTGAATCTTCAAGAGAAAAGTATTGTAAATAGAAAAGTTCAAACATTTGTTCTTATTGAAGTAGAGTCACTTTTCAAGTATTTTATTGAAAACTATAGGGAGATATTTTCTAAATGTTTGCAGACTCTTAATTTTGATATATCAAGTTTTCATTATATTGATGACAATAGTTTGGTAGAACATTGCTTCAGTGCAGTCAGCAACACATATCAACTAGACAGATACTGTGTTGAGAAATTAAACCTGATTGAACCTGTTGAATGTATCCTGGGGATAGATCCTTTTACTGGGAAACAGGACACTTTTCAGTATATGCCACTTCTAAAAGTCTTAGAATTAATATGTAATGATCCTAACATTTTAAGACAAATTTTTAGGCCAGAATCCCGTGCTCCTGAAACCTTAACAGATTTTAGTGATGGGAAAATTTACAAAGAAAGTGATTTTTTTTAACACAGACAACCCACATTTGAGAATTCAGTTGTACAGTGATGAATTTGAAGTTGCTAATCCATTAGGATCAAAGAAACGTCTACATAAAGTGTCTGCATTTTATTTTACTTTGGGAAATATTCCACCAAAAGACAGATCTGTTTTAAGACATATTCATCTGTTGATACTTGTCAAACATAGATTGGTGAAAACATATGGATTTGAGAAAATATTAGAACCATTAATTTGTGACCTACAGGTTTTGCAAGAACGTGGATTACGATTAAAATTTGAAGACAGACAGTACTGCATCAAAGGTGGTCTGGCCACAATATCTGCAGACAACCTAACCTCTCACACACTTGCAGGTTTTAGCTGCTCATTCAGTAATGGTAGAATATGCAGGTTTTGTATGTGTCATTACAAGGACCTGTCTAGGATCATTAGTGAGGGAGATTGTGTTCTTAGAACAAAGACTGTTCATGCATACCATCTGCAATGTGTTGAAGATGACCCCCACTGTAGGTCAGTGTATGGTGTAACTGGCCCATGTGCCTTCAACAAGCTGTCATATTTTGATACCACAAATGCATTCCCACCTGATGTAATGCATGATTTTCTTGAGGGGGTCATTCCTCTTGTTTTGAAGTCTGTTGTAAAAGCCTTGCACGAGGACAAAACCGTTACTATCCAAGAGGTGAATGACAGCATAAGGACTTTTAGTTTTGGACAGAATGACTGCACCTCCAAACCTGCTCTAATATCTGAGAAGGTAGCACTGGATGGAAATATCTCTGGAACTGCTGTTGAGAAATGGACATTATTTAGGACTCTGCCTTTCGTCATAGGCTCCAGGATTGAAAAGGGTAACAAGTTTTGGCAGCTTTATCTTTTGGTTCGAGAAATAGGAGAGATTATTCTTGCTCCAACCATCAGCACTGACTGGATTAGTAATCTACATGAACTGATCACTTACTTTTTGACAGATTTCATCAATCTGTTTCCTGGTGTGTTTACACCCAAGCTGCATTTTCTGCTACATTATCCTCAGCTCATCCTTGATTATGGGTCACTCCGCTCTCATTGGTGCATGAGGTTTGAAGCCAGACATCAATATTTCAAGACAGTAGCAAGAATCACCAATAACTATATTAATATTTGTCAGACTTTGGCAAAGAGGAATCAGCTTCGTCAATGCTGGGAGTGGCAGCCTGAACGGATCATCAGGAGCGATCATACACAAGCAGCAGTTAATAACTTATCACTTCAAGAACTTCCAGTGAACTTGCAGATTTGTTTGCAAAACTTGGAGACAGCCGTTACTGTGGATGAGAAACTCTGGACAAGTAAATGCATCATTTTAAACTCTGTAAAATATGCAGTTGGAGATTTCTTCATTTTGGAACTTGTGCATGCAGAGCAAATTCCACTGTTTGTGAAAATAGTCCTGATTGTGTATATCAGGGCCAACTGGTTTCTTGTTGGAAGACTTTTCACAACACTGGAGTTTATAAGACACCTTCAATCATACCACATCAGAGAGACTGATGATCTGTTGATATTCAAGCCTGGGGATGAGGTAGACTTTCATGCTTTGGACGCATACAGATGTGATGGTCAAGACTTCATTACACTGATCCACCAACCTTTTAAGGCAGTCCATACCAAAGTTAGGTAAGATACATCCTAAACCATGACTTTTTAGTTAGGAGTTGTCAACCACTGTTAAAATGATTTTAACCACTTTTTGGCTATTCCACAGGTCTGTCATCATCTATAGTCACTAATGAACTCATAGCTGTTTTTTTAGTAATGTTTTATAATATTTTTATTCTTTATCTTCGACATGCTCATTTCTGTTTTGATCGTGTCTTATTGTTTTTCTGTGCCACAGACAATGAAATCGATGGATCGACACTTCTGCAGATGACTGAAAGAATGAGTGAGCGTCTTTTTCCAAAAGTGAAAGACCAAGTGAAATTTTTGTCTGCTGTAGAGAAGCTGAAAGAGTGAGTCTTAAGTTGACTGGTTGATTCACTGAATTGTACATTCATACAATCCAGTGTTTCCCCTCCCCTAGGTTTATGGTGTTGGAGGGTGGGGGGCAAGGGGTTGACGCAAGCCCTGTTCTGTTTCTCCAGCGTTGATGTGCATCACACACCCATTTACTTTCAAATTGAAATGTCACAGCCACTCTTACTCTCTGTTATGATTCTGTTTCTGTAGTTCAGCAGCTGTTATTGTACGTTTTAAATATGCGGATATTCCTGATGCAGGACACAAGGACACGTATATTCATGTCTTGTAACAAACTCTAAACATACTTCTTACTTCTTCTTGCAGTGGAAGGCAACACAAAGAAAAGCATACTGTGTCAGCACTCCAACCTATGTTTAACTGCAAAGTGCAGTTTCCTCCAGCTGTGCTCACTGCGTTGACCAATAAAGATGCAGCACTAAAGTCACCCACCAAGAACAGACTCAAAAACATGCTTATTCAAGCACTGTTTGACCACTTGAGTAATGAGACAATGTAAGTCTATATATAATTAAGATTTGATCCATTTAAAATACAGTATGTACATCAGAATTTAAGTTCATCATTCAAAATTTGCAGGTATCCCTCTCATGTGCAGTATGTAGACCTTCTGAGGACTGTCCTTCTGAGTTTTCCTTTTTTGAAGGAGAGTTATGGCTCTGGATATGTAAGTATTCCTGAAAAGCAAACATTGATACAATTGTCCAACAAATTGTCTTTGAATTGCCCAATTATTGGCTAATGAGTGTAACATGCTAACATTTTCATTGCTACATATTCAGAGGTTATCTGTTCCCTTGTGGCCACTACAATACAAGTATTAGTATTGTGATTTTTGAGGCAGATGTCGTGCAGTATGGTCAAACAATAAATAAAATATCAATTGCTCTTTTAAATTAATTGTTTCATTTCTCTGTGAATTCTCAAGTGAATGGTGTGAAATTCAGCATTATATTAGCTCTGTTTGCCTTTGTATCAGGATAGTGTAGTTTTTGTATTTAAAAAATTAAATTTGAAAATAGGGCAGGGATAGCTCAGTAGGTAGTGTGGTTATCCCATGATCGGAAGGTCGGGGGTTTGAATCAACTGAACGGCTACCCTGAGGTACCCTTGAGCAAGGTACCGTCCCTACACACTGCTCCCCAGGCGCCTGATTAGTGGCTGCCCACTGCTTCACTGAGTGAATGGGTTAAACGCAAAGAGAGAAATTTCCCTGTGGGGATCAATAAAGTATACATTATTATTAAAAGGTAGAGGTATTAACATATAGACTGAAAGATCATGACGAGTATGCTTGTAGGACATATTGCCATTAATACTTTATCTACCTTTTATAGTGTATTTAGCCAATCTAAAGTGCTCCAAACCTTTATATCATGTGTTCGATCAACTCCTAAGAGTTAAAGAAGAGATCTGTAAATAGGAACTAATTAGGTTATGACATGATTACAGCAAACCTACCAGCTTTATGTCACTCAAAGTTTTCTGGTAAATGTCTTGCATAAAGGGAGGACCTAGTTGCACCTATTTATGAATAATTAGTTACATTTTTATCATTTGTAGGATGCTCTGCATGAGTCTCTCAGGAACAAGTTTAAAAAGGAAAGAAGACCACTAGTAGACGTAGAGGAAATTGAAAAAATGAGACAGAAATACTCAGTTCCAAATTCAGGAAGAAAAAGATCATCAGATATCCAGCCCTGTATCCTTTTGAAAAAAACCAAGGCAAGTTAAATATGCTCAATGTTTGTTTGCCATTTTAAATTGTACATAAAAGTTAAAAGTATTGTTTCTTTGTTTTTTCTCTCAATATTTGCTAAACTTTTTAATAACCAGGATATCAATCCTCTTGACGATGGGGAGGATGAAAGGAGCACCGACCAACATGTATCAGTGATTAAGCAAGAGTGCCAAAAAACTAGGCCAAATGTGGATGTCATTCAAACGCACCTCAGGAAAATACAGAAGTACAGAACACACTACATTCTTCAGCATACTACTGAAGAGGTTCTACGAGAATTCCCATGTCTCACTATCCCTGTTGTGGTGAGTGTTTTATCAAAAACTGCAGCAAAAAACAACAATAACAATAGTGCACAGCAAAAACACGAATATGTACTGATGTGCTGCACATTTATACAGACTTCTAATAATCATGTACCTACAGGACAGGCAAAGTGACTGACTCAGCAGATTTCATGAGTAATAAAAGTACACTAACAGAACACTAACAGAAATTGCCACATTGACTATGTCTTTCTCTTTGGTTTTATTTTCATGCTACAGGATAATTTTGGACTAATCTGATGCCAATGATAGTTTTTTGGGAAGAATAGTCTAAACATCCCTTTTGCACAGCAATGTGTACTTGAGAATTAAAGTAAACAAATGCAAAATTATAATTTCTTCTCTAATGATAATTGATGTGTGAAATAATGATTGTTCTGGTTTGCTATATAATGGTATATATTATGGTACAAAGCTAATATGTATATGTTTATCCTTTATTTTAGCTTCTTGAAGAGGCTTCCATGTTACTTAAAACTGATGTGGACAAAAAAGTAATCCGAGGATTCAGTAAGTTGGCAGCGAAGCTTGTGTCAATAGCCCCAAACAGCTACCTTAAAAGCCTCTGCTTAAAATCTGTTGATGAGAGCCAGACAGACACTGAAAGAAAAGGTGAGGGCACTTGGCAATAATGAGCAAAAACATTTTTAACTCCTATCTCAGATACCACTTTTTAAGGTTTCACATACAGCACATTAGTAAACACAGTGTCCCTTACAACAGCGGTCCCCAACCCCCGGGCCTCGGACTGGTACCGGTCCGTGAGTCGTTTGGTACCGGGCCGCGAGAGTTGAGGCTCAGGTGTGAAATGTATAGTTTTTCAGGGTTTTTATCAGTTTTCAGCGTTATTTTGTTATCGTTTTTATCGTTTACTCGGTTTTCCTGGGTCTTTTCACGTGTGTTATGAATAAATTTTCTTTTTTTCGGTACCGGTACTAGTTTTATTTTGTTGTATTTATCCGCGACACCTTAAAGGCCAGTCCATGAAAATATTGTCAGGCATAAACCGGTCCGTGGCGCAAAAAAGGTTGGGGACCGCTGCTTTACAATATCCACAGACTGACATTTCTCCTGTCTCGTCTCTGCAATGATGTACTTTAAGATTTAACTGATATACCCTCGATGCTATATGTAGCATCGTTACATATGTAGAGTCGTTACTATACAGTTCCACCAGTTCTTTGAAGGAGAGTAGGTGTGGATTTCATCAAAAAAACGATTAATTACACCATTATTCGAATAAGTCAAGGAAATACTCTATGAAGATTTTCAGTCATTCACACAATGTTTATCCCAAAAAATGTTCAGTGGCAGCTAGACTTGCTTTGCAAGTTCTTTAGGACTCAAATTATTTAAAGCTAGCAACTTACAGAACTGAACAACATTCTGGGGGTTTTGTATAAATGCTTAACATTTACACTGAATTACACTGAAAAGTTAATTAGGTATACATTTACTGCACTAATGCTTATGTTCTGCAAGACATTCAACTCCTGATAAAGGCACTCATATGGCCTTTACACCTTTGTATTAACAAAATTGGCCAGAAAATACTTACATATTTCTCTTTATTTTTCAGGTCAGATGGTAAACACAGCTGTTCTTCTCCTGCCATCTATTTTCAAAGAAAATGCCTCTCATCTCTTCGTCATAAATAAGGTAAATTTATATATTTTTTGGTATGGTGAGAGGGGGGGGGGGGGGGGTCTTGAACAAATCCAGTATTTTACAGGAGTTTTATACTTTCATTGGGACAGCTGTTGTTTATACTTATTTAAACTATACTCCTCATTTCAAGAATTTAATTTCTGTTTCAGGATCCACACAGCCCGATACCTACAATCGTACTCAGCAGCAGTGACGGCAAGCCCTTGAGTGATTCAACTGAGGTCAATGTCCAGATGGATGGACAAAAAAGGATTCTGGACAGTGGGGAAATGGACATTTCATTGGCGATGGGTATTGTCTTCTCCCTGTACCATGTCTACAATGTTGCCTATCCAAGTGAACTAAAAAAGACATTTTGCTTTTTGGAGGCATTTGTTCTCAACTTGGGAACTCTGACTACACCTGTACCAGTAGCTGTGCAAAGAGTGGCAAATGCATTAAATATCTCATAGATTGCCAGCATAGTGCAGGTGAGAGACTGAAATTATCCCAGTGTGGACTAACAAAGGACCATGAGTCTCACATTAAACTTAACTTACATAACTTAAGGCTGCAGTTCATTGATAATTTAAATAAAAAGATTGTTCTTGAAATAGTTTTACTGAAAATGCAAACATGCTGATGAAAATGTGTTGTTTAATTGTCTGTTATGAAAGTATTGCTATTTCTAATGTAAAAATTGTTGTTTTATCTATAGTATAATATTTATATGTATTTATAGTAAAGATATTTAATTATTACTGTTTAAATGACTTATATGCTATTATTAGTAGTGGTGTTGTGCTTAGCATTAAAATGTCTTTTTCTGTAATACAAAGTGCCAATAAACCATTAATATATGTCTATGTGCTTGTATTTATTTTACCCTACTCAAATTCAATTTATGATACATTTTATTTTGAAAGATTTAAAATGGTTCTTTAAAGAACCACTCAAAAAAGGTTCTTTAAAATGGTTCTTTTAAAGAACCATTTGAAGGATCTTTTTAAAAATGGTTCTTTGAAGAACCATTTCTTTCAGTGGTTCATTGAAGAACCTTTAAAGGTGCCCCAAAGAACCATTTCTTGATGGTTCTTTGGGGCACCTTTGAAGGTTCTTCAATGAACCACTGAAAGAAATGGTTCTTCAAAGAACTTTTGTTTGAAAGGTTCTTTGTGGCACCAAAAAAGGTTCTTCTATGGCATCAGTCTAAAGAACCACTTTTAATTCCAGTTGGCACCTTTATTTTTCTGAGTGTATAGTATGTAAATGTATTTAAAGTATAAAAACTTAAATGAAATGGGACCACTGAGAGATCATGATTATGACTTGGCTTTCATGGCAACACCTCTGTTTCTGTGTTGCATGACACAAAAACATGGACTACGTCCACACTAATGCGTTTTCGTTTGAAGAGACATACCCTAAAAGACTGCCAGCTGTAATTGCAGCAAAAGGTGGTTCTATAAAGTATTGACTCAGGGGGCTGAATAATTACGCACACCCCACTTTTCAGTTATTTATTTGTAAAGAATGTTTGGAATCATGTATAATTTTCATTCCACTTCTCACGTGTACACCACTTTGCATTGGTCTTTCACGTGGAAATCCAATAAAAGTGATTCATGTTTGTGGCTATAATGTGACAAAATGTGGAAAAGTTCAAGGTGGGCGAATACTTTTGCAAGCCACTGTAAATAGAAGCAAAAAAACACAGATATGTCTGTGAAGGTTCTCAGTCATCCAGGTCATCAAAGGAGCTTGCAAAGAAAGCTTGCAAAAAAACACAGACAGTTATCACCTAATTCTGTCGTTCCAGGGAGCTGTGTGAAACTTTTGGGCCTATTTGTATTTCATAGTTTCAGGTCTCTTGCCTACAGCCAAAATGCTTCTGAGGAGAATGTAAAAAATATGTTTTGGCCCAAATGGTGTTAGGCGCTAATTTTCAGATAGCAAATCTCACTAAACTATTCGTATAGTTTTGATGTAACTGGATTTGTATAAACAGGACTTGTATCAATTATGAGAAAAAATTTCAATTTATTTAACGAGAATTTGACCTTCCTAGAAGTGGGGAACTTAAAATGCTACAAAGTTAGATGTTATTTCTTTAAGCAGATTAAAATGTCCCTCAATTATTTGTTTTTCATTTTCTTCCCTTACTTACTGATACTTACTTGATACTTACTTCCCTTCCCTTATTGAAAGTACTGTAAAAGTATTCAATTCAATTCAATTTTATTTATATAGCGCCAAATCACAACAAAAGTCGCCTCAAGGCGCTTCATAGATACAGAGAAAAACCCAACAATCATACGACCCCCTATGAGCAAGCACTTTGGTAACAGTGGGAAGGATAAACTCCCTTTTAACAGGAAGAAACCTCCAGCAGAACCAGGCTCAGGGATGGGCGGCCATCTGCTGCGACCGGTTGGGGTGAGAGAAGGAAGACAGGATAAAAGACATGCTGTGGAAGAGAGACAGAGGTTAATAACAGATATGATTCAATGCAGAGAGGTCTGTAACACATAGTGAGTGAGAAAGGTGACTGGAAAGGAAAAACTCAATGCATCATGGGAATCCCCGGCAGCCTACGTCTATTGCAGCATAACTAAGGGAGGATTCAGGGTCACCTGGTGCAGCCCTAACTATATGCTTTAGCAAAAAGGAAAGTTTTAAGCCTAGTCTTGAAAGTAGAGATAGTGTCTGTCTCCCGAATCCAAACTGGAAGCTGGTTCCACAAAGAACTTTCACCACTGTAATCAAACAAAGTTATCGTAAACAGATGAGAAGATAAAAGCTTAAAATTTATATCAAAATGAGTCTAAATACCAAAAATTAAATATCTTGGAAATGGTAACAGCGGGGGCAGCACGGTGGCACGGTGGTTAGCACTGTTGCCGCACAGCAAGAAGGTCCTGAGTTCAATTCCACCATCAGGCCGGGGTCTTTCTGTGTGGAGTTTGCATGTTCTTCCCGTGTTTGCGTGGTTTCCCTCCGGGTACTCTGGCTTCCTCCCACCGTCCAAAGACATGCAGCTTGTGGGGATAGGTTGATTGGATAATCCAAATTGCCACTCGGTGTGAATGTGAATGCGAATGGTTGTCTGTCTCTGTGTGTTGGCCCTGCGACAGACTGGCGACCTGTCCAGGGTGTACCCCGCCTCTCGCCCTATGACAGCTGGGATAGGCTCCAGCGCCCCCCGTGACCCTGAAAAGGATAAGCGAATGGATGGATGGATGGATAGTAACAACGATAGTTTGTCATATGGAATAACACATTTTGTCTCTAAACCAGACAATTTCTGAAATATTGTTAACCAGTCATCGGCCTGCTGAGGAGTCTTTCACTAAAAAGAAGCATATAAATTTTCACACCAACTCTGGACTAAATCACAGAGAAATGTTAGCAGTTAGCATTTTACAGTTAAGTTTTACAATCATAATATCAACTTAATAATTCAACTAGGTACTATTAGTGTGAAACACTATTATTTTTGTGCTAAGAATTATTTGCACCAAAAACTAATGACTGCTAAATGCTTACTAATATCTTAGCTAGATTAAATTTTTTTATTCAGTTTATTTGTTTTTATTATCTAGTCTTTTCTTGTTTGCAACTTTTTGTTGTTGTCTTATTGTAGATGGACCCTAAAGCTAACAACAAGTCAGTGTTTATAGTTTTGAGGCACCAAGACCATTAAGAGGGTTTCTAAAGAGTTGTGGGGAACCATGGAGTCCTTTTTAAACATATGCCTTCTTTCATCTGTGCAATACCTCTAAAATGAAATACGAATCTCAAAATGATGCGAAAAAAGTAGCTTATCCATTTGTGACCTCCTGAACTATTCTAACTTTTTATTAGCATGCTGTTATTCTGCTGTAAGCCCCTAGTCTTACAATTCCCCATACCAGTTTTATGTCAGCATTTTCAGTAGGTGTTGTTTCTCAGTTAATGAGTAAATTGCCATTTTATCCAATATACCTTCATGCATCGTGATTCTACTGCCCGCTGTCATCATCAGTCCTCTTCATTGCTTTGTCTGTCTCACTTTCAGGTTTGCCATCACACAAAAATGAAGAGGCAAAACATATATTGTGATAATTACTATTAACTAAACCTAAGTAATAAAGATAACGCCACAAGAAGAAGTCCCTGTATAGTTATTATTTTTATCTAAAACTGGGAAAAATTAGAGTTTATTCAATATTGTTTACATTTTTAAAAACTAATTTTGAGCAAAAAACTCACACATAAAGCTAAAGTGTTTCTTGATTAAAATGTTGCCATTTACATCATTAAGTCTGACAGCAAACAGGTCACATGTTTTGGGGTTCTGTTGTGTGTTGTGACAAAACCCATTTAAAAACAGTCAGGTGCTCTCTGTTCACAGATGTATCCACTTTTACATCAGTCTCTCCTCCTGCAGCAGTACTATTTTTGCTGGTGGAAGCCGACATGCTGCTGAGCTGCACAGTCAGTGAGTGTGTTTACATGTATTGTTAAGAGGCCTGTCATGTTTTTTCTTATTCATTGTTGAAGATATGATGTAACCTTTATGAAACACAGACACATTTGCCCTGGATGTCCATGCATCATGAGTTTTCTACGAACAAAGCAGTAGTTTTAAAATCGGTAACACTTTAGAATAATGTCACACTAATAAGCATCAGTCAGGTACTAGTAAGGAGCATTACTCCTCCTTAGTATGTAATTCATAAATATAGATATAAATATCTCTTCTTTTTTAATAAACTGTTATATAACTGTACCATTGTATTATTTATAAAGTCTAAATGAGTATTTAGATGCACATTTACATATACTGTATAATGATTAAGATATGAGCAAATTTTGAGTGTCTTAATAGAGATTTTATTAATATTCATTTTAATAGTGAAATTCATGATTAATAAGGCAGTTACTAGCAGGGCTGGACTGGGACAAAAAAATCGGCCCGGGCATTTTGACTAGAAACCGGCCCACCAGGTATTATAGGAAAAACCATAAAGCCTTTGAATGAAAACAAACGTCGTTGTGACAGTGATGTACACTGTCTTGTTGGTACATATGTATCAATCTAATAAACTTAAACCTACACCATCCTCCCTATTCTGGTATTCTAAACAGTACTTAGCCGAAACCCAAAGACTGCTTGGTTGAGTTAACTTCCTGAACTATCTACAACATATGGTGGAAACCTGAAATTAAGACAGAGAAGACTAGACGTGAGACATGACCATTACTGAATATTAAAAATAATAAATGACAGACAATGGGACAAATCGCGTTTATTTTCAGCTCAATACGAAATGCGTAATATTAACTGTGAATACCAGAGGATTCCGTTTTTTACGGGACGACAGGCAACTCTACTAACTAACCATATGAATAACATAAAGTTCACCAGTAACATCATAGCACCCACCCAACTGTATAGAAACTCCGTCATGCTAGCTAGTACGCAGCACGAGTTATTGTAACTGACTGTAAAAAGTTAGCACAACGAAGTCAAAGGAGCTTGCAAAGAAAAGCGTCTGGACTTCTTTAAATTACTTGAAGACGTTTCACCTCTCATCCGAGAAGCTTCTTCAGTTCTAAGGTCAAATGGTGGAGAGTCCCAGATATAAACCTAGTGGGAGTATCCCCCCACAGAGGGACAAAAGGACCCCCTGATGATCCTCTAATCGCCTGAGCCAAGGTGTGAAACTGGGTGTGGCTCAGGGGGTTTAGAGGATCATCAGGGGGTTGGTGTCCATGTTTGGAATGATCCGCAAACCCATTTTTCACATCACACATGTGCTTCTGACAAATATGCAGCAACTGAATTAAGTTTTCTTGTCAATACAAACCAAAATGCTTCCGTATAATTAGCTTCTTGAATCTATGCCACACAGAATTAAAGCAAATCTGACAGCAGAATTGAACCCAGTACTAACAAGGTGTATCTAATGAAGTGGCCAGTGAGATTCATTGCTTTCTTTTACATAGGGATGCATTACGATTTTTAAAAATGTCTCACATTGCCCCATAAATACAGGTTTGCTTTGAAGTTGCCTTATAGCAGTCTTCCTCTAGTGCTGTAATCAGAACAAACTACTTAGCTTGACTAAATTTTGTAGATGCTAATATACTTTTATACTTGTTCAGACCTATATGTGCATAAGCTTTATGCGAAAATGACATGCAAACATGTAAACAAACTGAATGCTAGTATTGAGTTAAAATTCTGCAGTCAGTACTCTATTACCATTATTCAACAATTTTGCATTTAAATATCCAAGCTTTAGTCATAAGAAAATGATCAATAAAAGCAAACTGTGCAAACAATTTGTTTTGTTTTTTACTCATGGATTGTCCTATAATTAGCTAAATTTTAAATAGGCCCTTTGCTTCCTATTTCAAACATTCTAATTTTGGAATGGATGATGGACTTGGTGGACAGAAATAGATGGCAGGCAGACTTTTTTTTGTCACTGCATTATCCTCTTCTTTCTTCATAAAACACCAAGCGATAAAGTATACAGTCAGCTGTACGCCCAAGACAGGGACATAGCAGGGGAGCTGCGGCATGAGGAATGATAGAGACTGTGTGATGAAATAAGTCATGAGAGAAAATATCTCAGAGGGATCCATCATTCTTGTCTTTGCTTTTTCTTGAATTGGGATGTTTTAATGCCGTCACTGAGAGTTTGTTTTAAAAAAAAAAGCTTGGAAGAATAATGAAAGGCTCAGAACAAATTTGGCTCTGTGATATTCATTACTGATGTCATTATGCACAAAAAACTGAAGTATTTTAATTTTGAATACGTTAATAAGTCGTTTAGATTGGGTTTGCTCGGGATCTATAGCACACATAAATCAAATATTTTGATAGCAGTTGGGAACAACTGCTATCAAAAGTGCTGCTACGCTAGCAGTTAACCCTAAAAGGCTAACCTCAAGTGTTTACTCTCCATCTACAGTAGTGGCTGTGGGAACTATTGCACTGTTATTTCATATGAATGCATATGATACTATTATTATCTTCATATTACAGTTGACAATGGCATGATTTAAAATTATAATATTTTTTGCAGAATTGTACAAATACGTTATTAATCAAATTATCAACACATATTAGTTATTAGTTTGATTCCCAGTTTTCACATACATAGGAGAAATAATAAGAAAATATATATGAAAGGACTTGTATGGAATGATATTTATGTCATAACATATGCACGAGCAAAAATATCTGACCAAATAATTTCATTTCACAGGCGCAATTAAATTCCTTGCACATAACTTCAGCAAACCGCTCCTGTAGAACTCGGCAGCCACGTGCACAAAGAAGCCAGCGCACACGTGAGGATGTGATTGGTCACTTTGACGGACAGTTAAACTGCATTACATTGTGGCAGCGACAGAAATGCTGTTTTTAAACTGTATTTGTTTATATTTTGAAAAATAAAGTTTGCCGTTTGAATTATCAACAGTTATGGTTTGCTGTACGGCAGTGGAAATACTGACTACTGTCACAGGATTACTTCACTGCTCAAGAAATCCTTTAAACAAGATGATTCTAAGGCAGTGGTTCCCAAAATGTTTTTGCTGGGCCCCCCTTTGTTTTACATGAAAAATGTTGCCCCCCCCCCCCCCCCCCCCCCCCCCCGCGCGCACACAAACACATACTCCAGCCACACACACCCATATTTTGCTCCATTGCGGTTTATTTCACACCTCAAACATTCAGTAAACAATTAAGCAAATACAAGTAATCTGCAATAAATTACAGATAGTAAGAAAATAAACTACTAACTCTTTTATGCTACTTCCACACCTACACGGGTATTTTTGAAAACGCAGCTGTTTTGTGGATGAGGAATACAGAGTTCGTCACGCAACGTCAAAGGTATGTGCCTTTTTTCACGTCACGCTGTGCGCCACGTTATTGTTTACATGAGATGAATTGCAGAATGGCAGATAGTCAGATTAACAGTATTTTGTCTCTGAGTCATTCCAAGAGAATGGTTAAAATTGGACTTGGATGTTTTCACATTTTTTACCAAAATGTATTATTTATATGTATATCCCACATCATTAAGGATATATTTAACTATCAGAAAAATGCATTTTCCCATCTCAGGCATTAGTTTTCTTTTATTATTGATCATATTTTCAAGATGTAGTGACTGTAAAAATGTAAAAATGTCCATAACCCCGTTATGGACATTTTGGAGGCTCTCTGAATATTATCTTAAAATGTATTTCTAAAGAAATCAATATGTTTACATTAATTAGATGTCACCCATACCAATTCAATAATTTTAAATAGAAAAATGACATAAAATCACACATTTTTACTCTCTTAAATCCTGAAATGTAACTAATGAGTGAACGCAATCTTGTCATTTTTCATCAAAAATTTAGTTTAACTAAGAATTGTAATCAAAATCAATGATCAGATGATAGCGCTCAATATTTTAGACAGAAATCCCCAAACATTAAATTATTTTTTCAACATTTTAACAAAATAATATATGAAAATGTAGGTGTGACGGGGTTGAGACTAGCATAACAGGGTTGAAGAGACAAATACAGCTTTACATATAAACAGTTGTTTACTCTTAAATTCAATGTATAGGGCTTACCATTAGCATTATATCTCACTTTGTAACCATAGGAAGGACACCAGATACAAATTGCAGTAGAATTAAGTTTTATTAATCTAAAGTAAAAACAACCACAACAGCACATTAACAACTAACAAACATTGTAAAGTGAATTGCTCAAATGTAACATAATGCGTGTGTGTGTGTGTGTGTATCAGGGCTCTAGAGTGCGACCAATTTGGTCACAAATGCGACCAAACTTTTTAGTGGTGCGACTAAAAAAAATATTTGGTTGCACCTGTGCGACCAAATGTTCGGGTAGCAAAAAAAAATAAAAATAAAAATCTGCAACCTTCCCTGTGGTCAACAACAGACACACATTATGCCCCTATTGTGGACTAAACCAATCAGAGATAGTAAGGGGCGGGACCTCTCTGATTGGCCGTGGTCCAGTTGAAAGTGCAGATGGAAGTGGGAGGTGAGTAGCTTGAATAAAGCGATATCAATTCATTAAATCCTGAATCGACTTTTAAATATAACTGTGTTTTGCCAGAAATGCCAGATTCTCAGATTAAAGCTCACAAAACCATTTCAACAACAACCAAACAGCAGATGAGAGCAGGTACACGGACTCCACACAAAGACGTAAACGCAGAACGGACCCGACGCATCAGAATCAACTTTGTCTTTCTCGGCTTTCTCACCCGACGGCCCGTAGAAGGACACGCTGTCGGAGCTTAGCGATTCTGATGCGTCCGGTCCGCGCTGTGATTACGTCTTTTTGCGCTGATTCTGAGCTGCAGGTTTTGTCTCTCCAACCAAAATTCACCAAGCCAGCACCAAAAGAAGCAGCAAACTGCGCTTCACATTTGATCAATGTCGTCATGAATTTTGCTGTTTTGCTTCCACGACTATTAAAATCACACTTCATGCACAGCTAGCTCTCTCTATCTCTCTCTGTACTTCAAGAACAGTTTCCCGTCTCCAATCTCTGTTTTCTGTATTATTCATTTGCTTATTACCCACCAGTCTACCGTTGTTTACAGCGCTGTTGGCTGCTGTCTTTTTCTTTTCTTTTTTCACTTAAATGACCTCGGACAAGAAAGCCTATTTTTTCTGTTGTTCAATACTGAAGAAATTTAAACTTTATATGCAGAACATTGTAGAATATTTTTAAGGTTATCTGCTATAAAAAGCCAGACCAGGAAAATCTCCTTCATGTTTTTCTGTGTTTTATTCTCAGTTACTTTTACACAAAGGCATCTGCTGTGATGCTCACAATTCTGATGAAGTCTCACATGTATCAGTGCTGATATGAAGCCCCAAAGTGGACCACCTGAACTTGAAAACTGTATTTACAGCTGTAGTTTTCTGAGAATTCAACATGTATCAAAGTCTCCTCCCCTGACATGTTGTTCTTCAGCTCACGGCAGAAGGCATACTGCTGCTTGATATTAAAGTGATGCATTTTAAATTTCTTTACAAAGCTGAGGAAGAGCTCAATGAAGTCCTCTTGTGTGCCCTCCAAAGATTTCTTGACTGTCACCTTGACAGTTGCCTCCATCTCTCACGCTCACTCTGCAGGTATCTCTCCCTTCTTTCAGGATCAGCTTTAAGGCGTTCCCGATACTTCCTTTGCCTTTCTGCTGCTGTTGTTGGTGCCATCTTTAACATGGAACATAAATCACATTCAGCATGCATGCAGTATAAGAAGGGTGATTGAATATAATAATAATTAATTTAAATAATTGGATAACTTAACAACCAAAGTATTAAAATCTCAACCCCATCACGATCTCACAACACCGTTACAATCAAAAACATAACAGGGTTGAGTGTGACTGGGTTGAGATTTTTGCACAAACTGGCCGCTGCTCAATATAGTGAATACCAGACAGAGAACACATGGCATGCATGAAATTCAAAATCACTATATATTCATGAACTAAGAAAGAACTTTTTCATAAGTTATAGTTTTATATATTTTTTTCATGTTACGGTGTTGAGTCATTGAGGTTGACAACCACAATATCACAAGATAAATGACTAAAATAAAGGAAAAGATGGGAGCAACTTGCCTGTCTCTGTGGTCCTGTTGTCCAAAAGACTTCAGTGATGTCACTTCCTGATGTATATGAAATTCTGGATCACACCATTGTATTTATGGGGGTGGGATCATTCATGTAACGGGGTTGAAAGGTTAGTCAGGTACAGGAATAATTGTGATTTTAATGAATAATTAACAATTAAATTTGAAAAAAAGAAATATTAACAGCAAAAGAGCACAAATAGATGTTTAGGTTGATACCAAAATTTATTGACTTTTTAAATAATTTTATTTGGTATTTTCAAAGTAAACTTTCATCAAGGCCATGAGGGACATGACAAAATAGATGGTGTCAAATGAAAAAACTGTATTAAAGGGTACATTTCAATATATATGTAAAGCTGTTTAAATAGAAAGTTTGGTGACCCAATAGATGAAATACACCATAAGAGGTGAGAGGGACTCAAATTGTGCCATTTTCATGGAATGACTCCTCTATCTTCAGGTTTTACACGCTTACATATAAACACGCAGTTACTGTCCCTCTATTTAGAAAGGCAGAGGCTTCACGGTGTAATTATTTTACATGCAGTTGTTTTTTCCCTGCGTAATAATGTTCAACATTGCTATCAATACATTTTTCAAAAAATGCCTCTCTGTGCAAAATGGGTTTAAAAACATAAACAACTGTGGGATACTGTTTGTCCGTGATTTAGACAGGGGGAACAAATCATGGCAGGATCAGCCTGATGTTATTTGTATCCCACTGTAACTTTACTGTATAAAGAGCTAACATCTCCAAAATGTCAGGAGTAGTTAGTCATTACAACAAGTGTTTGTGAACTGAAAATCAAGAATGTGGAACACTGTTTGTCCGTGATTTGGAGAGCCCAGCGCTGCTCCCGAGGAAGGGAAAACCAATTCTGCAGGGGAGACCTACCTTGGCACTTGCGCAGGTGAAACCAAAGACTAGAAATTTTAAGCCATTTCTAGTCTTTGGCTTAAAATGAAGTTGTTTTGTAAACATATTCAGCAATGCTTCATCTCCTGCTTTGCGTTTGTGTTTGTGTTTGTTTGTTTTTTCACACCGCGCCCCCCCTTCAATGGTTCTGCGCCCCCCCTAGGGGGCCGGCCCCACACTTTGGGAAGGTCTGTTCTAAGGCAAGTTGTGAACCCTCTGCACTGCTGTCCCTTTAACCTGTTATACGGTATTACGTAACTTCTAGGATTTAGAAAACAAACAAACAAAAAACTCATAACAACTGTGCATTAATGTTCGCAGAGAGCTACCTGCGAGAGCTGACACTCGAGTGTGACTTCTACGCGCACGGGTTGTTAAATTTACGTGCAAGGAATTTAATTAAGCCTGTGAAATAAACTAAGTTGCTCAGATTATGTTTTTGCTTGTGCATACTTATGACATAAATGTCATTCCATAGATTTTGATGCCTGTGTGCTATCTACAGTACACTGGTATGACCTTAGGAAGTGGCAATGCAGCAGATTGTGATTTTGTTTTGATGAGCTGCCAAAGGATGGCAATGCCTATCTCATCCCTGCAGCCTGTTAAATTAGAACATATTTCTTTCTTCTCTTTTTTTTTACTACTCATATCCACAAAGGGAATCTCAGCTCTCCCTGCTTCTCTTTGATCTCTGAATAGTGTGGGAGGAAGCTTGGCGATACAGCTTATTCCTTTACATGGAGTGGTGGATTTAATATATTCTGTTACTCCTTTTTAAATTCACCCAAGTTAGTCCCTGATTTATTTATTTATTTTTTTAATGAACTACACCATCTGGGAAGCAGTGTTGTATGGGAGCCTCTGGGAAAGCTGCTCTGTGCATCAAGAAACATCCAGCTTACCACAGGTTGGTCTATGGGAGAGTTCAAGGACCAAATCAAGGTGGAAGACACAGCCAGAGGAAAAACCAATAACCATGAAATTGCCTTACACTCAGGTGTGTCCCAGTGGAGGATCACTTAACTCGTGGCTTCATACAACTATCAATTTGTATTTGCGGCATTCCGCACACTGCTTGGGAGTGATCTGGTTGTCACAATAAAACACAAGCACAGGCTCAAATTACTGCATGGTACAATAAGCAAGTTTGATTCAAAAGCTCTGCAAAATGACATATTGACCAGCCATTAATTCATCTTTAGAATTATTAATAAAGTGTGTCTTCTCTATAAATATATTTTGTTCTCTCAGCAAAGAACTGCTCATTATGATTCTAATTTTCCCTTCCCCATCACCTTCATTCACACAATTTATTCATATTCGGCTACAATCCAGATTTCCCCTGAAGCAGGTTTCTATTACCTTGTTAACAAGATTAGTCTCTTGTTCTCCTGTTGAATTTATTTCTGACTTAGGAACCGTCAGACCCAGCTGAATACATGGAAGTATTACATTTTTAAAGTAAGGTGTTGGGGATGAAGGTGTTGTTACTTTTTGAAAGCTTATCTAACAAAGGTGTCACGTAGGGGAGTGTGATCTCACACATTGCATGTAGTTATTTAAGTTTGCAGAGTGTTGCCCGAGCTTTTAAGAAAACATTTTATATAAAAGATGGAAAAATCCACTTTAACTTCACCCATTGATTTCTGGACTCTGCAACATTAGCATTTTGACTGCCACCATAACAGAATTTAAATACAGAATTGACCCTATGCAGAGGAGAAGATGGCGCAAATGCTAGCAAGCTTTTTTAGAAGAGCTGGCAACCCACAGTGGTTGTTTTTGTCCAAAAAACAAACAAAAATGGTCGTTGACGAAAACTATGGGGAAATACGAATTCATATGTGAGTAACAATATGAAATTCAAGCCTTATTTATTAGATGACTCACTTAAAATAAAATACAGTAAAAGCGTAGCTTTTGAAATACCCAAATGAAAACCTTATATGAGAAGAAATGGACAAATTGAATACAATACAAGACAAGACGATTAAAAAGGTAAAATCTTCTAATATCTGAAAATATGCTTGTTAACATGTGGCTAAAATGCAGCAAAGCTCTTAATAATTCATTAGTGACCTGCTGGATGCTAAGTCTAAGGAAAAACTGAATGAAGCGGCTACAAATTTGAACTAAATAAAGTGATTTTCATTAGCAAGGTGATACATTAGTCCCACTTCTACTCTCTGTTTTTATTAATGATTAATTGATTATTGAATAGCACTTTGACTCCATTAGAATCAAGCTTTCTCTGCTTGAGGTATTTTGTTGTGTTTGCTTTGGCTGCACATCATACTGTGGATGCAATTCATGCAGAAGTAATCAAGGTAACAAGGGCAATTATTTATTGAAAATCCATCAGCTGCAAGTTATTAATGTTGAAATACAATGTATGCTTTCCCCTGAGTCTGAAAAATTACACTGGCTCTAGGGAAATATTAGAGAAGAAATGCTACAATTAAAGTCTTTCTCTTTAAGCACATGTGTGTAAAAGTTGGGATGTGGAATTGGTGGTGGAGTGTGCATGTGAGCCTCAGACAAGCACAGATTGAGAGCGATTTTCCTTGTTTGACTTCTTAACCAGGAGATAAATGTGCTCATGTATGTTAATGCACATGTGAACACGTTTAAATTACTTGGTAAATAAGATATGGACAGGTAAGGAGAAAAAAAATGGCACGAGTAAAGTGTTTATATGTAATCACACACAAAACACCCCCCAGTTAAACTAACACCAAGCCGGCGACCCACATCCATCCCTCTACAACACATTCAGATTTGTCACTGTCAAACATGTAATTTCAGCAGCAGTCAAAATAAATTGCACAGCCTCCCACAGTACTGTATTAATAATTTACAAATCACAGTGGAGCAGAAAATAGGTGCACATAGCCCCACCAGTGTGTGATCAGGCTGGGATGTGTGCCATTTCTCAGCAAGCCTCTCACACACTGCTCCCCACCTATGAAAAATGTGACATGTCAGTGGTGTAATTGTGTATGTACGGCATATTTGAGTGTGCACATGTCAGTAAATATGTGTTAAATTAATATGTGCATTTCATTGAATGTGAATTATATGTGAGTGTGTTTGTGTGTATTTTTAGAGATTTGGCCTTCATGTGTTATTCATATGATATTAGTTAAGAAATAATATATGTGGACATGTTACACATAGCCACTAAGAATCAATGGTGAAACTATTTTAAACTGCAGGTAACCATAGCAACCACTCCCTGTCACTTGTCACTAAACAGGCAGCCAACTGACAACAAATATGCAGGTTTAAAAATAGAACTGGCCAATACAGGCGCCAAATTCCAGAGCTGAAATATAAAGTGTTTGTACTACAAACTGCATTTTCTCGAATGGCCATTTAAGGCTGGGTCTAAAAATGAGCTTGTCTCCATAGAATTCTCCTCTAAAATATCAAACCTTCAAAAAGAAAATATTAAAAACAAGTAAGTGAACCAGGCTTGCCACTGTGTTTGTACTGCTCTGGGCTCTGTACAGCTCTTTTAAGGTCTTGATGTTGACTTTTTTCTTTTTCACTCATTCAGAATCATTGTCCTGTTGCATGAGCCAGACTTGTCTAAGCTGTAGCTGTTGAACAGATGGTCTCACCTTTGATTTATTGGTCTACAGAGGATTTTGTGATTGACTCCATGACTCCAAGGTGTTCAGGTCCTGTGGCTGTAAAAAAAAAAAAAAGCCCACGTCATCACTCCTCCACCACCGTGCTTGGCAGTTGTTATGAGGTATTTGTTCTCATATGCTGTATTTGTTTGTTTATTAACAAACGTGGGACTGTCTATTATAGCCAGACATCTTACTTTGGTCTCATTTGTCCAAAGGAACTTTTAGAAAGAAGCGGCTTCCTTAAGGCAATTCTTTTCAGACTTTTCTGATTGTACTCTGATGAACTTTAACATTTAATCTGCTAACTGAGGCTTGTAGACTCTGAGATGTAGTACTAGCCTTTTTTGCAGTTTCTCTGAGCACTGGGATGATTTTACTGCTGAGCCATAAAAACCAGGTAGATGTAATAATTAACACACACTTCCTAAGGGCATGATAGCGAACCTGGATAAAAAGAATGAAAAGGCAAAGGTACCACCTATAGATGCTTTTCGTTACTGATTAAAGCCAAAATATTAATTTAAGGATCACAAAGTATCACCATCTATCCATGCAGATTCAATGGTCAACAAACATCCATAATACAGGCTTATTAAAAAAAACATTAAGACAGATTGAAGGATTTGTCTTCACATTACTCTCAGCTGTCCTTCAAACCCACCCATAACAGTCTTTGTGCTCACTGAAGGGCTTGGTTGCATTTCTGGTTGTTTGGCAGCGGGTCGGTTTGAGGCTCACTAAACCTTTCCAGAGAAACCTGAAAAGTCCATATTTGTTTGAACATCTGCAACAAATACATTGTTAAGCAGTGCAACCTTCTTAATGTAAGTCTGACTGGAAAACAGCATTCGTGTTTTATTTACTAAAAGAAGAAAACATTCCAAACCTTTACTGTTTATATTTATATGTGTGTGTATATATATATATATATATATACATATATATATATATATATATATATATATGACAGATATATATATATATATATATATATATATATATATATATGACAGATATATATATATATATATATATATATATATATATATATATATATATATATATATATATATATATATGTGTGTGTGTGTGTGTGTGTGTGTGTATATATATGTATATGTGTGTATATATGTGTGTATATGTATATGTGTGTGTGTTACAGTCCATATGGCTTTCAAAAATGCAACCATTGATTTAAGTAAACGATTCTGTTAATGCACTAGATTATTAAGTAACACTGTCTTTTACTCTAAATTCCCAGGCCTGCTCTGTGATTAATGATGGACTGTTGTCGGCTGTCTTCCTCCCAGGGGAAACATCTTGGAAAAACCTCTCACTGAACTCCATTAGTTCCAAAAGCTCTCTGCTTAGTGTCAGCTTGGTTATATAGAGGGTGATGTGGATGGGTTTTTTTTATGTTTATATGTAATCGATGAGTGTAGTTTATGTGACATCTCTGTTTTTTTTTCTTTTCTTTTTTTTTTTTATCAGACACAAGCACAGCCTCTCCGGGAAATTAAACATGGGTACTGTTTGCCTGACTGCTGTTAGTGGTTACAGGTATTTAATGTTACTCACATATGAATTTTGTAACATGCCAGTTTAAAATATATCAAGAGTAAAGACTAAACTTGTCCTTACACAACGAATAACTTCACCACATGCAATGAGAAAAATTGTGGTTTTTAGATGTTAGTTGAAATAATAATAATAATAATAATGATAATGGATTTTTAATTCTGTCAGGTTCAAGTTATCAGCACCGAAAACCCCTACACTAGCCCCTAATCCTTTGGAGAAAAGCAGGAAGTGCTTTCTTGGAAATAATGAAACATGTTTTCAGTATTTTTATAATGTCAAATATAACTTGTCCCTTGATTGCAAAAAAATTTGACAACATCCATCCATCCATCCTTGTCCACTTACAGATACAGCCACTCAAAACTGAGGTCAGCCGGCTGGGAGACCACCCTCCTTTCTTTGGGGCGTAGCTACTTTCCACTATAAACACAACACTTTTACTCAATTGAGTGTCACCAAGAGATGGCGGTTTCTTCAAATAAATTGGACTTGGATAGTTAGCTACACATGATTTTTTCAGTATTATTGTCGGCTCTTTACTTTAAAACAGGGGTCTCAAACTTGTGGCCCGGGGCCATTTGTGGCCCACGTTACCCCTACTTGACGTGAAGAAATATAATGCAATTTGGCCCTTTTTTGTCTTTTGTTTAGTGCAATGTTAAAATAAGTTCTTTAAAAAGCAAAAAAAATTTTAATATGAAGGCAACATGAGCAGAGAGTACAAGTATGTTGAGGGATTGGCTGTGTTAGTTCAGTGAGAGAGTTATTTATTAAAAAAAAAAACTCAGCATTGTGCTTTGACTCAAGAAAGATGGCGCCTGTCACGATCCTGGGTCTTTTGAGCCTGCTGAACCTCGTCCACCTCTGGTTTGGCGTTGGCGGCCACCTTCCAGGACTTGCCCAATCGCCACCGCTGGCTCCATGGCTTGCCTCCTGAAGTGCTTCGTCACCACCGCTGGCTCTGTGGCCGGCCTCCTGAAGTGCTTCGTCGCCTCCGCTGGCTTCGCAGCCGGCCTCCTAAAGTGCTTCACCACCCCACCGAAGGAAATGGTCTGGAATACTGGTCAAGCTCAAAAATTGTGTGGCGACATGAACGGCTACATTCCCAGCTCAAGAACCTTGCCCTGGACAACAAGCGGTTTATTTCCTGGCGTTCCCTGGAATCAACTCCCCGTTGGATCATACCAGTGATTCCACATCTTAATATCCAGTGCCTACGGCATCGGTCCCCACGTTTTGCAGGGGTGGAGTGGATTATCAAAACCTATGTCGATCATCTCAGCTGGCAGGGAATCATGTGCTAGCTAAACTGGCCCTGGTTAACCCTAGGTCGCTAGCCAATAAAACCTTCATTTTTTCATCTCTCGTAACTTGGATTTTCTCTTGGTGACTGAAACTTGGCTGAACTTGTGTGAGTTGAGTCCATTTTCTGAACTTGTCACCCCAGACTGCAACTACCTCAACTCACCCCGAATGACCGGTCGAGGCAGAGGATTAGCCACTGTTTATAAAAACTGCTTTAGCTGTCGACACTTAACAGCTGACGCTTGAACTGCAGCTATTTGAATTGCACCTGCCAACACTGGTGCTATGTGCACTGGTGTATCAACCTCCTAAATATAATAAGAACTTTATACAAGATTTTTTGAATTCTTGGCAGGAATTTTACCAAAGTATGACAGTGTTTTAATCACAAGGGATTTTAATATTCATGTTTGCTTCGCTGCTCTGCTGACTGATGATTTTTTAAATCTTAGACTCTTTTAATCTTGTTCAGGCCCATTGCATAAACGCGGTCATACCCTGAAACTTGTACCTTCTTGCGGCCTGTCACTCTCTGACTTTTGAAATTTGTAACATAAATTTTTCGGACCATATGCCTGTACTATTTGCAGCGTTGGGGAGTAAGGGAATACATGTACCGTCGTTACGTATTTAAAATACAAAATATGAGTAACTGTATTCCATTACAGTTACCGTTTTAAAAGGTGGTATTCAGAATACAGTTACTTTGTTGAAATGAATGGATTACGCGGCGGTATTTCCCTGTTTCATGAGGCTATGAACTCTATATTTTTGGTCTCCACGTAGGTGGAAACCCAAACAAAACACATATTAAGAGGCTCTCATGTCTGTGTCTCAATCTCGCGGTCCATGTCACTTCTACTTGCAGCCCGCATAATGACGTGAAGAAATATTTTTAAAAATTATTCACAAAAATGATTTAATATGAAGGCAATAGGCAGAGTGTTACAGGCATAGCCCTAAAGAATGTAGCCTCATGGGCAGTGTAGTCCGTGCTGCAGGGAGAATGGACTGCCATACCCGTTATGTGTCTGTGAGCACCAGGGAGGGAGACAAAGAGTCGAAAAGTAAGAGATGTCACTGACCAGAAACGGAGATGGAAGCCGACACAGAACCCGACGTATTAGCCAGAGGTCTCTTTACGGTTTTATGCCTTTACGGTTCGAAGCCGCGGATAGTTTTCTATATAAGATCGCTGCAAAAAGTGCAGCCTTACCTATTGTCCACCCTACTGTTACTCATTTTATATTAAGATTTAAAAATCTAGTTGCTATTGGTATGGTGAATAATGTTCAGTAAAAGTAATAAATCACACAGCAATAGTACATTCATGTAGTTGTAAAAAGCATGATAATATATTAAGTAATCCAAAGTATTCAGAATACGTTACTCTCATTGAGTAATGTAACGGAATACGTTACAAAATACATTTTGGGGCATGTATTCTGTAATCTGTAGTGGAATACATTTTAAAAGTAACCTTCCCAACACTGACTATTTGAGTTTCCTCTTCAGGTCAGTCAAGTAGATCAGCAATGCCCAAACTCCGATCTCGTACGATCAATTCAAATACAGCAGATCACTTCGCCTGCTTCTATAAAAATCTAAATCATGCATTACCTGCTAAGTGGCCCACTTACTTGACCACTGATAGCCTACTTTCCCAATTTAACTCAGCTTGTTAGGAAATACTATGGTACCTAAAACCAAAAACCCAACGTGGTTGAATAATGATACCAGAAAATACAGACAGGCATGTAGAAAAGCGGAATGAAAGTGGAAAAAGGACCGACTCAAAGTTTTGTTTGAGGCACTTCGAGAATCCTTGTCAAGTTGCCAGAAAGCAGTAAGAGCAGCAAAAACAAAGTGTTTTTCTAAGGTTGTGTCTAACAACTATCATAAACCTCATATTTTATTTGGTATTATAAATTCATTTCTTAATCTTCCCACTAGTGATTCTCATATAACAGCGAACATAACATGCGAGAATCTAATGAAATTCTTCAAAATTGTAGACATTAGGTCTCCCATTATCCCTCCCATTTATGACCCATGTGTTTATACTCCAACTTCAGCCATTTTTGATTACTTCGAGCCAGTGTCTCTTTCATTACTTGATGAAGTAGTCAGTAACTTGAAGCCTTCAAATTGTACTATGGATATCATTCCACCTAGCTTACTGAAAGAAGTTTTTGATTCTGTTGGTATATGTTTGCTTTCCATTGTTAATAGCAGTCTTCAGTCTGGGTCCGTCCCCTCTGATTTTAAACATGCTGTGGTGGAACTCATCCCAAAAAAGCAGAATCTGGACGCAACAGTCGTATCAAATTACAGACAATCTCTAAATTGCCTTTTTGTCAAAAGTTCTGGAGAAAATTGTCCTTCTACAGCTCCAGACCTTTTTAAATCAACATGACATTGGCGAAGTATTCCAGTCTGGTTTAAAAATGCACCACAGCACTGAAACTGCTTTTTTTTTTTTTTTTTTTTTTTTAAAGGTTTTAATGACCTTTTAACTTTTAACCTCAAGTTCTGTAATAGCCTTTATTGTGGTATTACTTCTACATTAATTGGCCGACTGCAGCTAGTCCAAATTGCTGCAGCACAGCTCCTAACTGGCACGTGCAAGTGGGATATCATGTCTTCCATACTTGCATAATTACATTGGCTGCCAGTCAGCTTTCGAATTGATTTTAAGATTTTAATACTTGTTTTTAGTGTTAAATGGAACTTTAGTGTTAAACACCTGGACTTGTTGTCCGGGTGTTACATGGACTAGCTCCTATATATCTTGCTGGGCCCTATTTCAGGAAGACGGTTTAGAAAACTCAGAGTGAAAAACGATACTCAGGGTTGAGTAACCCCGAACTGTCCAACTCGGAATATTCGGTTTCAGAAAGGCTGATAACAATTAGTTCAAGTTAAACGCGCGCACGAGGATACATAAAGCCCTGATTAGTGGAGCACAGATTAAGCGAGTCACCATGGAGACGGAGGGAAAGAAGGCGCGGTCAATGTATTTTACAGCACTTGAGGCCGAAATTCTGATGGCAGTATATGGCGATAACATGCAAATTTTGCGGACAAAAAGTAACACAGCCTCAGCTGCAAAAGAAAGGGAGCATGCATGGCAAAACATAGCCGACAGAGTCAATGCGTGAGTGTTAATTTAAACATTGATCTAGGGATTTTCACCCATTTAACACGTTATTTTATTATATTTTATTTTATTTTATATTTTATACATTTTATTTTGTGATGTGACGTGAGCGCAGGTGCAACCCAACAGGCCCCAAACGTTCCTGGCAGCAAGTAAAAATGAAATATAAAAATATAGTCCAAACAGGTAAGGTGTAATTGTATCATGGGCCATAGTGCTTGGTCTGTTTGTCCGATGTAAATCAATTGCAGTTAGAGGCTACATTAATTTCCCCTCTGTAAGCACTTATTGAAATTATCTGAGCACATTACAAGTACATATTTGCTTACTCTGTATGCTCGAATGTGACCCGTTATAGCCAACAGAAAAAAAGCGGAGGCCCGAAAAACAGGTGGAGGTCCTCCACCACCACCACTCACAGAGCCTGGCCACTTGGCTTCCACATTTGTGATAATGTTGGCAGCATCACATATGATCTTCACAGTGCAGAGAACACAAATTAGCATCCATTACTATAATGGAATTATTTGTTAGTTTGAAATGCTACAGGGAACTATGTACCTGTACATTAATGCTGTGGAAAGACTTCCTGTTCACATAGTCTCCTTCCTTTACTGAAGGAGAAATGATTGGAATGTGAGTGCCATCTATACAGCCAATCACGCCTGGGAACCGTGAAAATAAATGTAAAATTTAAGTAGTAGTTCAAGTAGTAGTTCAAGTATCATCATGAATTAAGTTTTGTTCATCCTGATACCTGCAATTTTGTGGAATCCCTCTTTGATAAATCTTGTGGGTCTATGACCAGGGAACACCACAGACGAGTGCAGGAGACATTTCAGTGTAACTGTAACATTCCTGACTGCCCGACAGACGGTAGCCTTGGAAACGTGCTCAGCGTCACCAATATTATACAGAAAGCTCCCGTTTGCAAAAAACCGAAGTGCAATACAAATAATATGTACAGAACTGAGAGAATGTCCGCGATGTGTCACATGAGCAATATTAGGCCTGAGGATGTTATTCAAATAAATTATAGATTGTGCTGAAAAACGATGACATTCACACAGAAAATCATCAGGAAATGATAAAATGTCCAAACGCGCTCTAATCACTCTCTCCCGGCGGAGAGCTCTGCGGAGAATTTGGGCTTCAACATCTACTGGCTCTTCAAGCAAGGGACACGCCATGTCTGACACTTCCTACAGTCAGGTTTCCGACAAAGAGGCGGAGAAGGTCAGGGTTAGTTGAAGTAAACCTGCTAGGGGGCAGGTTAGCTTCACGGAGTGTGTCGTCATAGTAACTCACTCAGAATTAATCTAAACTCGCTTTGTGAAACCGAAAACCCAGAGTTTCCGTTAACTCAGGGTATACTTACTCAGAGTTTGCACTAAACCGGCTTCCTGAAATAGGGCCCTGATCTCCTAACCTGGGCCCTATTTCAGGAAGCCGGTTTAGAAAACTCAGAGTTAAAAATGATACACGGGGTTAAGTAACCCCGAACTGTCCAACTCGGAATATTCGGTTTCAGAAAGGCTGATAACAATTAGTTCAATCAACGTGGAGTTGCTTTAACCCCAAGTTAAGCGCACGCACAAGGATACATAAAGCCCTGATTAGTGGAGCACAGATTAAGTGAGTCACCATGGAGACGGAGGGAAAGAAGGCGCGGTCAAAGTATTTTACAGCGCTTGAGGCCGAAATTCTGATGGCAGTATAGGGCTTTGGAGCGTGATGTCACGGGGCTGGGCGATAACATGCAAATTTTGCGGAAAAAAAGTAACACAGTCTCAGCTGCAAAAGAAAGGGAGCATGCATGGCAAAACATAGCCGACAGAGTCAATGTGTGAGTGTTAATTTAAACATTGATCTAGGGATTTCCACCCATTTAACACGTTATTTTATTATTTTTTATTTTATTTTTTATTTCATACATTTTATTTTGTGATGTGATGTGAGCGCAGGTGCAACCCAACAGGCCCCAAACGTTCCTGGCAGCAAGTAAAAATGAAATATAAAAATATAGTCCAAACAGGTAAGGTGTAATTGTATTATGAGCCATAGTGCTTGGTCTGTTTGTCCGATGTAAATCAATTGCAGTTAGAGGCTACATTAATTTCCCCTCTGTAAGCACTTATTGAAATTATCTGAGCACATTACAAGTACATATTTGCTTACTCTGTATGCTCAACTGCGACCCGTTATAGCCACTAGAAAAAAAGCAGAGGCCCGAAAAACAGGTGGAGGTCCTCCACCACCACCACTCACAGAGGCTGAGCAGTTGGCTTCCACATTTGTGATAATGTTGATCTTCACAGTGCAGAGAACACAAATTAGCATCCATTACTATAATGAAATAATTTGTTAGTTTGAAATGCTACAGGGAAATATGTACCTGTACATTAATGCTGTGGAAAGACTTCCTGTTCACATAGTCTCCTTCATTTACTGAAGGAGCAATGATTGGAATGTGAGTGCCATCTATACAGCCAATCACGCCTGGGAACCGTGAGAATAAATGTAAAATTTAAGTAGTAGTTCAAGTATCACCACATCATGAATTAAGTTTTGTTCATCCTGATACCTGCAATTTTGTGGAATCCCTCTTTGATAAATCTTGTGGGTCTATGACCGGGGAACACCACAAACAAGTACAGGAGACGTTTCAGTGCAACTGTAACATTCCTGACTGCCCGACAGACGGTAGCCTTGGAAACGTGCTCAGCATCACCAATATTATACAGAAAGCTCCCGTTTGCAAAAAAACCGAAGTGCAATACAAATAATATGTACAGAACTGAGAGAATGTCCGCGATGTGTCACATGAGCAATATTAGGCCTGAGGATGTTATTCAAATAAATTATAGATTGTGCTGAAAAACGATAACGTTCACACAGAAAATCATCAGGAAATGATAAAATGTCCAAACGCGCTCTAATCACTCTCTCCCGGCGGAGAGCTCTGCGGAGAATTTGGGCTTCAACATCTACTGGCTCTTCAAGGAAGGGGCACGCCATGTCTGACACTTCCTACAGTCAGGTTTCCGACAAAGAGGCGGAGAAAGTTAGGGTTAGTTGAAGTAAACCTGCTAGGGGGCAGGTTAGCTTCACGGAGTGTGTCGTCATAGTAACTCACTCAGAATTAATCTAAACTCGCTTTGTGAAACTGAAAACCCAGAGTTTTCGTTGACTCAGGGTATACTTACTCAGAGTTTGCACTAAACCGGCTTCCTGAAATAGGGCCCTGGTATTCTCCCCCAAGATCCTTGAGGTCTGCGGACCAAATGTTTTTGGTTTTCCCAAGGTCCAGATTACAACACAGAGGAGACCGGGCATTTGTTGTGACTGCACCTAAATTATGGAACACGCTGCCCCTGCATATCAGGACCTCCCCAACACTGGATACTTTTAAAACCTGTCTAAAGGCCAACTTTTATTCTCTGGCCTTTAAATCAATATGAGTCTTTTACTATTGTTCTTTCCATGATTCTATTTTCTCTTAATCTATATTTTATTTTATCTGGTATGTCTTCTGATTTTACTATTTTATTGTACAGTACCTTGGTCAACAGCTGTTGTTTTTAAAAGTGCTATATAAATAAATAAACTTGAAAAAAAAAACCTAATGTGTACACTTATGTCTGCATTTTTATTTTGTTAAATACAAAAAATATATAGCAGAAGTGTAGTAGGTTGCAACTTCATATTTTCATTTATTTCTTTAAACTCCTATGTGTCAGGGCTCTGTGTGCGGGCAGGTGGAGATGTGGATCCAAGTGCAGGACTCTCAGACGGAAATATAACTGAAAACCACAGCTTTATTGCTGGCACCAACAAAACAGAAATCAAACATGAAAACACTAACTGGAACACACAGTCAGGATCTGAGGGTACAACACAACACTGGGTTGAGGACAACACAGGGTGGTAATCAGGGAATGGGTAACAGAAGGGAGACACAGCTGGGGGAGATCAGGGCTAACGAGACGGGGGAGCTAAGCTGCACACACTAACATAAGACAAAGACTTTCACAATAAGACAGGAAACAACTTGATATTCAGCTTTTGTTGTTTCTGTTAAAACCTTCAACTTTTTCAAGCATAAAGCTCTCACAGTTATCCCAGAATTTTTAAAAAAGACTGATATCTGATGTCGGAGTTTTCATGAACGCAGCTTTGTGTTTAAAACTGTTTCTTGACATAAACTAGACACTAGAAACTAGTCCCTAAGGACCCCAAAGCGCTTTACATATCCAGTCATCGACCCATTCACACACACATTCACACACTGGTGATGGCAAGCTACATTGTAGCCACAGCCACCCTGGGGCGCACTGACAGAGGCGAGGCTGCCGGACACTGGCGCCACTGGGCCCTCTGACCACCACCAGTAGGCAACGGGTGAAGTGTCTTGCCCAAGGACACAATGACCGAGACTGTCCAAGCCGGGGCTCGAACCGGCAACCTTCCGATCACAAGGCGAACTCCCAACTCTTGAGCCACGATCGCCCCGGTCATTAAATCAAGTGGAAATTACTTAAGCATATTTTAAGTTACTCTCTGTTATAAATTCAACATGATGTTAACAAGTTTGCAGATGTATTAACAACAGTTTTATTAACATACTCTGGACTGCATACTAACAGTAATGTAAAAATCTAAAAAAAATCCTTTGTGAATATCTTTTTAAAGAACAAAAACCATTAATGGCATTCACTAAGAAGGTTTCACAGACAGGCAGAGATGGACGGTTGCTGCTTGTCTGTAGAAGGTATTTAGGTATTTAGGTATTTATTTATTTATTGTCATTGTCAAGAACAATGAAATTGCGTTTGGGGCTTCCATACAACCCAAAAAAAAGAAGAAAATAATAAATACCCCTTAAAACCCAAGTGTACATATTTAACCCAGTGTGACTCCAATGCAATAAGACAATCCTTAGCAATAATGTTCGTAGAAATTCAGACAAAGACCTGAGAAACATGACAAAATACAACAAGGCAACCCATTCAATATTATTGTACTGTGAGATATGATATCAGATATGATAGTTATCTATTTAAGAAAGAGGGGGGGGGGGCAGGAGGGGGAAGAGAATAAAGATATGATGCACCAATGCAGACCAGTTCATTGCTATTAAGAAGTTGGATATGGTTATTGTCCGTGAGAGGGGGGCAGAGAGTTCAGGAGCCTCACAGCCTGTGGATACAGGCTGTTGGCCAGTCTGGATGTTCTGGCCTGTATAGACCTGTACCTTCTCCCTGAGGGCAGCAGATGGAAAAGGTGGCGCGCAGGGTGATGTTGGTCCCGCAGGATACTGTGCACCCTCCTCAGACAGCGAGTGGGGAAGATATTACTGATCTCTGGCAGACTTGTTCCAATAATTCTGCCAGCTTCTTTCACCACCCGCTGGAGTGCTTGCTGATCGGCCTTGGTGCAGCTGGGGAACCACACTAGAAATCCATACGTCAGAACGCTGCTGATGGCACAGTTGTAGAAGCTGCTGATGGCACAGTTGTAGAAGTTCAACATCAGAGATCTGGGAATGTGTGCGCTCCGCAGTCTCCTCAGGTAGTAGAGGCGCTGTTGGGCCTTCCGTACAACTGAGGTGATATGGTTGCCCCAGGACAGGTCCTCGGTCACAGTTACCCCCAAGAATTTAAAACTGCTCACCCTCTCCACCGCCTCACTGCCAATGAAGAGAGGCAGATGGTTGTTATGACCCCTCTTCCGGAAATCTACAATGATCTCCTTGGTCTTTTTGGTGTTTAAGACCAAGTTATTGTCGTGGCACCATGACTCTAGTTGTTGCACCTCTGTCCTGTAGTTTGTCTCATCGTTGTTGGATATAAGTCCGAGCACTGTAGTGTCATCTGCAAACTTAACAATGAGATTGGACGCGCAGGAGGAAATACAGTCATGGGTGAAGAGAGTGTATAGCAGAGGGCTCAGAACACACCCCTGAGGGGCACCGGTGTTGACCACAAGGGTGGAAGAGGTGTTCTTACCCACTCTGACACTCTGTCTACGGTTAGTGAGGAAGTCCACAATCCAGTTGCACAGAGAGGAGTTAAGTCCCAGTTGGTGGAGTTTGGGACGGAGTTTGTATGGCCGGATGGTATTAAAAGCCGAGCTGTAGTCTACAAAGAGGAGCCGTGCATAGGTGTTCCTGTGTTCCAAGTGCTTCAGTAATGTGTGCAGCACTGTGGCGATCGCATCCTCGGTTGACCGGTTCTCCCTGTATGCAAACTGGTGCGAGTCCAGGGATGGTGGAAAAGCAGCTCTGATGTGTTTAATGACCAGTCTCTCCAGGCATTTGGCGGGAATGGGGGTGAGTGCCACAGGTCTGAAATCGTTCAGACATGTGACATTTGACTGTTTTGGGATGGGAACGATGGTTGCTGCTTTGAAACAGGATGGTACCAGTGAACAGGACAACGAGGTGTTATATATAGAGGTGAAGACGTCCGCCAGGTCCGCAGCACAGTCTTTTAGCACCCGGCCCAGCACTCCATCCGGCCCGGCCGCCTTCCTGGTGTTAATGCTCCGGAACACACGCCTCAGCTCATGAGTGCTCAGGACCGGAGCAGGGTCGGTTGAGGGGAGAGGGGACAGGACAGGGTCGGTGTTCTCCCTGTCAAAACGGGCATAAAAGAGATTTAGATCCTCAGCCAGAGTAGAACTGTCGGCTGAGGGTGATGGTGTTCTTCTTTTGTAGTCCGTGATAGCCCTGATGCCCTCCCAGACCTGCCTTGGGTTTGTGTTGTTCTCAAACCTGGCCTCGATACGCCTCCTGTGCTGCTGCTTGGCAGTCTTGATGCCTCTTCTCAGGTTGGCCCTGGCAGCACTGTATGCCTCCTGGTCCCCGGATTTGAAAGCGTTGTTCCTTGTTCGAATAAGTTGTTGAACTCCGTGTGTCATCCAGGGTGGATTATTAGGGAACACACGGAATCGTTTCCAAGTTGTTACATTGTCCACACAGAAACAGATGTAGTCCAAGACAGTGGAGGTGTAACTGTCCAATGCGACACGATTGTCAGTGTCCTGCACCTTGAATACATCCCAGTCTGTGCAGTGGAAACAGTCCTGAAGCATCGGAATAGCATCCTGCGGCCATGTTCTCACGGTTTTGGTTGTAATCCCAGTGCTCTTGATCTTTTGTGTGTATATTGGGTGTAGCAGAAGGGAGAGATGGTCTGACAGACCCAGGTGGGGATAAGCCTGGGCTCTGTACGCATTCGCCATGTTGGTGTACACCTGGTCCAACGTTCTATCTCCTCTGGTAGCACACTTCACATTACGGTGGAAATTGTGAAGTACAGATTTCAGGTCCGCGTGGTTAAAATCCCCAGCCGCAATAAAGACACTGTCCGGGTGTGCTACCAGGCTGTTATTGATGCTGCTGCTCAATTGTGCTAACGCTAGCTTAGCATTAGCATCTGGTGGAATGTAAACAGCGCAGATGTAAACGGCAGAAAATTCCCGAGGGAGATAGAATGGACGGCACTTTAACACCAACAGTTCTACCTCTGTACTGCACAGTTTTTCCGTTACCGTGACGTTCGTGCACCAAAGGTTGTTAATATAGATGCACAGCCCCCCGCCAGTCTTCTTACCCGAGTCCGCAGACCTGTCGGCTCGATAGGCGGTGCGGCCTGCTAGATCGATAGCCGCATCGGGAATGGCGCTGTCCAGCCAGGTTTCAGTGAAAATCATGCACGAACAGTTATTAAAAGTCCGTCGAGTGGCGATCTGCAGTCGTATTTCATCCAGTTTGTAACGGATTGAACGGGCGTTGGAGAGGAATATGATCGGGAGTGGTGGTTTAAACGGACTAGTCTTTAGCCGTGCCCACAGGCCTCCCCGCTTGCCTCTCTTCTGCCTCCGCTCGCAACGTCTCCTCCTGCGGCTTGCTGTTGCGGGTAGCCCCGGGGGTTGCTTAACGATCTCCGGGGGGATGAGATACTCGGATGTTAGTTGAAGATCTCCACGGCTTAGTTGTAGTAGATCATCTCTGTTGTATTGAAGTAACCCCAGACTGTGTGAAATAATACACAGTACCACCAAAAGTGCAAAAGTGTAGGAGCTCCGGGCCGCTGCGTCTGTGCGCGCCGCCATCTTGGTTCTTATTTCACATCATTAAGAGGTGACAATATGCAAATGAAGCGCGGCAGCTGAACAACAAGCACCAAAATGAGAAACTCAAAAATCCCTCATTTGAACTTTGTTATAAAGTTGGGGAAAATACAAAGTGTAAAAAATAACTGTGTTCCTTAAATACATTCTGTCAGTGATTCCTGGAATACTGTTTACATGTGTCAAAATCACAGAGAGGATACTTGGGCCTGGGTTTGGCAATCATTGACCTGCTGTGGATGGTTGGAGAGCCTTTTGAATGGTCACCTAATGTGTGACAAAGGAATCAACTGTGATGCTAATGAGAGTCTGCGCTCTCTTATCCATCTGCAAAAGTTGGAATATTACTGTTATTACTACTGTTAAGACATCTACGTAATATATTTAACAAATTGTGTTATTAAAGTTTGTAATTATATATTCACCGATTCAGACGGGTCCTTCCACGCTCTGCATGTCTCTGACACAAAGGGAATTGTCAGGAAAGAGATGGCTGTTTGGAGATACACCCCTTTTATTAATATTTTGAAAAACAAGTTATGGGTACATATTTGCATAACTTTTTAGGTATATGTACAAGTAGCGGTAATTACAAGTACGAAACATGTACTGTGCTTCATAAATGAGTAACAAATGTAGTACATAACAATAACCTACAGCACACCAGAAAAATAGATTCGGACTACCTTTTAGGCTCAGGTGCAGTGACACGGCTTTAACAAGAAGAAAAGTCAGTCATTCACCACCATCTTTCTCTTCTTCCTGCAAACTAAAACCACCGAAGTCCTCTTCTCCAGTGTCGGAAACGAATAGGCTCAGGGTGGCTTCATCATCCACTCTCAGCTTCTTTCCTTAGTTGTCACTTTCAAAACCAAACAAATCCTCGTTGTCAGTGTCAGAGTCGAACACCCTCTGAAGGGCCGTGGCGGTGTCCTCCTCTCCATCATGCAGCAGTCCAGCCCTTCGAAATCCGTTGGTGATCGTGGATGTTTTCACACTTTTCCATGCTGTCAGATTCCACTGGTGCAGTTGAGCATAACTTGCTTTTCACAAGTTTATCGGCGCTCGTCATCCACGCCTTCCCGCTGAACGCGTAGCGCTATTTTGAAGTTTGTTTTCCGCGCTACTTGTACGGCACTATGTTCCCTGGTGAATGGACATGTGACCAACACACCACTCTTGAACCCCGATACTGTGTGTCTGATCATATGCCCTTCCGCCAGGCAACGTAGTGCCGTACAACAGCGGAACAAACAAAACAAATAGTCTTACGATATGACAAAAATCATGGACAATCCATAGAAAAGCCGCACCTGACTAAAAGCCGCAGGGTTCAAAAGTAGAAGCTTATAGCCCGACAATTACGCTAAATGAAATTTGTATGTTTTGGATACTTACTAAAACAATATATGAAAGTAATGAGAAAGTGGCCACTTTCATGAGTAAATCATGTAAGCCTTATACCGAAGCCGCTGCATTGAGCTGCGGCTGCAAGGTGGTTGGTGCCTGCCGTGGTGGTAATCCCCGAACCAAATGGTGGACACCAGAGGTGAAGGGAGCCACCAGGCTGAAGAAGGAGTCCTATTGGGCTTGGTTAGCCTGTGGGACTCCGGAGGCAGCCGACAGGTATCGACAGGCCAAGCGGAATGCAGCTCGGGCAGTGGCTGAAGCAAAAACTCGGGTGTGGGAGGAGTTCGGAGAGGCCATGGAAAAAGACTCTCGGACTGCCTCGAAGAGATTCTGGCAAACCGTCAGGGTTCTCAGGAGGGGAAAGCGGTGCTCTACCTGCACTGTAGTGCTGGCGGAGCGCTGCTGACATCGACTGAGAAAATTGTCAGGCGGTGGAAGGAATACTTCGAGGACCTCCTTAATCCCACTGACACGTCTTCCGAGGAGGAAGCAGAGTCTGGGGATGAGGGGAATGACCCGCCAATTTCCGGGTCATTTCCCCATTGCTACGGGCCATTCGATCCCTATACAACCGTTGCAAGAGCTTGGTTCGCATTGCCGGCAATAAGTCGGACTCGTTCCCGGTGGGTGATGGGCTCCGCCAGGGCTGCCCTTTGTCTCCGGTTCTGTTCATAATTTTTATGGACAGGATTTCTAGGCGCAGCCAAGTGGCGGAGGGCTTTCGCTTTGGTGGCCTCAGAATCTCGTCTCTGATTTTCAAATCAAATCAAATCACTTTTATTGTCACATCACATGTGCAGGTACATTGGTACAGCACATGTGAGTGAAATTCTTGTGTGCGAGCTTCACAAGCAACAGAGTCGTGCAAAATACAATAATGTAAACAAGCAAAATACAAGAATGGCTACATCTGAAACTAATAAATATATGTACAATATATAATAGTATATGCATTTCTGGATGTGTATACTAAATATTTTTCTACGTGTGTGTGTGTGTACACATATTTTACAAATTAAATAGAGTCAACAATAAATAAAATATCTAAAAATATACATTAAGAAAAATATATGATTTTTGCGGATGATGTGGTTCTGTTGGCTTCATCGGGTGAGGGCCTCCAGCTCGCACTGGAACGGTTCGCAGCCGAGTGTGAAGCAGCGGGAATGAGGATCAGTACCTCCAAATCTGAGGCCATGGTTCTCAGCCGGAAAAGGGTGGAGTGCCCACTCCGGGTCGGGGATGAGTTCCTGCCCCAAGTGGAGGAGTTCAAGTATCTCGGGGTCTTGTTCGCGAGTGATGGGAGAAGGGAGACGGATTGGGGCTGCAGCTGCAGTAATGCGGACGCTGCACTGGTCCGTCGTGGTGAAGAGGGAGCTGAGTGTAAAAGCGAAGCTCTCAATTTACCGGTCGATCTACGTCCCTACCCTCACCTATGGCCACGAACTGTGGGTAGTGACCGAAAGAACGAGATCGCGGATACAAGCGGCAGAAATGAGCTTCCTCCGAAGGGTGGCTGGCCTCTCCCTTAGAGATAGGGTGAGAAGTTCGGCCATCCGGAAGGGGCTCAGAGTAGAGCCGCTGCTGCTCCACATCGAAAGGAGCCCCCTGGGCGCCTCCTGGGTGAGGTGTTCTGGGCATGTCCCACCGGGAGGAGGCCCCGGGGCAGACCCAGGACACGCTGGAGAGATTATATCTCTCGGCTGGCCTGGGAACGCCTTGGTATTCCCCCGGATAAGCTGGAGGAGGTGGCAGGGGAGAGGGAGGTCTGGGCCTCTTTGCTTAGGCTGCTGCCCCCGCGACCCGGCCTCGGATAAAGCGGATGAAGATGGATGGATGGATGGATGGATGGATGGATGGATTGAACAATAACCTAGAGGAGGTCTGAGTCATCACCGATGATGACCCCAACTCTACCTCTGAAGACATACTGCATGCTGCATCTGTTACAACAGCATGGCCTGTCTGCAGCAGTTTGCAGTTGGGCCTGGGCCCCCTTTCCCTGGCGGGTCGCGGAGTATGGGAGTGCCTACTGGGGTCAGCGGGGGAGCTGGCCCCAGGGAGGGGTCACCTGCCCCTCCCTTCCTTCCCTCCCCATCTCCAGCTGCCTCCCTCTTCCCGCTCCACCACAACCACCCACACATGCAGGGCCTTGGAGTAGGGGTATGTCACCAGGGTGCAGAGGAGGCTACCCCCCCCCCCCGTCCCCTTCTGGCTGCCTCTGCCTCAATTTTATCCCACAACTTAGACATTCACATTACTCACACTCTCATTACACATACATATAGGATCTTGGGGGTGGGCACGCTACACGGAGTCCAAATTACCATCAGGGTGTACACCTCACCCCTGGCGTCGTTGCCCACCTCTCAATTTTGAATACACGTAGACATTGAGGGCTAGCAGGAGGGACTATGCGCTTACCTGCTGCTCTCTGGCAGGTAGCTCCATGCCCTCCTGGGTTTTAATTGCACCTTAGAACACACATGCATCAACACTACAATGAGCGGGTGGAGGGAGGTTTGGAGTCTTCTCTCACCCCCGTTCTCTGCGGCCTGCTGGAGCGGGGGGGCTAGGAGGAGTTGGCTGTCTGACTGCGGTCTGGAGTGTCGGGCCTCCCTGCTGCTGCGGAGTCTGCCTCTCCCCACCGCAGGGAAAAGGGTAACACCACCTGGGTCTGGGTGCAGTTTCCCCCTCCAGGGGCAAGGGTACCTAGACCCGGTTCGTAGAGTACGCTTGGGGAGTGTGATCGTGTGTACAGCGTCTCTTTATGTCTGTCTCCACGTTGGTTGAGTGTGGAGTAAGTGCATATGAGAGCATGAGGGTTGGAATGGATGTTTGTGTCTGTGTGTGCCTGTATGTCCGTGTCTATATGTCAGGTTGGGTATCAGACGCCACCTCTCTGGGGACATCTCAGGCCCTCCAAGGTTTGGAGGCCTATCTCCACCCACCACCACTTCCCCTGCCAGTGGCGGACTCCCTCAGGTGTCGGTGCGTTGGTGGTTCTTTGTGTCTGGGGATGGGCGTCCAGGTACACACCGGCTCACTCCTTGGCCGCCGCTTATCAGGGCCTGGAGCCTGGGGCTCGCTCGGGCCACTTCGGAGGTGGGGTGCCCCCGGCCTCTCGGCCTGGGGCTCGGTCACTCAGGCACAGCTGGCTGCCGGCGGAGCTCACGGGCGCGTCACTGCAACTCCCCCTGGCTTCTGCTCCGCGGCTGCTGAGTGAGCCCTCATCTGGGACTCTCCTCAGCTCTTACTGGGACAGTGGCGCGGCTGCCCCTCTGTTGGTCTTCCTTGGTCTCTTGTGTTCTGGGGGCCTCTGGATGTCTGGAGGTTTGATCTCCTCCATACCTGCTTCATACCCTGGAGGACGGGGCTGTGGCTCCCCACACTCCCTAGCAGATCGTTACATGGAGAAACCTTTGGAATGCAAGCATGCTGATCCACACAGGTATGCACACAGGTGTACACACGGGTATTCACAGACGCGGACTACAGCTTTCTTGGCTGCTGCCTCAAAGCACATTGTGCGCTGTCTATCTTGCGTGCTGCACAATATCGTTTATTATTTAGTATCTATTGATATCTACTGCTAGCTAGTTTATTGTGATGGTGCCGTTTTTTTTATTATGTTGCTCTTTGTTGTTTGCTTACTCTTCTGTTTTTTTTTCTCCATACAGGTGACCCAGGTGTTTTTTTTTCTTTCTTCCCCCCCTTCTCACCGTCTCTTCTCCCCTTTGGTTCTCTTTCTCTCCCTCTCTTTCTTTCATTCTTTCTCCCTGTCCTATCCCCCAGTCATGTCTGTCCCGTTTGTAGCAACTGAAAATAAAATAAATTCATAATTATAATAAAGGTCAATCAAATGGACCAATATGGCAAGGCCATGATGATCCACTTGGTAAAATAAATCCGCTTGGCATCTTTCTTGGCCTTAAGACAACAATTCTGATGGCTAAAGATCCAAACGGGACACCAAAAAAAAAAAAAAAAAAAAAAAAAAAAGGCAACGTCCTTTCCTTTGGCAAAATGGGTCAAAAGAAGGACTTGACAGGCTCAGAAAAGTCAAAAATAGTGAGATACCTTGCAGAGGGATGCAGTAGTCTCAAAATTGCAAAGCTTCTGAAGCGTGATCATCGAACAATCAAACGTTTCATTCAAAATAGTCAACAGGGTCGCAAGAAGCGTGTGGAAAAACCAAGGCGCAAAATAACTGCCCATGAACTGAGAAAAGTCAAGCGTGCAGCTGCCAAGATGCCACTTGCCACCAGTTTGGCCATATTTCAGAGCTGCAACATCACTGGAGTGCCCAAAAGCACAAGGTGTGCTTCGGGTTGAGGATGGAGTCAAGCTGAACTCCCAGTCCTACTGCCAGTTTCTGGAAGACACCTTCTTCAAGCAGTGGTACAGGAAGAAGTCTGCATCTGATAGGTTTGTAGCTTGAACCTATTCGCTGGAACGTTGAAGGCAATATAATTACACAGCAAGCAAGACACGAAGTAGGCAAAGTTCTTCTTGTTACTCATGCATGAGGGAGACCTGCCTGGAGCCAAGTGTCGTTCCACCACTTGACCTCCATCAGACTCTCAGCCAGGTTCCCCATAGCACTCCTTTTATTGTGGGTACATGAATATGCATAGGGTCATTAACATATAGCATATTACATAGGTATACATGTGAACAAAGAATACTCTGTGTGTGTGTGTGTGTGTGTGTGTGGGGTACTGCTGATCAAAGGGTCATATAACATGAAAGCACAAAAGCAAACATCCTTGGTCAGGAAGAGGGTAGTCTCCCCCTCACCCTAGATGGTTCACCCTAGATAACATGGTGAGGAAGTCCAGCAGTTCATCTAAACAAAAAGCACTTAGACTAGAACAGACGTAGCTACGTTAATCCTACTGTAAAACAATAAGACAAGGTATGACCTCTCTCGTGCTCCCAGAGTGCTCTCTAATGCACACAAAGTTTGCAGACTATTAAGGATCAAAACTCTACCAATCTACAACTAATTATAAAACTCTAAGCATATATAAGTAGATATTTCTAAGCATAAATGACAATCAACAATACAAAACCTAACAGCATCCTTCAAGAAAAACACGATTTTCATACAGGACAATGCTCCATCACACGCGTCCAAGTACTCCACAGCGTGGCTGGCAAGAAAGGGTATAAAAGAAGAAAAACTAATGACATGGCCACCTTGTTCACCTGATCTGAACCCCATTGAGAACCTGTGGTCCATCATCAAATGTGAGATTTACAAGGAGGGAAAACAGTACACCTCTCTGAACAGTGTCTGGGAGGCTGTGGTTGCTGCTGCACGCATTGTTGATGGTGAACAGATCAAAACACTGACAGAATCCATGGATGGCAGGCTTTTGAGTGTCCTTGCAAAGAAAGGTGGCTATAATGGTCGCTGATTTGTTTTTGAATGTCAGAAATGTATATTTGTGAATGTGGAGATGTTATATTGGTTTCACTGGTAAAAATAAATAATTGAAATGGGTATATATTTGTTTTTTGTTAAGTTGCCTAATAATTATGCACAGTAATAGTCACGTGCACACACAGATATCCCCCTAAAATAGCTAAAACTAAAAACAAACTAAAAACTACTTCCAAAAACATTCAGCTTTGATATTAATGAGTCTTTTGGGTTCATTGAGAACATGGTTGTTGTTCAATAATAAAATTATTCCTCAAAAATACAACTTGCCTAATAATTCTGCACTCCCTGTATGTGTATCCCAGTCCTTTAAGTATAGCAATCAAGGTCCCCTTGCTTTAGAATTTTAGACTCATGTGCACATGTACCATTGTTTCACAAAAACACGTTGAAACCAATTTACAGAAGTCCCTGAGTGAGCCTTGTAAAACATTTGCCTGCACAAATATCTCATAATTATCCACAAACCTCACTCTACCTGAGGCAGCAAATGAGAGAAAGCCATTCTAGCAGCGCCATTAATGGCTTCACACTCTCCGAACATATCCACCTGCACTTCATATCATCCAAAAGCCAATTTTATAAAACATCTTTCATAATTTATGTGAATGTAACAACACCTCTGTAAACTGTGTCACATTTCCACAGCCTCAGAAAGGCTCTGGCAGATGTAGGGCCAGTCTTTCTAACTGAAGTCAATACATTTAATGTCCACTGACAGTGTTATCAAAAAAAAAAAAGATTAGGAGAACCATTCAGTTAATTTCTAAATGTGTGGGCTCCTTAGAGGAAAGAAAGGTCCGAAATGTAAAGAACAGATAAAACAGGCTAGTGAAGTGGGGCTTCATTGTAGGCAGGAAAATAAGTAAATGTATTTATTGGCCTTTTCCAGTAGTGTCCCTCCTTCCCCCAGAAACATCTCCCCTTCGTCCTTTCCCTACGTTTCCTTCCACATCCATGCTTTCTGTACCCAATCAATTATTCAACATGCAGGTTTCACAAGCTCTACCTCCCACTTTGCCAACTGCACGGCTTGTTGTATGCTCAGATAAACACAGCTACTGTAGGCTGCAGACACCAGCCAAGCTACGACCTGCACCTCCACTCACAGACCTGCAGGACTATTGCCAAGGGTGTATACTGTCTGCAAAACCACTATTTATTCCCAGCATCTCTGTTTGATCTGGAAACTTTAAAAACAGTTTCTCAGGGGACCAATAAAGTCTGGCTCCAAATTCCCATAGAGCCCCATGTTAATATACTTTTTCATTTTTAATATTGTACAGTTGAGTATAACTGTACAATATTAAAAATGAAAAAATATTACTGCTGAGAAGTAATGAAATATAAAATATAAAGTATAAATATTTAGTATAAATACCATACTTCCACAATAAAACTAAAATAAAAATGTCAGATATCTGCGCTTTACTTTTGTATTTATAGCTATAGGATATAGCTGATTTGGAGCTTGAACTTTGAATTTGAAATTAAGGTAAAAATGAAACATAACAGACGACTCTTGTTTTCACCCGTAGTCTCTTCATTCCTATTGCAAACGAAGAGATGAAAGTGGAAAAAACAGATATTTTATGGATCATGTATAGCACGATCTGGAATGATCTGGAATAATGCTTTTGAGACAGATTACTTGTGTTTTTTTAACAGCTCAGCAAATCCCAGCAAACACAAAATGTTTCTGGTGCAGTTGCTATTTTTTCCAATGTGAGATGCAGAAAGATCTAAGACAGATAGGAGAGGACGAAGAGAGATTAGTTTTAGTGGTGAGGAATGCTCGCTGACAGTTTTTCATTTGGTTCCACCTTTTCTAGCTTTATACTATTGTAGGGTTTGGAAATCAGTCGTCGTAGCTTATGTAGCATCTTCTCACAAAAGAGCAGCATCCCAGCTCAGCAGATGAACGGAGATCACAGTAGAAATTATTATTATTATTAGAATCAGAAATAAAGTTAAGATAAAGTTTGTATTTGCTTTTATCAATATTATTTTATCAACATTAATATGACCCACAGTTAAATTACCATGCAGTTTCAGAGGCTCTACTAAGTTGAATCAGTAGCCTACTTCAGCTTTTACCAGAATACTTCTTAAAACTATGTGTACTTCACCTCAACCAAAACACACATATGTATATATAAACATCACATAAAGGGAAAAAAATCCCCTCGGAAAAGCCATTACAGTTTTCTGCCAAACAAAATAAAACTGCAGTAATGGCTTTTCTGAGGGGAATTTTTTTCCTTTCTTTGATTTATTTTTTTGGTAACTCTGCATATAATGAGAAAAATAATTATTTGCGGAATTCACTACTGAATTTGTAACTTTCCTTACAAAGAAATAAAGTCTTGAATTTTTATGGTAATTCAATTTTAACGGAGAGAAAATTTCAGCCAAAATTCCAGAAAAAAACTAAATTCCATAAAAGTTATAAACCCTCAAAATATGATTAGAAAACCAAACAAAAAACAAAGCAAAATGGGGGTTTATAAATCCAATTGAGATGCTGAGGGACCTTAAACAGGTCATTCAAGCTTGAAAATCCTCCAATGTGGCTGAATTAAAAAATTCTGCATTGAAGAGTCGGCCAAAACTCCTCCACAAAGATGTTATAGCAAATACTTGATTTCAGCTCTTAATAAATAAATTATCTTTTAAAATATGAATCTTGTATTTATTCCATTTTTATTTGTCTAATTTGTTTGATAATCTGAAACGTTTAAGTGTGACACAGCACTATGCATAACCCTGTGCAGAAAGAATCTTTTCTGCTCCCAGTTTTGGATTTTAACCACATGCACTGCCGCAATATATATTTATCAGCCCTCTTGGTTGGGGCTGTCACTTTTACAAAGGCTAATTCCAAAAGGCGGAAATAATGAATGGCAGATGATCCAGCCCACAATAAGAACACAGTGCTACATGCCACTATTGCTCTCAACCTCCTGTTTGCATCAGCCTGTACTCACTTCAAATGTGGGGAGGTAAAAATAGCAGCAGAAAGATAAAAGAAGACAGAATGTGTGTAAAAATGGAATACAAGAGGCGTGCCTCCAATCCCAGAAATAGAAGCCAAATCAAAATAATAGTGATCACAGTCTCCTGTGGCTGCGGCTGAACATTTCAAAAGCACTAGCAATACTTTGTCGTTCACTTTAAGCAGTCACATTACTATGTGCTTTTAATGTGTGTGCCTATTGTCTTAGGCGTGCGCATGCGCCAACCAGCGTGCAGCCTGTTACAGTCGCTCCTGCTTTTCTCTTAGTTTAGCTCTTTTTTCTTACGTATTCTTTTTTTTTTCTGACTTGTATTTTCCTCCGTTTTCTATCTCTTACTCAATCATGTGGATTGAGAGAGTTTTTGTTCTTCTGGTGGCCGTGGAACTGTTACTTTTATCATGGAACGGGACCGCGGCACATCTCCTACACGCACGGACTGTTTACTCCAGAGATCAGCTGATCGCCCTGATGCCGGCCGGCTCGCTGGCCAGGCCCGCAGAAGTGCCCGCAGAAGTACCAGCTGAAATTTGGAGGAAAACACATCGGGGATGCAGAGGTCAAGGACAGAAGAGAAGAAAAAAGGTGACGGTGAGACAGCGGAGGCTCGAAGCGAGGAGGAGGTTTAAACCGTGTCTGCCGTCTATCGTGATGGGAAATGTGCGATCGTTGGCAATTAAAATCGACGAGCTCTCAGCACTGGTACGGAGTCAGAGGGAATACCGAGAGTGTAGCCTGATGTGTTTCACCGAATCATGGCTGCACCAGGACATTCCCGATGAGAATGCTTCCGTGGAAGGCTTCCACACTGTTCGGGCGGACAGGGACAGCATCGCTAGCGGTAAGCGTAAAGGAGGTGGGCTTGCTGTTTTAGTTAACAACCGGTGGTGTAACCCTGCCAACATAACAATCAAAGAAAGGATTTGTTGCCCGGACACTGAACTGTGTGCTGTTGGACTCAGGCCGTATTATTTACCCAGGGAATTCTCTCACATCATCTTGGTGGCTGTTTATGTTCCCCCCTCTGCTAACCCCACAGCTGCATGTGACACTATCCACTCTGCCATAGCTCGGCTACAGACTCAGCACCCGAGTGCCTTTATTGTGATCTCGGGTGACTTCAACCATGTATCACTGGACAATACACTACCAACATTCAAACAATATGTGGACTGTCCCACCAGGGGAGAGAAAACTTTAGACTTACTGTATGCTAACGTCAAGGATGCATACAGCTCCTCCTCCCTCCCCCCACTTGGTAGGTCAGATCATAACCTGATTCACCTCACCCCCCGCTATGTGCCAATTGTGAGGAGGGAACCTGTGACCACCAGGACTGTTAGGAGGTGGTCAGAGGAGGCAATAGCGGAACTACAGGGCTGTTTCGAGGTGACCGACTGGGAAACACTCTGTGAGCCTCACGCCGAGGACATCAATGGGCTTACTGAGTGTATCACAGACTACATAACTTTCTGCACCGACTCCATTGTTCCAGCTCAGACTGTTCATTGTTACCCAAATAACAAGCCGTGGGTGACTAAGGACATCAAAGCCCCCCTCAACAACAAGAAGAGGGCTTTCAGAGGGGGCAACAAAGAGGAGGTGAGGAAGGTCCAGGTGTTACTAAAGGACAAGATCAGAGAGGCTAAGGACAATTACAGGAGGAAGCTGGAGTGGAAACTCCAGCAGAACAGCATGAGAGAGGTGTGGAGGGGCATGAAGACCATCACTGGATTCAGGCCAACCAACAGCAGGGGAGCTGAGGGAGGTGAGAATAGAGCCGACGAGTTGAATCTGTTTTTCAATAGATTCGACACCACAGTGTCTGCTCCTACCCCCACAACCTCACCTGCAGTCAGCCTGGAATCCAGAGCCACACCACTGTGCCAGCCTCTCTCTTCACATGTTGCCTCCTGTGAGATTCCTGACACCCCTCCCCCACCCATCACCTTCACTCAATACCAGGTTGAGATGCAAATGAGGAGACTTCACTCAGGCAAGTCTGCTGGACCAGACGGAGTGAGTCCCCTTGTCCTCAAGACCTGTGCCCCCCAGCTGTGTGGAGTCTTTCATAAACTGTTTATGCTGAGTCTGAGTCTGCAGAGGGTCCCGGTGATGTGGAAGACATCATGCCTCGTCCCTGTACCAAAGACGCCTCGTCCCAGTGGCCCCCAGGATTACAGGCCCGTGGCACTGACCTCCCACATCATGAAGACCCTGGAAAGGCTCATCCTGGACCAGCTGCGACCCATAGTAAGACCACATCTGGATCCCCTTCAGTTCGCTTATCAGCCTCGTCTCGGAACAGAGGACGCCATCATCTACCTGCTCAATCGTGTCTACACCCATCTGGACCAGCCGGCGAGCACTGTGAGGGTCATGTTTTTTGACTTTTCCAGTGCTTTCAACACCATCAGGCCGACCCTCCTGGGTGATAAGTTAGCAGCGATGCAGGTGGATGCTTCTCTGGTGTCCTGGATTGTTGATTACCTGACAGGAAGACCACAATATGTACGTCTCCCACAGTGTGTGTCTGACAAGGTGATTAGCAACACAGGGGCACCACAGGGGACTGTCCTCTCCCCCTTCCTCTTCACCCTCTACACCACAGACTTCAGCCACTGCACAGAGACCTGCCATCTTCAGAAGTTTTCTGATGACTCTGCGGTGGTTGGATGCATCAGCAGGGATGATGAGACAGAGTACCGGGCTGTGGTCGACTCCTTTGTCACGTGGTGTGAGCAGAATCATCTGCAGCTCAACGTGGCAAAGACCAAGGAACTGATCGTGGACTTCAGGAAGACCAGGAAACACTTGACCCCTGTTTCAATCCAGGGGGTCAGTGTTGACATTGTGGAGGACTATAAATACCTTGGAGTACACATTGACAATAAACTGGACTGGGCTAAAAACACCACAGCACTTTACAGGAAGGGCCAGAGTCGTCTCTATTTTTTGAGGCGACTGAGGTCCTTCAACATCTGCCAAAAAATGCTGAGGATTTTCTATGAGTCTGTGGTGGCCAGTGCGATCCTCTATGCTGTTGCATGCTGGGGGAGCAGGCTGAGGGTCGCAGATGCCAACAGACTTAATAAACTGATCCGTAAGGCCAGCAATGTTGTGGGGATGGAGCTGGACTCCCTCAAGGTGGTGTCGGAGAGGCGGATGCTGTCCAAGATAAAGACAATGTTGGATAACACCTCCCACCCACTCCATGACATGTTGGTCAGTCACAGGAGCTCGTTCAGTGAGAGACTGAGATTACCGAAAAGCACCACTGAACGACACAGGAAATCATTCCTGCCTGTGGCCATCTCCCTGTACAACGCATCCACTTAACACACTGTTTGCTGCTACAACTACACATGTTTCTTTTCCAAATATTTATTTATAAGTGACTTATGTATGTATGTATGTATATATATGTATATATTGTACTATTCTTAGTTAGCGTATTGTCTGTCTTGTCTTAATGTTGGTTTAAAATGGAGCACTGTAACAAAAAATAATTTCCCCCAGGGATCAATAAAGTATTCTGATTCTGATTCTGATTCTGATTCGGAAACAGCTCACAGCTTAAAGAACACTAATGATAATTAGACCATATGACAACTAAAATGAGCGGCTAAAAAGGTTACAGTGCATCTCTGTTATAGTAATGATAAAATGGTCCACCAGTATCAAACACTCTGCAGAGGAAAAATTAAGCTAATTACCGTATTTCCCGGACTACAAAGCGCACCTGAATATTAGCCGCACAAGCTAAAATCAGGGGAAAATCCTGTTTTGTACATACATTAGCCGCACCTGACCAAAAGCCGCAGGGTTCAAAGCTTGTGCAAAAAGTAGCGGCTTATAGCCCGACAATTATGGTAGTCATTGCAGGCACGATGGCCATGAGTAGTTTTCTCTGTGAAACCTCCCATTACCAGCATCGTGTCCACAACTGTCAGTAGAAACCACACTCTTTTTGTTCCTGATCAGCCAGAGCAGGAAACTCTTGGCCTCGGTCTGTTCATCAATACAGGAATTTTAGTATCCTCTTTGCAGTTGTTGAATTTGTTTTGGCATGTTATAGGAAGTAAGTAAATGTGGCACACAGGTATTGAGGTCTGAGATCGTACTATAGAATCAATAAAGTAACTCTCTGTCTGAGAAATAAACACAACAGCCTGTTCATTCTGTTTAATAGCAAATTAAATAAATGTATTTACTTTTAAAGGTATAGTATTGTATTTTATATATATTCATTTTGTTTTCTTTGTTCTTTTTAAATGTACTTCAGGAAGTTTGTACTGCAGTAAAATAACATATTTTGGGGTCAACTTGAAAGAAAGGCACATGTGAAACGTAAAAGTGAGGTCAGAGGTCAAATGTAACATGATGTTTGGATACAAACAGGCATAACCAGGCTGAGGGAGGGGCAGCCATCTGCCACGACCAGTTGAGGTGAGAGAAGGAAGACAGGAAAAAAGACATGCTGTGGAAGAGAGCCAGAGATTAATAACAAGTATGATTCAGTGCAGAGGTCTATTAACACATGTTGAGTGAGAAGAACTGACTGAAAAAGAAATACTCAATGCATCATGGGAATCCCCCAGCAGCCTACACCTACAGCAGCATAATTAAGGGAGGATTCAGGGTCACCTGATCTAGCCCTAACTATAAGCTTTAGCAAAAAAGAAAAGTTTGAAGCCTAATCTCTAAAAAAGAGGGGCCTGACAACTGAAGGCTCTGCCTCCCATTCTACTTTTAAATACTCTAGGAACAACAAGTAAGCCTCCAGTGTGAGAGCAAAGTGCTCTAACAGTGTGATATGGTACTATAAGGTCATTAAAATAAGATGGGACCTGATTGTATGTGAGGAGCTGGATTTTGAATCAAATTATAATAATTATTGTTGTTATTGTTATTACTGACTTAGACCTCAGATGTTTGCTCTGAGGTTGAAGTAATCATGGGTGGTTACCCTTAACCCTCAACCCTACCCTAACAGGTGAGTTAGACTGTGATAAGTTTTGTATCCTCAGAGGATAAAAAACAAACATTTTACCTTCCCTGCTCGGTGCTCAGAGAATTCCTTAATCCAAATGGCTGTGAAAGTTAAAAATATTATTCTGCTGGTATTTACATAAAATCCAAATGTAACAGTCCAGAGTAAAATTGTTGCTCGGCACAAAAACCCCTTTTGAGATCGTGCATCGAGCATTATCTTGACTCTGGTCCTTTACGGTCTACTAATCTATTCATACATTTATTTTGTACAAAATATGATGCAGATTTCACGATTCTTCACATTAGCCTGCAGTGGCCCCACACTTCCATTTGCCTCTTACTGAGGCTTGTCATTTGCCTGCAACAGTATCTGCAATATCCATACACACTCTCTCTTCTTCCCTCTCTTTATGCAGAGGGGTTTCCCAGGCATTCCCTCACTCTCTTATCTCTCCTCTGCTGCTGATACAGCGTGACCAGGATTACGCTTTTAACCCAGTCCAAGATGGCTGCCTCTATCTGCGAGCTCACTTGCTTGCTTTTTCTCCCTTGCCCCTCTCTTTCCCTATGCGCTTTCTGGAAGGCCTGAAAGAGAGAGAAAGACTTTAAAAAATGCATGACCCTGGAGACAAAATGTTACTCCAGTCAGCGTTTCTTTACCGCAACCTGTGCAGAGAGCTTAAGTATCATCCACTATGTGACAGCTGAACATGCTAATTAAGTCAGCCCTTCCATCTGTCACTTTAGTTAAGAAAAAGTGCTGATCATTTTGGAGGGAACCTTTCAGACCCAAAGCAAATCAGTGATTCAGTGTTTTCATATATTCCTTCTTTCTTAAAGAAAGAAGGAGTGTTTCAGTGGATTGTTCTGTATGATCCTTGTCTAAAAATGTAAAACTTTACCGACAAACAAATAAATAAAAGGTTTACATTGATAATAATTCGATGTATTCGGAAGTCAGGAGGTCCTTTGTGAGCAGGTTTGCTTTTAAGTTCATATGTGCACACTGCAGACCAGACATATTGTTCCAGCGTCAAAGAAATTCCTGCTAAGGCCTGGTAAAATCAATAATTTACTGCAGTTCTAGTGCATGTAAAATTACTTTTTTCATTATTTAGCATTTCATGGACTGGAGTAACCCATATTCGCAGAATTCTTAGCAGCCTTTTCATTCAAGCTGCGAAACAAGAGTAGATATTTTTGCTCACCCTGGACTATGGCGCTGGAAATTGTTCATTAATTATCTGTTTTTTATCGATTTGTATCAATAACTCCTGGTGATTAATACACCAATAAGATTGCCTTTACTGTTTAGTCTCAGATGGGTTTGATATTTAAAGGAGCGCAGTGACTTGAAATAATAAGACTCCTTAAATGTCCTAAACCCAAAGTAACCAGGCTGTTTTAAAAATGTCAGAGGTAAAAAGTGTTTTTCAAAATATAGAGAGTAAAAGTAAACATGGGTAATTCCTCTTAAGTACAGTAAATAATTTATTTGTTATTTTCCACCTCAGACTTTAAAAAGAACAAAAGTTTCATATTTGGATAGGATGGTGTTAAGGTTCAGATCATCTCCTGTAATAGTGTCAGGATATTTTATGGGCACACTTTGGGCCCTTTAGTTTAAATACCATTATCTAACTGAGAACTGCTGCTGTCCATGCCTTTATGACTGCAGCTGTAACAGCGGTCTGGCGAGGAAGGAGAGGCTAGCAGGTCGAGCGGTCCGGAGGTTAGACGGAAAGATTGGAGGCCAGTCAGTTAGATCAGCAGTCCCCAACCTTTTTTGCGCCACAGACCGGTTTATGTCTAAAAATATTTTCATTCCCTCATTCCTTTCAAGGTGTTGCGGATGAACACAACAAAATAAAATCAGTACCAGTATAAAAAAAAAAGATTTATTCATAACACACGGGAAAAGACCCAGTGAAACCGAGTTAACGATAAAAATGACAAAAAAATAACGATAAAAAAATGATAAAAACCCTGAAAACCATCAATTTCACACCCGAGCATCAACTCTCATGGACCGGTACCGGTCCGTGGCCTAGGGTTGGGGATCGCTGAGTTAGATAGAATAACAGGCATTTATTTGGTGTTAACAGAACAAGACCATACAAGCCAGGTCTTCATGGCTCTACCCTATTCACGTGTGCTGGAGTTTGGTAGTCGCCGTTGCCAGGCCGTTATATTGGTACGGTCTCTTTAAACACATGCACGGAGAGCAGCATGCTTGGCTGTAATGGCTATTGCTGCACTCATACTAGGAGTGCATACTCATACTCTAACTACTACAATAATAGAATGACACCCCCTAGCGGTGCTATGCCATAATAAGGGTTGTTACACAATGTACCAATCTTCCAATTACTTATCCCAGGAGGATAAAACTCAAAGCTAAAGCCATCTGGTTTCAAACTGGTTTCTTGGATCATCATGGATGTGCAGCCGAAAAAAAAGTTATAGTTGAATCTGACTGATAGCATTATTGATATTCCCTTTTTCCTTTTTTGATTATTCGATTTCTTTCTTTCTTTCTTTCTTTTTTCTCTTTTCTTTGCAGATTGGATGCTACACTGACCCTACAGCATGTTGTTATCAAGTGTGCTGTGTGCGACTGCCAGAAAGGACCCCAAATGCAGACTCGAGGAGGCAAAGATAAACTCAAAAAACACAGCTTTATTGCTGGAGAAGACGCAGACACTAGATACAAGAGGACAACAGGGCAAAGAGGAAACACCTGGTAAACACAGCTGACACTAATTGCACAGATGAGATGGGGGAGAGCAAAAAACAACATGACACACAACGACTGGAGACTATCAAAGTAAAACAGGAAGTACACAGGGACATAACTAGGGGGAACAGACAGATGCACAGGAAGACAAGACTGCCCTAACAGGGGAGGAAACAGGCAAAACCTAGACTAGAAATACAGAATAAACTCAAGAATATACACATACTGGACTAGGAAATATAAAACACACAGAGAACCTAATAAATAAACAAGACTCAAAGAACCAAACGGCACAAAACACTGGGTCAAAGACCCAGGTATCCTAACAGTTGTGGTACAAGCTGATATTATATGAAGGCACAAAGGCAGACTGTTAAAGTCAATCTGTATGAAACATCTATCTTTTGGGTTGTAGAATGAAAGTCATTACCATTTGCATTAGCAGATTTTGAAAGGGTTGAATATGCAATGAGTATCACAGCGATTATGGAGTCAACATCAGATGTTGTAGAAGTCCTCTACAAAGTAAATGTTTACAATCATTATGTTAATGAAATGATTATATTTTGTAAACTTTTTTCCACCTGTTTTTTAGAGGTGGGAATCACAATACATCCCACGATACGATATTATTGCAATTTTTAAAAAAAATATCTAATATCAAAGTCTCACACTCAGTCTTTCTCTCATTTCAGTTAGTTTTATTGTTGACAAACTGAACGGTTTGTATTACAGTCTAGTCCAACTTAACTGAATGCAACCATCTGGTACAATTATAGCTATTCTGAACTATGCAATTTATGAAAACTATGCAGCCCCTTCAGCAACTAAAGAATTTGAAAGTAAATTAAAACAAAATATAATTTTACATTAAATAAAAAAGTTTTAAACTTAATTAAAATAAAACATGTCTTAAATTAAAATAAGTAAACTGTCATGTTTATTGCTGCCAAAAAAAAGTTAAACACATTTGGACAATGAAGGAATGTCAGGATTCTTGCTCAGAAAAAGGATCAACATGCTCTGAAGTCAGAGCACAAAACCCGTTTTTGTAACAAAATATCAATTTCTGCTGTCCCTGTATCGATACATTATTAGCAAACAAAATATCACGATACTACACAGTATCGATTTTTTCCCCTACTGTTTTTACAGATAAGTGTTGTGGACATATCAGACATCAGTTCTGACTAAAGAGCTGTTAAGTATTACTGCTCCACCTGCAACCCTGTTCTTAAAAGTTGTTTGCTGTTTAAAGCGGAGGCCTTCATCCACTCTCATTATAGAGACAACTAACGGCTTTTTAAAGTGACCTTCACCCACACCTGTCTATGACTGCATTCTCTATCAGACTCATGCTCAAAGAATCCTTCTCTCCTCGATTCATAATAGTTTTTGCTGTGTCTACATGTAATACAGTAGCTAAGCATGGGCACAGCACAAAAGCATGGCCACATTCACCCACATAAACACGAGCAGACGGCATGTGAATGCGTGTTTGCATACTGTCTGTGAATATCTGCAAGATTATGCACGGGTTACCATGGTGACACATCGCCCTCATTGCTCTCCAACTCAGTCCTGATGTTGAGAATCAGTCTGACACTTAAAGGAACACTCAGTGCTAAATGAAGATCGAGGACAGTGGTGAGGATGAGTGTGAGGAAGCAAGAAACAAACAGCAGTTGTAGAGTTGAGGAAGATTTCTGTAAGGATATAAAAACAATCATTTTCTTCATTTCTAAGTATTTTGCAAATGGTAACATAGACTACCTGCAGCCAAATTCTCAGCTGTGCTAATGATTATTTATTAAGCTTTATTTGTAGCAGGTAATCTATTATCCACGAAGCATCACAGTGCAACATTTTCTCTAACCTGGTGTTTGTCAAAGTGGAGATCAAAGGACCGCCAAAAAGGGAATTTAAGTAGGCTGTTTATGGCATTAAAGAGAAGAAGCTCACTACAAGTCAGAGCTTAACACACCCAGTCGGGATGCTGACAGCTCTTGTCACTGCGGATCTCAGAGAAAAGCTGCGCATTTGTAAGCAGCAGGTTAAACTAAGGCAGGGATAAAAACACCTGTGCAAAAAACTCCAGTTCAAAAACATAAAACAACACATTAAAGAATGAAGAGGTAAAGTACTGCATTATAGTGTCTGATTTAATTAGTAATAAACAGTGTTTTTTCAATGTACTGGTAATACAAGTGAGTATGAAAGGTACCTGATAATATATAAAGTTTTAGGAGTTCCACGTTAGCTTGGACCTGTTGGTAACATGGATTATTCATGAATACGTATGAAATGATCTCCTGGCCAGAGGTGCAAAACTCCTAAAAAAGATGGAAACCAGGTGGACTAAAGTAACAACAACTTAACAACAAAGACAACTATGAAACACATAAACTATACAAGTAAAGACAAGTAAAACAACCAGAAATAGACACAGAAAGAACACAAATTATACAAAACAACCAAAAACATGACAACAACATGACACACACAAACAAAGAAACTACAGGGATTTGCAAAGGCATCACACAAAGCAAACTCCAAATAAGAGACTGTATATAAAAGATGGACCATAATATTACCTGTTAGTTTCTGGACTCTTGTGTTTTGAAGCCTCATTATTTTGTGTCACGGTCGGACGGTCCTCCTCGGATGACCTGCTTGTTTATTTGTGATGTGTGTGCGCCTTCCTTTCTTTCTCTCTCCCTCCCTATTCTGCGGGTCGGGCTATGCCTAGGAGCGGCGTCTCCGAGAGAGTGAGAAAGGCCGACCTCTGACCCGGAAGTGTAATCTTCAGCTCCAGCTGCCGCTAATCATTCCTCACTAAACGGAGGTATTTAACGGTGTGTCGAGACGGCAGTCGACGCTGGATTGTACTCGGAGCTCGGTGGAGAAGTACGGGACGCAGGAGTGGAGAAAAAGGATTCACTGGTGTTTTCGGGAGAAGGAATTCACACGGAAGTAGTGCACACCAACCTTACGGGGAAACTCACCTTCACCACTTTTGGGAATTGAGAGAAAGGACATTGTTGGATATCTCGCTGTTTAAAGACTATATTTCAAGCACTGTAAATAAACGCACTGTCTGCTTCAACCCAGAGCTCCGCGCCTGAGTCCATACCGTCCATTAGCCCTGACAGAACAATCCAGCCAACAATGGACTCAGCGGACTCTGCCCCCCTCCAGCGTGAGATCGCGCTCCAGGCTGAACGATTGGAGCGACATGAGAGAATGCTGCAGCATGTCGCTGAGGAGCAGTCCGCGTTACTACAGGTGGTATTGGAGCTAAAAGGTATGTTGCTCGCTACCCCCAGGGCACCCACTCAGCCACAGGGGGGCCCTGCACAACCACAACCACCTTGCTAGACGAAGCAGCGGCGTCTCCCCTCCGCCATTTCCACCCCCGCCACGACGTGAACACACGTTGCCGGTGCCTGAGAAATTCGGCGGGGACCAGGATAAATGTCGGGGGTTTTTGACTCAATGCTCCTTGGTGTTTAGGCAGCAGACTCAAGCAAAATCACTTTTATGGTCGAGCTAATGACTGGATGGGCTCTGCAGTGGGCCCAAGCGGTGCTGAGCGCTCAGCCCTCTATCTCATACAGTAACTTCTTAACTAAATTTCAATGTGTATTTGATAAGGGGTCTAACCCAGACAGTGCTGCTCATCGTTTGTTTACATTGAAACAAGGCCGGCGGAGCGTGGCTGACTTCTCCGTGGATTTTTGGATCCTGTCCAAAGAAGCCGGCTGGGAGGAGAAGGCACTCCGAGGGGCTTTCTTAAACAGCCTAAATGAGAACATCAAACGTGAGTTGGCAACCAAAGAGCTACCTAAATCATTGAGTGCCTTGGTGAATTTGTGTATCAGTCTGGATGACCATATGCGAGAGTTTGGCAGGCGATCTGGAGATGGGCGGCGGTCAGCAGGGGGCGTGGGAGTTCCAACAGGACTCCCCTCGCTGGAATGGAGGGAGGAGGAACCTGACTCTCCGGCTGATGAGGAGCAACCCATGCAACTGGGGCGGACCAGATTCACCCGGAGAGGAAGACGACTGGTGGGTGAGTGTGCCACACAGTGGAAATTTGTGTTTTTATGTTTTATCAATCTGTGTATTGGTACATAGTGTTGATTTTATTTGCATGATTTTATTGTGATATTTATACTGCATGTTTGTTTATTTATATTTATACTGCATGGTTTTATCCTCATATTTATATTATGTGTGTTAATGTTGTACCATATTCCTTTAATCCACTGTGGACTAAACAGCCAGGCACCTGTGAGGTGGGGGCATTCCCCAAGGTGGCCTATCAGCCGCCAGGTTGACCTGTTAAAGGGGATAGTGAGCGCAGAGACAAGAAAAAGGAGAGCGACGCACGAAAGGTGAGCAGGAGGAAAAAAGGAACGCGTGCAAGCCCGCACGTGTGTTGAAGGAACTGCTGCCTGACTGTGGGGTGCCGCAAGTCGTTCGGCGATCCAGTCCCAACGCAGGAACAGCAACAGTGGGTGGCGATGGCCGCAATTCACAACAGGGCAGGGATGCCCATCTGCCTGCATCTGACGGTGAGACAAGGGAGGCCGTGTTCAGGTGTGGAGTGGGGCGGGACTGTGCGGTGACACGCTGTCAGGAGGAGACAGGTCTACGATAGGAGCCTCCTCCCTGGTCTGCTGCTGGCGAGTTTTACCATACCGGAAGAGAAGTTCCTCTCCTGTCTCTTTCAGATAAGGACCATTCGCCCATGTGTGGCTGGACTGTGGGATTATGGGACTGTGGGAGGGTAATTTTAGCATATGGAAAACATGTTTTAGTCATTTCTGCCGGCAGGGTTTTTAGCGGGTTGTGAACATTATTTTTATTGTATAGCGGGGATTTTAGCTTGTATTTGGGGTTCTGACTGTGTTTTCTTATGAAAATAAATGGTGTTTGAAGCCAGCTAAGTTTCTGTGCCCTGAGCGCTGACCCACTCACTCCCCTTTTTGCTTGTATGTATACAGACGTGGTGGTGAAGATTTAGGTCCACCAGTCTTAGCGGCTACAAGTGCTTTGAGTACGGGAAGAAGGGGCATTTCGCGGACGCCTGCCCCTCTCGGTCAAAAGAGTCTGCCCGTCAGTAAAGGTGGGGATACTGACGGGTGCACCTACGAGTTCGGTTCTCCACCTCAGCTGTCCCGTGAAATTACAGTTTCTTTCCTGCATTCACCCATGTAACATTCTAATTGACTCTGGGGCCGAGCAAAGTTTTGTGGATGAGGCTCTGGCCTTCAAGATGGGTTTGCCAGTCGTTCCTCTCCCTGAAACAATTGAGGTTTCGGCGCTTAACGGCAGCACACTAGCTTCTGTCTCTCACCGCACCCAAAAAATTACTTTCACCCTGTCCGGCAATCATACAGAGAGGATTCGCTTGTTCCTCCTCAAGGCGCCCCACACCCCCTTAGTTTTGGGTTTTCCCTGGCTTCAGCAGCATAACCCACAGATAGACTGGGCTAGGGGGTGTATCACTGGGTGGAGCACGTATTGCCACGGGCAGTGTTTACGCTCTGCAGTGCCTGCCTGCATGACAACTGACCCAGCTGGGCTGCCCGCTCCACCCGATTTGTCTTCTGTGCCTGCGGATTACCACGACCTGAGTCAGGTGTTTAGCAAGGACAGGGCCCAAATGCTGCCGCCCCATCGCCCGTATGACTGCGGGATAGACTTGCTCCCTGGTGCACCCTTGCCCTCAAGCTGCCTCTATAACATCTCTAAGCCCGAGCGTGAGTCTATGGAGCGCTACATAACAGACTCCTTGGCTGCTGGCATCATTCGCCCATCCACTTCCCCTCTGGGCGTTGGGTTTTTCTTTGTCGGAAAGAAAGACAAGACCCTACGCCCCTGCACAGATTTCCGGGGACTGAATAAAATCACAGTCAAAAATAAATACCCTCTTCCTCTTCTGGCATCAGCTTTTGAGCTCCTCCAGGGAGCCACCGTTTTCACCAAACTCGACCTCCGCAATGCCTATCATCTGGTTCGTATCCGTGAGGGGGACGAGTGGAAGACAGCTTTCAACACCCACCTGGGCCACTTTGAATATCTGGTAATGCCATTTGGGCTTACCCCGCTGTGTTCCAGGCATTGGTGAATGATGTTCTGCGAGATTTTCTTAACCACTTTGTGTTTGTTTATCTTGATGACATCTTGATTTTCTCCAGAACCCAAACAGAGCATGTCAAGCACGTGAGGCTGGTGTTGCACCGTCTGCTGGAGAATCGCCTGTTTTGCAAAGCAGAGAAGTGTGAGTTCCACGTTTCCACTGTCTCTTTCCTGGGCTTTATCGTTGAACAGGGCAGATTGCGAGCAGATCCCGCAAAAATCAAAGCTGTTCTGGAGTGGCTGGTGCCCACGACCCGGAAGAAGTTGCAGAGTTTCCTTGGTTTCGCCAACTTTTACCGACGATTCATCCAGAACTTCAGTAAGGTAGCCTTGCCTCTCACTCAACTCACCTCACCCAAACAGTTTTTTCTGTGGTGTCCAGCAGCTCAACAGGCCTTCAACCGTCTCAAACACCTGTTGGCGTCGGCTCCCATACTCGCCCAAGCTGATCTCACCTTGCCATTCGTGGTGGAAGTGGATGCTTTGGATTCAGGGGTTGGGGCCATCCTCTCACAGCGCTTAGAAGGTAAATTACACCCCTGTACCTTTTTCTCCCATCGTCTCACCCAGGATGAGAGGAACTACGACGTGGGCGACCGGGAGCTGCTGGCCATCAAGCTGGCGCTGGAGGAATGGCGGCATTGGCTGGAGGGGAGCGAGCATCCAGTAGCAGTTTGGACCGACCACAAGAATCTCGCCTACCTCCAAGCGGCAAAGCGTCTGAACGCCCGGCAAGCCAGGTGGGCATTGTTTTTCACTCGATTCAACCTGACCATTACGTACAGACCCGGGTCCAGGAACACGAAACTGGACGCCTTGTCACGCCAGTTTGCATCTGATGTCGACCCGGAGGAGAAAGAGAGGCCCAGAGAGGCCCATTCTGCCCGCCTCCTGCATTGTGGGGGTTCTTACCTGGGAGATCAAGAAGGTGATCCGGGATGCCCAGCAACAGGAACCCGACCCCGGAACTGGTCCGGAAGGCAGACTGTATGTTCCCTCGGCGGCCAGGAGTACAGTTATCCATTGGGGCCACACCGCGAGATTTCCCTGCCATCCGGGTAAGAACTGCACTATCACTTTTTTACAACGGTTGTTCTGGTGGCCATCTCTTTCTCAGGACGTCCGAGAATATGTGGCGGCATGCCCGGTGTGTGCTCGAAATAAGTCGTCGAACTCTCCTCCATCAGGACTCCTCGGACCGCTGCCCGTCCCCGGCCGGCCATGGTCGCACATCGCTCTGGACTTCATCACCTGCCTTCCTCCATCCTCTGGTAACACCGTAATACTCACAATCATTGACCGCTTCACTAAGGCTGCCCATTTTGTTGCCCTTGCCAAACTCCCCACCGCACTGGAAACCGCCCAGCTCCTAACCCAGCACGTTTTTTGCCTTCACAGCATTCCACAGGACATTGTCTCAGACCGTGGGCCCCAGCTCGGGTGTGGAAGCAGTTTTGTGCAGAGCTGGGGGCTCAGGTCAGTCTGTCTTCTGGTTTTCATCCGCAGACTACTGGTCAGGCAGAGCGAGCTAACCAGGAGCTGGAGGCCATGTTGTGCTGTGTCGTCTCCTCCAACCAGTTCTCCTGGAGTGAACAGTTGGCATGGGCTGAATATGCTCATAACACCAGCACGTCGGCTGCTACGGGGTTCTCACCTTTCGAAGCTTCCCTGGGGTATCAACCTCCGCTTCTCTCCATCACGGAGGGCGAGGTGGCCGTACCTTCCATCCAACAACACATGAGGCGCTGTCGACGGATCTGGAGGGCAACCAAAGCGGCTCTTCTGCGGACGTAATAAGGAGCTCGCTGACCGTCATCGCGTTCCTACACCGGCCTATCGGGTGGGCCAGCAGGTATGGCATTAATAATATAAACTCCAGATTATATTATTAATGCAATGGTAATGATGACAATTATTTAACAATAGCAGTAAAATAATTTCCCTGCTCCACACTTTCCTCTAGGAATATTCCTCTGCGGACCGAGTCCAAGAAGCTGAGTCCCCGGTTTCTGGGACCGTTTTCGGTGCAAGCTGTCCTGAACCCAGTTGCGGTCCGGCTGGCCCTCCCGGGCAACATGAAGGTACACAATGTGTTTCATGTTTCTCAACTTAGGCCGGTCCGGACCAGCCCGTTGTGCCCGCCTCCTGGGCCCCCGGATTATCGCTGGCGCCCCGGCATATGACATTACTCGCATAATGGATGCCAGGCGCCGCGGTAGGGGTTTTCAGTTTCTGGTGGATTGGGAGGGGTACGGTCCGGAAGAGCGTTCCTGGGTCTGCGATCCTCGATTATGGTATGGTGAGGGAATTCCGCCGCCGGCACCCAGATAAGTTTCGTAGGTCGCCCAGAGGCTCCCATTAGAGGGGGGGTACCGTCACGGTCAGACGGTCCTCCTCGGATGACCTGCTTGTGTCACAGCCCAGCGGCACGAGGGAACAGGGATGGACACAGGTGCAGAAACCAACCCGGAAGCGAGGTGACAGAGAACAAATGATTTATTTCCGCCCACAGGTAAACAAAGGTAAAAAACAAAGCGACGCCACCACACTAGTGGCGCGTAGGATTCGTCGGTGAATAATGAAGGCGACCTAGACACCTCTAGGAGACGGCTGAACAGCGGGGGCAGCGGGGAGGTAGAAACAGGACTAGGTAGGGACCGGGGGCACTGGAATAAGAGGAGATCACGATCAGAGGGATCCAGCAGACAACCAACAATCCTCCACAGTTGAATTGAATTGCCTTACTTGGTTTCAGATGGAGGGGACAGGTGGAGCGGAAAGCCCGGAAGCGGTCGAGGCGTGGGGAGGCAGGCAGGTGAGTGGTGGGCTGGCAGGCCACGTTGTGTAAGCAGCAGACGGCCCAGGTCCAGGAGGACGGGAGCGAGGGGAACGAGATCTCCACTCCGGGTGCTATCTCTGAGGACAAGAAAAAACAGGTGAGTCATCACACGGCGTCAGGACATGGTTTATGATGCTCCACTGAACTAACATGGGGATAGCAGATACTCAGGCGATGAATGGTTGAGAGCGCAGGTCTGATATACCGCTGGCACGATTGCTCACAGGTGGTCAGCCAGGGAGGAGCAACCGGACTCCGCCTAAAGGAGGAGGAGCCGCTGTCTGAGACCTGCATGTGCCCAACCAGACCATGACAGCTTGTTTATTTGTGATGTGTGTGCGCCTTCCTCTCTTTCTCTCTCCCTTCCTATTCTGCGGGTCGGGCTATGCCTAGGAGCGGCGTCTCCGAGAGAGTGAGAAAGGCCGACCTCTGACCCGGAAGTGTAATCTTCAGCTCCAGCTGCCGCTAATCATTCCTCACTAAACGGAGGTATTTAACGGTGTGTCGAGACGGCAGTCGACGCTGGATTGTACTCGGAGCTCGGTGGAGAAGTACGGGACGCAGGAGTGGAGAAAAAGGATTCACTGGTGTTTTCGGGAGAAGGAATTCACACGGAAGTAGTGCACACCAACCTTACGGGGAAACTCACCTTCACCACTTTTGGGAATTGAGAGAAAGGACATTGTTGGATATCTCGCTGTTTAAAGACTATATTTCAAGCACTGTAAATAAACGCACTGTCTGCTTCAACCCAGAGCTCCGCGCCTGAGTCCATACCGTCCATTAGCCCTGACAATTTTGGGTGTTCTCAAATGTGAAGTTGGACTACTAAGTCATCAGCTAAAGCTAACTAGCTTTGTTCACAAGCTACATTAATAAACTGCATGGATTTTTTCTGATTTATGAGTTGAGCTTGAGACATATCAATAAAGTGGTTCTCATGAGAACTGTTCACAACAGTCTTTGAATTGTACTGGATTTAGAAAAGTATCAACTTTTATTTACAGGGCTGGGACATTTTTCCCATATATCACTCCTAGTATATTATCTCTCACATAACATGTTGATCAAACAAAAATTAATAAAATCTTTTGACACTGTTATGACAGTATGACAAATCAGGGAGAAGCAATATCTTTAATAATATTTATTTGCAAGCCAAATCATCCTAATGGCTTTTGTTCATTTATTTATCCATGCTTTAATTAATGGCTCAGTGACTTCTCTGATGTATTGGGCAGTGCTGAGTGGGCAGCTCAGATCCATTACCCATCTACTAATGCAGGTCTGTCTCTTTTTATGCAGCCATTTATCTCAGCCCTCTTCTTCTACTGTATAAGTCAGCAGCATCCGCTGCCACTTTCGATGAGCAAGAGAGTGCATATAATCTGACACAAAAGCAGACAAATGGGCACATTATGAAGAAACGGGGCCAATTTTACCAACTTTGCAATGTGTAGAGACCTGTCATTTTTGACAACATTCATTAATAAAAAAAATTTTGTACTTCTAATAGCAATGCACAAGCGTTCAAGAACCCTTCAGCATGCCCTGCTTTATCTATAATTCGCAAGAGATCATCTTGGAAATTGGTGTTTCTATTTGTTACCGCCCACAAACAGTTTTTCTGAAACAGGGACCCCCTTTTTTTTTAAAGAAAAAAAGTTTGACACAAATAAAGAACATATCCTCCTTCACAGAGTATATTGTTTGAAATGATTCCAGAAACAGCTGTACCTGCTGCCTGACATCCCTATGAAACATCTCACCATACATGCATAGTCGATTGTGTAATTAGGGCCCGAGCACTGAGAGTGCGAAGGCCCTATTGTATCTGCTCCGTTTCTTATTAGGGCCCGAGCACTGACAGTGCGAAGGCCCTATTGTAATTGCTCTGTTTATTAGGGCCCGAGCACTGACTGTGCGAAGGCCCTATTGTATCTGCTCTGTTTCTTATTAGGGCCCGAGCACTGATAGTGCGAAGGCCCTATTGTATCTGCTCTGTTTCTTATTAGGGCCCGAGCACTGATAGTGCGAAGGCCCTATTGTAATTGCTCTGTTTATTATTATTATTAGGGCCCGAGCACTGATAGTGCGAAGGCCCTATTGTAATTGCTCCGTTTATTAGGGCCCGAGCACTGAGAGTGCGAAGGCCCTATTGTATCTGCTCCAGTTCTTCTTCTTCTTCTTCTTCTTCTTATTATTATTATTATTCACCCCAAACAAGGGCCTTTTTGAGGGCCTAAACACGCCATTTGGAAGAGAATGTGACATTTTGGCTCTAATTTTGCCATTTCCATGCCTCGAACTTTTGCGAACTCCTCCTTGGGGTTTGATTTCATAACCTTCATATTTGGTCAGTGTCAACTACACCCTTGTGCCATGTTAAATTGCGGAGCTTTTGAGTTTTCACAATACGGTGAGGCCGTGGCGCCATGGCGAATTTCGATGACTCGCCATGAAAATCTTATTGCCTCTCATTTTGTCATACATTTTCTGACCTTGACCAAAGTGAACACATATGATAAGGCTCCACCCCTGAACATATTTCAACTGCCATATTTGACATCAAGGACAGCGCCACCTAGTGGGAACAGGAAATGTCATGTTTTACACTTTGGGGTACAGTATAGTGATGGGTGACATCTGCAGCCTCAAATTTCTCCAGGAAAGGCGTAAGGAGTTGGTCTTGGGGTACAGTGAAAACTGTGACTTTTCACGAAAGGGTGTGACCTCAGCAGCATGGCGAACTTTGATATCTCGCCATGAAGAAACAAATTAGTATAACTCCATGAAATCCAGTCTGATTAGTACCAGACTTTACAGGCATGATGTCAGACCCGCCCTGACCAGATTGATGTGCCCATTGTCAGCAATACGTACAGCGCCACCTAGTGGCAACAGGAAATGTCATGGCTTTGATTTTGTTGTACTGATTTTCACAGGTTCATCGTGGCCACCTCAAAAGCGGTGAATATCACCATCAGTCCTTCATGATGGTTTAATGCAAAAATTGTGACTTTAAACTGAATGGCGCACCCTGGTGGCAGCGCAGTCCACCATGAAAGATGAAGTGGCTTTTGAGGGGCTTGGAAAGTTTATAGAGGCTTGAAACTTGGCCCACGCCTCCAATGTGATGAAGGCTTTGTTGTTATGTAACCATTTTCCTTGAATAGTGGAAAATGGCTCCACAGCGCCCCCTACAAAACTCCAAAATATCAGCCCCTGCTCTGTGTTTTATCTATGAGTCTGAAACTTGGTAAGCTTATGGAAGATCTTAAGATGTACAAAAAAGTCTCTTGGAGCAATATCCCAAATCCAACAGGAAGCCAGCCATTTTAAAGTTAATGTTTAATTTTGGCGACATTTTCCCATCTTTTCAGGCACCGTACTTTGACGAACTCCTCCAAGGGATTTCATCAGATTGGACCGATCTGCAGTTTGTGGAATCTAAAGACCTTTGTGATGTTAAATTGCGAAGCTTTTTACGTCCAGGGAAACGGGGTGGTTATGGCGGCACTTAGAGTTTGAATCACTCGCCAAAAAGCAGTAATCTGCTGTCACTCAAAAACACAATGTCCAATCTCTCCCAAACGTCTCAGGTGTGATGAGACTCAACCTCGGAAGTGTTTGTTATGCCATTTGTACATAATGGTTAGAGTGCCACCTAGTGGAACGACTAACTAATCATGATTGAATGAGTTGAAATGTTAGCTGGTGGTTAAATGCATGAATTCCATCAATGTGACATCAGATCGGTCGTGCTGGTTTTAGGTGTTGGGCGTGGCTCGACGCGCCGGGGGTGCGAGGGCCCTCATAACGCTGCTCGCAGCTTTAATTATTATTAGGGCCCGAGCACCGAGAGTGCGAAGGCCCTATTGTATCTGCTCCGTTTCTTATTATTATTATTATTATTATTATTATTATTATTATTATTATTATTATTATTATTATTAGGGCCCAAGCACCAAGAGTGCGAAGGCCCTATTGTATCAGCTCCGTTTCTTATTATTATTCACCCCAAAAAAGGGCCTTTTTGAGGGCCTAAACATGCTCAAAAACTCATGAAATTTTGCACACATGCCAGGTTTGGTGAAAAATTTTGTATTTTAATGGTTTTACATATGAGCACTGGGAAATGGCTCTACAGCGCCACCTATGCCTTGTTAAATGCAGCCCTACGACCACATCGTTTGAGCTACACGTATGAAATTTGGCACACATGTGTATCATGCCAAGACGAACAAAAAAGTCTGTGGGCCCATTGACGCAAACCCAACAGGAAGTCCGCCATTTGGAAGAGAAGGTGACATTTTGGCTCTAATTTTGTCATTTCCATGCCTCGAACTTTTGCGAACTCCTCCTTGGGGTTTGATTTCATAACCTTCATATTTGGTCAGTGTCAACTACACCCTTGTGCCATGTTAAATTGCGGAGCTTTGGAGTTTTCACAATACGGTGACGCCGTGGCGCCATGGCGAATTTCGATGACTCGCCATGAAAATCTTATTGCCTCTCATTTTGTCATACATTTTCTGACCTTGACCAAAGTGAACACATATGATAAGACTCCACCCATGAACATATTTCAACTGCCATATTTTACATCAGGGACAGCGCCACCTAGTGGGAACAGGAAATGTCATGTTTTACACTTTGGGGTACAGTATAGTGATGGGTGACACCTGCAGCCTCAAATTTCTCCAGGAAAGCCTTAAGGAGTTGGTCTTGGGTTACAGTGAAAAGTGTGACTTTTCGCAAAAGGGTGTGACCCCAGCAGCATGGCGAACTTTGATGTCACGCCATGAAGAAACAAATTAGTATAACTCAATGAAATCCAGTCTGTTCAGTACCAGACTTTACAGGCATGATGTCAGACCCACCCTGAACAGATTGATGTGCCCATTGTCGGGAATATGTACAGCGCCACCTAGTGGCAACAGGAAATGTCATGGCTTTAATTTTGTTGTACTGATTTTCACAGGTTCACCGTGGCCACCTCAAAAGCGGTGAATATCAACATCAGTCCCTCGTGATGCTTCAGTGCAAAAATTGTGACTTTAAACTGAACGGCGCACCCTGGTGGCAACGCGGTCCACCATGAAAGATGAAGTGGCTTTTGAGGGGCTTGGAAAGTATATAGAGGCTTTAAATTTAGCACACCCCTCCAAATGGATGAAGGCTTTGTTGTCATGTGATCATTTTCATTGAATAGCGCGAAATGGCTCCACAGCGCCCCCTACAAAATTTCAAAACCACAGCCCCAGCTCTGTGTTTTATGTATGAGTCTGAAACCTGGTAAGCTTATAGGAGATATCAAGATGTACAAAAAAGTCTCTTGGAGCAATATCCCAAATCCAACAGGAAGTCAGCCATTTTAAAATTAATGTGCAATTTTGGCAACATTTTCCCCTCTTTTCAGGCACCGTTCTTTGACGAACTCCTCCAAGGGATTTCATCAGATTGATGCAATCTCCTGTGTGTGGAATCTAAAGACCTTTGTGATGTTAAATTGCGAAGCTTTTTACATTCAGGGAAACGGGGTGGTCATGGCGGCACGTAGAGTTTCAATCACTCGCCAAAAAGCAGTAATCTGCTGTCACTCAAAGACACAATGTCCAATCTCTCCCAAATCTCATAGGCGTGATGAGACTCGAGCTCGGAAATGTTTGTTATGCCATTTGTACATGATGATTAGAGCGCCACCTAGTGGAACGACTAACTAATCATGAATGAATGAGTTGAAATGTTAGCTGGTGGTTAAATGCATGAATTCCATCAATGTGACATCAGATCGGACGTGCTGGTTTTAGGTGTTGGGCGTGGCTCGACGCGCCGGGGGTGCGAGGGCCCTCATAACGCTGCTTGCAGCTTTAATTAGGGCCCGAGCACTGAGAGTGCGAAGGCCCTATTGTATCTGCTCCGTTTCTTATTAGGGCCCGAGCACTGAGAGTGCGAAGGCCCTATTGTATCTGCTCCGTTTCTTATTAGGGCCCGAGCACTGATAGTGCGAAGGCCCTATTGTAATTGCTCTGTTTATTATTATTATTAGGGCCCGAGCACTGAGAGTGCGAAGGCCCTATTGTATCTGCTCCGTTTCTTATTAGGGCCCGAGCACTGAGAGTGCGAAGGCCCTATTGTATCTGCTCCGTTTCTTATTATTATTAGGGCCCGAGCACTGACAGTGCGAAGGCCCTATTGTAATTGCTTTGTTTATTATTAGGGCCCGAGCACTGAGAGTGCGAAGGCCCTATTGTATCTGCTCCGTTTCTTATTATTATTATTATTATTCACCCCAAACAAGGGCCTTTTTGAGGGCCTAAACATGCTCAAAAACTCATGAAATTTTGCACACATGCCAGGTTTGGTGAAAAATTTTGTATTTTAATGGTTTTACATATGAGCACTGGGAAATGGCTCTACAGCGCCACCTATGCCTTGTTAAATGCAGCCCTACGACCACATCGTTTGAGCTACATGTATGAAATTTGGCACACATGTGTATCATGCCGAGTCGAACAAAAAAGTCTGTGGGCCCATTGACGCAAACCCAACAGGAAGTCCGCCATTTGGAAGAGAAGGTGACATTTTGGCTCTAATTTTGCCATTTCCATGCCTCGAACTTTAACGAACTCCTCCTTGGGATTTGGTCCTATAAGCTTCAAATTTGGACAGTGTCAACTACACCCTTGTGCAATGTTAAATTGCGGAGCTTTTGAGTTTTCACAATAGTATGAGGCCGTGGCGCCATGGCGAATTTTGATGACTCGCCATGAAAATCTTATTGCCTCTCATTCTGTCATACATGTTCCGATCTGGACCAAAGAGCACACATATGATAAGGCTCCACCCCTGAACATATTTCAACTGCCATATTTGACATCAAGGACAGCGCCACCTAGTGGGAACAGGAAATGTCATGTTTTACACTTTGGGGTACAGTATTGTGATGGGTGACATCTGCAGCCTCAAATTTCTCCAGGAAAGCCTTAAGGAGTTGGTCTTGGGTTACAGTGAAAACTGTGACTTTTCACGAAAGGGTGTGACCCCAGCAGCATGGTGAACTTTGATGTCACGCCATGAAGAAACAAATTAGTATAACTCAATGAAATCCAGTCTGATCAGTACCAGACTTTACAGGCATGATGTCAGACCCGCCCTGAACAGATTGATATGCCCATTGTCGGAAATACGGACAGCGCCACCTAGTGGCAACAGGAAATGTCATGGCTTTAACTTTGTTGTACTGATTTTCACAGGTTGATCGTGGCCACCTCAAAAGCGGTGAATATCACCATCAGTCCCTCGTGATGCTTCAGTGCAAAAATTGTGACTTTAAACTGAACGGCGCACCCTGGTGGCAACGCGGTTCATCATGAAAGATGAAGTGGCTTTTGAGGGGCTTGGAAAGTTTATAGAGGCTTGAAATTTGGCACACACCTCCAAATGGATGAAGGCATTGTTGTTATGTAACCATTTTCCTTGAATAGCGCAAAATGGCTCCACAGCGCCCCCTACAATATTTCAAAACATCAGCCCCTGCTCTGTGTTTCATCTATGAGTCTGACACTTGGTAAGCTTGTGTAAGATATCAAGGTGTACAAAAAAGTCTCTTGGAGCAATATCCCAAATCCAACAGGAAGTCAGCCATTTTAAAATTAATGTGTAATTTTGATGACATTTTCCCCCCTTTTCAGGCCTCATACTTTGACGAACTCCTCCAAGGGATTTCATCATATTGAAGCATTCTTCAGTGTGTAGAATCTAAAGACCTTTGTGATGTTAAATTGCGAAGCTTTTTCCGTTCAGGGAAACGGGGTGGTCATGGCGGCACGTAGAGTTTCAATCACTCGCAAAAAGCAGTAATCTGCTGTCACTAAAAAACACAATGTCCAATCTCTCCCAAAGGTCGCAGGTGTGATGAGACTCGAGCTTGGAAATGTTTGTTATGCTATTTGTCAATAATGGTTAGAGCGCCACCTAGTGGCATGACTATAATCCTGGTCGAATAAGATGAAATGTTAGCTGGTGATTAAAAGCATGAAATCCATCAATGTGACATCACATCGGACGTGCCGGTTTGAGGTGTTGGCAGTGGCTCGACGTGCCGGGGTTGCGAGGGCCCTCATAACGCTGCTTGCAGCTTTAATTATTATTATTATTATTATTTCGGCAAATGAATTGGCCGTTTGAGGGCCTAAACATGCTCGAAAACTCATGAAATTTTGCACACGCGTCAGGTCTGGTGAAAATTTACGTATTTTAATGTTCTCAGACATGGCCAGGGAAAATTAGCTCAGTAGCGCCACCTAAAAAAATGAAAAACGCGAGCCCCCGATATGGGTATGACCTACACGTTTGAAAGTCGGTACACCTATATAACGTTCAGAGTCGAACAAAAAAGTCTATTATGGCAATGTCCTAAACCCAACAGGAAGTCCGCCATTTTGGATTGAAGGTGACATTTTGGGTCTGATTTTACCGTTTCCATGCCTTGTACTTTAACGAACTCCTCCTTGGGATTTGGTCCTATAAACTTCAAATTTGGACAGTGTCAACTACACCCTTGTGCCATGTTAAATTGCGGAGCTTTTGAGTTTTCACAATACTATGAGGCCGTGGCGCCATGGCGAATTTCGATGACTCGCCATCAAAATCTTATTGCCTCTCATTCTGTCATACATGTTCCGATCTGGACCAAAGAGCACACATATGATAAGGCTCCACCCCTGAACATATTTCAACTGCCATATTTGACATCAAGGACAGCGCCACCTAGTGGGAACAGGAAATGTCATGTTTTACACTTTGGGGTACAGTATAGTGATGGGTGACATCTGCAGCCTCAAATTTCTCCAGGAAAGCCTTAAGGAGTTGGTCTTGGGGTACAGTGAAAACTGTGAGTTTTCGCAAAAGGGTGTGACCCCAGCAGCATGGCGAACTTTGATGTCACGCCATGAAGAAACAAATTAGTATAACTCAATGAAATCCAGTCTGATCAGTACCAGACTTTACAGGCATGATGTCAGACCCGCCCTGAACAGATTGATGTGCCCATTGTTGGAAATACGGACAGCGCCACCTAGTGGCCACAGGAAATGTCATGGCTTTAATTTTGTTGTACTGATTTTCACAGGTTCATCGTGGCCACCTCAAAAGCGATGAATATCAATATCAGTCCCTCGTGATGCTTCAGTGCAAAAATTGTGACTTTAAACTGAACGGCGCACCCTGGTGGCAACGCTGTTCACCATGAAAGATGAAGTGGCTTTTGAGGGGCTTGGAAAGTTTATAGAGGCTTGAAATTTGGCACACACCTCCAAATGGATGTAGGCTTTGTTGTCATGTGATCATTTTCATTGAATAGCGCGAAATTGCTCCACAGCGCCCCCTACAAAATTTCAAAACATCAGCCCCAGCTCTGTGTTTTATGTATGAGTCTGAAACCTGGTAAGCTTATAGGAGATATCAAGATGTACAAAAAAGTCTCTTGGAGCAATATCCCAAATCCAACAGGAAGTCAGCCATTTTAAAATTAATGTGCAATTTTGGCGACATTTTCCCCTCTTTTCAGGCTTCATACTTTGACGAACTCCTCCAAGGGATTTCATCATATTGAACCATTCTCCAGTGTGTGGAATCTAAAGACCTTTGTGATGTTAAATTGCGAAGCTTTTTACGTTCAAGGAAACGGGGTGGTCATGGCGGCACGTGGAGTTTGAATCACTCGCCAAAAAGCAGTAATCTGCTGTCACTCAAAGACACAAAGTCCAATCTCTCCCAAAGGTCGCAGGCGTGATGAGACTCGAGCTCGGAAATGTTTGTTATGCCCTTTGTCTATAATGGTTAGAGCGCCACCTAGTGGAACGACTAACTAATCATGAATGAATGAGTTGAAATGTTAGCTGGTGGTTAAATGCATGAATTCCATCAATGTGACATCAGATCGGACGTGCTGGTTTCAGGTGTTGGGCATGGCTCGACACGCCGGGGGTGCGAGGGCCCTCATAACGCTGCTTGCAGCTTTAATTAGGGCCCGAGCACTGACAGTGCGAAGGCCCTATTGTAATTGCTCTGTTTATTATTATTAGGGCCCGAGCACCGAGAGTGCGAAGGCCCTATTGTATCTGCTCCGTTTCTTATTATTATTATTATTATTATTATTATTCACCCCAAACAAGGGCCTTTTTGAGGGCCTAAACATGCTCAAAAACTCATGAAATTTTGCACACATGCCAGGTCTGGTGAAAAATTTTGTATTTTAATGGTTTTACATATGAGCACTGGGAAATGGCTCTACAGCGCCACCTATGCCTTGTTAAATGCAGCCCTACGACCACATCGTTTGAGCTACATGTATGAAATTTGGCACACATGTGTATCATGCCAAGACGAACAAAAAAGTCTGTGGGCCCATTGACGCAAACCCAACAGGAAGTCCGCCATTTGGAAGAGAAGGTGACATTTTGGCTCTAATTTTGCCATTTCCATGCCTCGAACTTTTGCGAACTCCTCCTTGGGGTTTCATTTCATAACCTTCAAATTTGGACAGTGTCAACTACACCCTTGCGCCATGTTAAATTGCGGAGCTTTTGAGTTTTCACAATACTATGAGGCCGTGGCGCCATGGCGAATTTCGATGACTCGCCATGAAAATCTTATTGCCTCTCATTTTGTCATACATTTTCTGACCTTGACCAAAGTGAACACATATGATAAGGCTCCACCCCTGAACATATTTCAACTGCCATATTTGACACTAGGGACAGCGCCACCTAGTGGGAACAGGAAATGTCATGTTTTACACTTTGGGGTACAGTATAGTGATGGGTGACATCTGCAGCCTCAAATTTCTCCAGAAAAGCCTTAAGGAGTTGGTCTTGGGTTACAGTGAAAACTGTGAGTTTTCGCAAAAGGGTGTGACCCCAGCAGCATGGCGAACTTTGATGTCACGCCATGAAGAAACAAATTAGTATAACTCAATGAAATCCAGTCTGATCAGTACCAGACTTTACAGGCATGATGTCAGACCCGCCCTGAACAGATTGACGTGCCCATTGTCGGAAATACGGACAGCGCCACCTAGTGGCCACAGGAAATGTCATGGCTTTAATTTTGTTGTACTGATTTTCACAGGTTCATCGTGGCCACCTCAAAAGCGGTGAATATCACCATCAGTCCCTCGTGATGCTTCAGTGCAAAAATTGTGACTTTACACTGAACGGCGCACCCTGGTGGCAACGCGGTTCAACATGAAAGATGAAGTGGCTTTTGAGGGGCTTGGAAAGTTTATAGAGGCTTGAAATTTGGCACACACCCCCAAATGGATGAAGGCTTTGTTGTCATGTGATCATTTTCATTGAATAGCGCGAAATTGCTCCACAGCGCCCCCTACAAAGTTTCAAAATATCAGCCCCTGCTCTGTGTTTTATCTATGAGTCTGAAACTTGGTAAGCTCATGGAAGATATTAAGATGTACAAAAAAGTCTCTTGGAGCAATATCCCAAATCCAACAGGAAGTCAGCCATTTTAAAATTCATGTGTAATTTTGGCGACATTTTCCCCTCTTTTCAGGCTTCATACTTTGACGAACTCCTCCAAGGGATTTCATCAGATTGGACCGATCTGAAGTTTGTGGAATCTAAAGACCTTTGTGATGTTAAATTGCGAAGCTTTTTACGTTCAGGGAAACGGGGTGGTCATGGCGGCACTTAGAGTTTCAATCACTCGCCAAAAAGCAGTAATCTGCTGTCACTCAAAAACACAATATCCAATCTCTCCCAAACGTCGCAGGTGTGATGAGACTCGAGCTCGGAAATGTTTGTTATGCCATTTGTCAGTAATAGTTAGAGCGCCACCTAGTGGGACGACTATAATCATGGTTCAATGAGATGAAATGTTAGCTGGTGGTTAAATGCATGAATTCCATCAATGTGACATCACATTGGACGTGCTGGTTTTAGGTGTTGGGCGTGGCTCGACACGCCAGGGTGCGAGGGCCCTCATAACGCTGCTTGCAGCTTTAATTATTATTATTATTATTATTTCGGCAAATGAATTGGCCGTTTGAGGGCCTAAACATGCTCGAAAACTCATGAAATTTTGCACACGCGTCAGGTCTGGTGAAAATTTACGTATTTTAATGTTCTCAGACATGGCCAGGGAAAATTAGCTCAGTAGCGCCACCTAGAAAAATGAAAAACGCGAGCCCCCGGTATGGGTATGACCTACATGTTTGAACGTCGGTACACCTATATAACGTTCAGAGTCGAACAAAAAAGTCTATTATGGCAATGTCCTAAACCCAACAGGAAGTCCGCCATTTTGGATTGAAGGTGACATTTTGGGTCTGATTTTACCGTTTCCATGCCTTGTACTTTAACGAACTCCTCCTTGGGATTTGGTCCTATAAACTTGAAATTTGGACAGTGTCAACTACACCCTTGTGCCATGTTAAATTGCGGAGCTTTTGAGTTTTCACAATACTATGAGGCCGTGGCGCCATGGCGAATTTCGATGACTCGCCATGAAAATCTTATTGCCTCTCATTCTGTCATACATGTTCCGATCTGGACCAAAGAGCACACATATGATAAGGCTCCACCCCTGAACATATTTCAACTGCCATATTTGACATCAAGGACAGCGCCACCTAGTGGGAACAGGAAATGTCATGTTTTACACTTTGGGGTACAGTATAGTGATGGGTGACATCTGCAGCCTCAAATTTCTCCAGGAAAGCCTTAAGGAGTTGGTCTTGGGTTACAGTGAAAACTGTGACTTTTCGCGAAAGGGTGTGACCCCAGCAGCATGGCGAACTTTGATGTCACGCCATGAAGAAACAAATTAGTATAACTCAATGAAATCCAGTCTGATCAGTACCAGACTTTACAGGCATGATGTCAGACCCGCCCTGAACAGATTGACGTTCCCATTGTCGGAAATACGGACAGCGCCACCTAGTGGCAACAGGAAATGTCATGGCTTTCATTTTGTTGTACTGATTTTCACAGGTTCATCGTGGCCACCTCAAAAGCGGTGAATATCACCATCAGTCCCTTGTGATGCTTCAGTGCAAAAATTGTGACTTTAAACTGAACGCCGCACCCTGGTGGCAACGCGGTTCATCATGAAAGATAAAGTGGCTTTTGAGGGGCTTGGAAAGTTTATAGAGGCTTGAAATTTGGCACACACCTCCAAATGGATGAAGGCATTGTTGTTATGTAACCATTTTCCTTGAATAGCGCAGAATGGCTCCACAGCGCCCCCTACAATATTTCAAAACATCAGCCCCTGCTCTGTGTTTCATCTATGAGTCTGACACTTGGTAAGCTTGTGTAAGATATCAAGATGTACAAAAAAGTCTCTTGGAGCAATATCCCAAATCCAACAGGAAGTCAGCCATTTTAAAATTAATGTGTAATTTTGATGACATTTTCCCCCCTTTTCAGGCCTCATACTTTGACGAACTCCTCCAAGGGATTTCATCATATTGAAGCATTCTTCAGTGTGTAGAATCTAAAGACCTTTGTGATGTTAAATTGCGAAGCTTTTTCCGTTCAGGGAAACGGGGTGGTCATGGCGGCACGTAGAGTTTCAATCACTCGCAAAAAGCAGTAATCTGCTGTCACTAAAAAACACAATGTCCAATCTCTCCCAAAGGTCGTAGGTGTGATGAGACTCGAGCTTGGAAATGTTTGTTATGCTATTTGTCAATAATGGTTAGAGCGCCACCTAGTGGCATGACTATAATCCTGGTTGAATAAGATGAAATGTTAGCTGGTGATTAAAAGCATGAAATCCATCAATGTGACATCAGATCGGACGTGCTGGTTTTAGGTGTTGGGCGTGGCTCGACGCGCCGGGGGTGCGAGGGCCCTCATAACGCTGCTTGCAGCTTTAATTATTATTATTATTCAGGCAAAACAAGGGCCTTTTTGAGGGCCTAAACATGCTCAAAAACTCATGAAATTTTGCACACATGCCAGGTCTGGTGAAAAATTTTGTATTTTAATGGTTTTACATATGAGCACTGGGAAATGGCTCTACAGCGCCACCTATGCCTTGTTAAATGCAGCCCTACGACCACATCGTTTCAGCTACATGTATGAAATTTGGCACACATGTGTATCATGCCGAGTCGAACAAAAAAGTCTACAGGCCCATTGATGCAAACCCAACAGGAAGTCCGCCATTTGGAAGAGAAGGTGACATTTTGGCTCTAATTTTGCCATTTCCATGCCTCGAACTTTTGCGAACTCCTCCTTGGGATTTGGTTGTATAAGCTTCATCTTTGGTCAGTGTCAACTACACACCTGGGCCATGTTAAATTGCGGAGCTTTTGAGTTTTCACAATACTATGAGGCCGTGGCGCCATGGCGAATTTCGATGACTCGCCATGAAAATCTTATTGCCTCTCATTTTGTCATACATTTTCTGACCTTGACCAAAGTGAACACATATGATAAGGCTCCACCCCTGAACATATTTCAACTGCCATATTTGACACCAGGGACAGCGCCACCTAGTGGGAACAGGAAATGTCATGTTTTACACTTTGGGGTACAGTATAGTGATGGGTGACACCTGCAGCTTCAAATTTCTCCAGGAAAGCCTTAAGGAGTTGGTCTTGGGTTACAGTGAAAACTGTGAGTTTTCGCAAAAGGGTGTGACCCCAGCAGCATGGCGAACTTTGATGTCACGCCATGAAGAAACAAATTAGTATAACTCAATGAAATCCAGTCTGTTCAGTACCAGACTTTACAGGCATGATGTCAGACCCGCCCTGAACAGATTGATGTGCCCATTGTCGGGAATACGTACAGCGCCACCTAGTGGCAACAGGAAATGTCATGGCTTTAATTTTGTTGTACTGATTTTCACAGGTTCATCGTGGCCACCTCAAAAGCGGTGAATATCAACATCAGTCCCTCGTGATGCTTCAGTGCAAAAATTGTGACTTTAAACTGAACGGCGCACCCTGGTGGCAACGCTGTTCAACATGAAAGATGAAGTGGCTTTTGAGGGGCTTGCAAGTTTATAGAGGCTTGAAATTTGGCCCACACCTCCAAATGGATGAAGGCTTTGTTGTCATGTGATCATTTTCATTGAATAGCGCGAAATTGCTCCACAGCGCCCCCTACAAAATTTCAAAACAACAGCCCCTGCTCTGTGTTTCATCTATGAGTCTGAAACTTGGTAAGCTTATGGAAAATATCAAGATGTACAAAAAAGTCTCTTGGAGCAATATCCCAAATCCAACAGGAAGTCAGCCATTTTAAAATTAATGTGCAATTTTGGCGACATTTTCCCCTCTTTTCAGGCTTCATACTTTGACGAACTCCTCCAAGGGATTTCATCATATTGAACCATTCTCCAGTGTGTGGAATCTAAAGACCTTTGTGATGTTAAATTGCGAAGCTTTTTACGTTCAAGGAAACGGGGTGGTCATGGCGGCACGTGGAGTTTCAATCATTGGCCAAAAAGCAGTAATATGCTGTCACTCAAAGACACAAAGTCCAATCTCTCCCAAAGGTCGCAGGCGTGATGAGACTCGAGCTCGGAAATGTTTGTTATGCCCTTTGTCTATAATGGTTAGAGCGCCACCTAGTGGAACGACTAACAAATCATGAATGAATGAGTTGAAATGTTAGCTGATGGTTAAATGCATGAATTCCATCAATGTGACATGAGATCGGAGGTGCTGGTTTTAGGTGTTGGGCATGGCTCGACGCGCCGGGGGTGCGAGGGCCCTCATAACGCTGCTTGCAGCTTTAATTAGGGCCCGAGCACTGAGAGTGCGAAGGCCCTATTGTATCTGCTCCGTTTCTTATTATTATTATTATTATTCACCCCAAACAAGGGCCTTTTTGAGGGCCTAAACATGCTCAAAAACTCATGAAATTTTGCACACATGCCAGGTTTGGTGAAAAATTTTGTATTTTAATGGTTTTACATATGAGCACTGGGAAATGGCTCTACAGCGCCACCTATGCCTTGTTAAATGCAGCCCTACGACCACATCGTTTGAGCTACATGTATGAAATTTGGCACACATGTGTATCATGCCAAGACGAACAAAAAAGTCTGTGGGCCCATTGACGCAAACCCAACAGGAAGTCCGCCATTTGGAAGAGAAGGTGACATTTTGGCTCTAATTTTGCCATTTCCATGCCTCGAACTTTAACGAACTCCTCCTTGGGATTTGGTCCTATAAGCTTTAAATTTGGACAGTGTCAACTACACCCTTGTGCCATGTTAAATTGCGGAGCTTTTGAGTTTTCACAATAGTATGAGGCCGTGGCGCCATGGCGAATTTTGATGACTCGCCATGAAAATCTTATTGCCTCTCATTCTGTCATACATGTTCCGATCTGGACCAAAGAGCACACATATGATAAGGCTCCACCCCTGAACATATTTCAACTGCCATATTTGACATCAAGGACAGCGCCACCTAGTGGGAACAGGAAATGTCATGTTTTACACTTTGGGGTACAGTATTGTGATGGGTGACATCTGCAGCCTCAAATTTCTCCAGGAAAGCCTTAAGGAGTTGGTCTTGGGTTACAGTGAAAACTGTGACTTTTCACGAAAGGGTGTGACCCCAGCAGCATGGCGAACTTTGATGTCACGCCATGAAGAAACAAATTAGTATAACTCAATGAAATCCAGTCTGATCAGTACCAGACTTTACAGGCATGATGTCAGACCCGCCCTGAACAGATTGATATGCCCATTGTCGGAAATACGGACAGCGCCACCTAGTGGCAACAGGAAATGTCATGGCTTTTACTTTGTTGTACTGATTTTCACAGGTTGATCGTGGCCACCTCAAAAGCGGTGAATATCACCATCCGTCCCTCGTGATGCTTCAGTGCAAAAATTGTGACTTTAAACTGAACGGCGCACCCTGGTGGCAACGCGGTTCATCATGAAAGATGAAGTGGCTTTTGAGGGGCTTGGAAAGTTTATAGAGGCTTGAAATTTGGCACACACCTCCAAATCGATGAAGGCATTGTTGTTATGTAACCATTTTCCTTGAATAGCGCAAAATGGCTCCACAGCGCCCCCTACAATATTTCAAAACATCAGCCCCTGCTCTGTGTTTCATCTATGAGTCTGACACTTGGTAAGCTTGTGTAAGATATCAAGATGTACAAAAAAGTCTCTTGGAGCAATATCCCAAATCCAACAGGAAGTCAGCCATTTTAAAATTAATGTGTAATTTTGATGACATTTTCCCCCCTTTTCAGGCCTCATACTTTGACGAACTCCTCCAAGGGATTTCATCATATTGAAGCATTCTTCAGTGTGTAGAATCTAAAGACCTTTGTGATGTTAAATTGCGAAGCTTTTTCCGTTCAGGGAAACGGGGTGGTCATGGCGGCACGTAGAGTTTCAATCACTCGCAAAAAGCAGTAATCTGCTGTCACTAAAAAACACAATGTCCAATCTCTCCCAAAGGTCGCAGGTGTGATGAGACTCGAGCTTGGAAATGTTTGTTATGCTATTTGTCAATAATGGTTAGAGCGCCACCTAGTGGCATGACTATAATCCTGGTTGAATAAGATGAAATGTTAGCTGGTGATTAAAAGCATGAAATCCATCAATGTGACATCACATCGGACGTGCCGGTTTGAGGTGTTGGCAGTGGCTCGACGTGCCGGGGGTGCGAGGGCCCTCATAACGCTGCTTGCAGCTTTAATTATTATTATTATTATTCACCCCAAAAAAGGGCCTTTTTGAGGGCCTAAACATGCTCAAAAACTCATGAAATTTTGCACACATTCCAGGTTTGGTGAAAAATTTTGTATTTTAATGGTTTTACATATGAGCACTGGGAAATGGCTCTACAGCGCCACCTATGCCTTGTTAAATGCAGCCCTACGACCACATCGTTTGAGCTACATGTATGAAATTTGGCACACATGTGTATCATGCCGAGTCGAACAAAAAAGTCTGTGGGACCATTGACGCAAACCCAACAGGAAGTCCGCCATTTGGAAGAGAAGGTGACATTTTGGCTCTAATTTTGCCATTTCCATGCCTCGAACTTTAACGAACTCCTCCTTGGGATTTGGTCCTATAAGCTTCAAATTTGGACAGTGTCAACTACACCCTTGTGCCATGTTAAATTGCGGAGCTTTTGAGTTTTCACAATAGTATGAGGCCGTGGCGCCATGGCGAATTTTGATGACTCGCCATGAAAATCTTATTGCCTCTCATTCTGTCATACATGTTCCGATCTGGACCAAAGAGCACACATATGATAAGGCTCCACCCCTGAACATATTTCAACTGCCATATTTGACATCAAGGACAGCGCCACCTAGTGGGAACAGGAAATGTCATGTTTTACACTTTGGGGTACAGTATTGTGATGGGTGACATCTGCAGCCTCAAATTTCTCCAGGAAAGCCTTAAGGAGTTGGTCTTGGGTTACAGTGAAAACTGTGACTTTTCACGAAAGGGTGTGACCCCAGCAGCATGGCGAACTTTGATGTCACGCCATGAAGAAACAAATTAGTATAACTCAATGAAATCCAGTCTGATCAGTACCAGACTTTACAGGCATGATGTCAGACCCGCCCTGAACAGATTGATGTGCCCATTGTCGGAAATACGGACAGCGCCACCTAGTGGCAACAGGAAATGTCATGGCTTTAACTTTGTTGTACTGATTTTCACAGGTTCATCGTGGCCACCTCAAAAGCGGTGAATATCACCATCAGTCCCTCGTGATGCTTCAGTGCAAAAATTGTGACTTTAAACTGAACGGCGCACCCTGGTGGCAACGCGGTTCATCATGAAAGATGAAGTGGCTTTTGAGGGGCTTGGAAAGTTTATAGAGGCTTGAAATTTGGCACACACCTCCAAATGGATGAAGGCATTGTTGTTATGTAACCATTTTCCTTGAATAGCGCAAAATGGCTCCACAGCGCCCCCTACAATATTTCAAAACATCAGCCCCTGCTCTGTGTTTCATCTATGAGTCTGACACTTGGTAAGCTTGTGTAAGATATCAAGGTGTACAAAAAAGTCTCTTGGAGCAATATCCCAAATCCAACAGGAAGTCAGCCATTTTAAAATTAATGTGTAATTTTGATGACATTTTCCCCCCTTTTCAGGCCTCATACTTTGACGAACTCCTCCAAGGGATTTCATCATATTGAACCATTCTCCAGTGTGTGGAATCTAAAGACCTTTGTGATGTTAAATTGCGAAGCTTTTTCCGTTCAGGGAAACGGGGTGGTCATGGCGGCACGTAGAGTTTCAATCACTCGCAAAAAGCAGTAATCTGCTGTCACTAAAAAACACAATGTCCAATCTCTCCCAAAGGTCGCAGGTGTGATGAGACTCGAGCTTGGAAATGTTTGTTATGCTATTTGTCAATAATGGTTAGAGCGCCACCTAGTGGCATGACTATAATCCTGGTTGAATAAGATGAAATGTTAGCTGGTGATTAAAAGCATGAAATCCATCAATGTGACATCACATCGGACGTGCCGGTTTGAGGTGTTGGCAGTGGCTCGACGTGCCGGGGGTGCGAGGGCCCTCATAACGCTGCTTGCAGCTTTAATTAGGGCCCGAGCACTGACAGTGCGAAGGCCCTATTGTAATTGCTCTGTTTATTATCATTATTATTATTATTATTATTAGGGCCCGAGCACTGACAGTGCGAAGGCCCTATTGTAATTGCTCTGTTTATTATTAGGGCCCGAGCACTGACTGTGCGAAGGCCCTATTGTATCTGCTCTGTTTCTTATTATTATTATTATTATTCAGGCAAAACAAGGGCCTTTTTGAGGGCCTAAACATGCTCAAAAACTCATGAAATTTTGCACACATGCCAGGTCTGGTGAAAAATTTTGTATTTTAATGGTTTTACATATGAGCACTGGGAAATGGCTCTACAGCTCCACCTATGCCTTGTTAAATGCAGCCCTACGACCACATCGTTTCAGCTACATGTATGAAATTTGGCACACATATGTATCATGCCAAGACGAACAAAAAAGTCTGTGGGCCCATTGACGCAAACCCAACAGGAAGTCCGCCATTTGGAAGAGAAGGTGACATTTTGGCTCTAATTTTGCCATTTCCATGCCTCGAACTTTTGCGAACTCCTCCTTGGGGTTTGATTTCATAACCTTCATATTTGGTCAGTGTCAACTACACCCTTGTGCCATGTTAAATTGCGGAGCTTTTGAGTTTTCACAATACTATGAGGCCGTGGCGCCATGGCGAATTTCGATGACTTGCCATGAAAATCTTATTGCCTCTCATTCTGTCATACATGTTCCGATCTGGACCAAAGAGCACACATATGATAAGGCTCCACCCCTGAACATATTTCAACTGCCATATTTGACACCAGGGACAGCGCCACCTAGTGGGAACAGGAAATGTCATGTTTTACACTTTGGGGTACAGTATTGTGATGGGTGACATCTGCAGCCTCAAATTTCTCCAGGAAAGCCTTAAGGAGTTGGTCTTGGGTTACAGTGAAAACTGTGACTTTTCACGAAAGGGTGTGACCCCAGCAGCATGGCGAACTTTGATGTCACGCCATGAAGAAACAAATTAGTATAACTCAATGAAATCCAGTCTGATCAGTACCAGACTTTACAGGCATGATGTCAGACCCGCCCTGAACAAATTGATATGCCCATTGTCGGAAATACGGACAGCGCCACCTAGTGGCAACAGGACATGTCATGGCTTTAACTTTGTTGTACTGATTTTCACAGGTTGATCGTGGCCACCTCAAAAGCGGTGAATATCACCATCAGTCCCTCGTGATGCTTCAGTGCAAAAATTGTGACTTTAAACTGAACGGCGCACCCTGGTGGCAACGCAGTTCATCATGAAAGATGAAGTGGCTTTTGAGGGGCTTGGAAAGTTTATAGAGGCTTGAAATTTGGCACACACCTCCAATGTGACGAAGGCTTTGTTGTCATGTGATAATTTTCATTGAATATCCCAAAATGGCTCCACAGCGCCCCCTACAAAATTTCAAAACCACAGCCCCAGCTCTGTGTTTTATGTATGAATCTGAAACCTGGTAGGCTTATAGGAGATATCAAGATGTACAAAAAAGTCTCTTGGAGCAATATCCCAAATCCAACAGGAAGTCAGCCATTTTAAAATTAATGTGTAATTTTGGCGACATTTTACCCTCTTTTCAGGCTTCATACTTTGACGAACTCCTCCAAGGGATTTCATCAGATTGGACCGATCTGAAGTTTGTGGAATCTAAAGACCATTGTGATGTTAAATTGCGAAGCTTTTTACATTCAGGGAAACGGGGTGGTCATGGCGGCACTTAGAGTTTCAATCACTCACCAAAAAGCAGTAATCTGCTGTCACTCAAAAACACAATGTCCAATCTCTCCCAAAGCTCATAGGCGTGATGAGACTCGAGCTCGGAAATGTTTGTTATGCCATTTGTGCATAAGGGTTAGAGCGCCACCTAGTGGAACGACTAACAAATCATGAATGAATGAGTTGAAATGTTAGCTGGTGGTTAAATGCATGAATTCCATCAATGTGACATGAGATCGGACGTGCTGGTTTTAGGTGTTGGGCGTGGCTCGACGTGCCGGGGGTGCGAGGGCCCTCATAACGCTGCTTGCAGCTTTAATTATTATTATTATTATTAGGGCCCGAGCACCGAGAGTGCGAAGGCCCTATTGTATCTGCTCCGTTTCTTATTATTATTATTATTATTATTATTATTATTATTATTATTATTATTATTATTATTATTATTCAGGCGAAACAAGGGCCTTTTTGAGGGCCTAAACATGCTCAAAAACTCATGAAATTTTGCAGACATGCCAGGTCTGGTGAAAAATTTTGTATTTTAATGGTTTTACATATGAGCACTGGGAAATGGCTCTAGAGCGCCACCTATGCCTTGTTAAATGCAGCCCTACGACCACATGGTTTGAGCTACATGTATGAAATTTGGCACACATGTGTATCATGCCAAGACGAACAAAAAAGTCTGTGGGCCCATTGACGCAAACCCAACAGGAAGTCCGCCATTTGGAAGAGAAGGTGACATTTTGGCTCTAATTTTGCCATTTCCATGCCTCGAACTTTTGCGAACTCCTCCTTGGGTTTTGATTTCATAACCTTCATATTTGGTCAGTGTCAACTACACCCTTGTGCCATGTTAAATTGCGGAGCTTTTGAGTTTTCACAATACGGTGAGGCCGTGGCGCCATGGCGAATTTCGATGACTCGCCATGAAAATCTTATTGCCTCTCATTTTGTCATACATTTTCTGACCTTGACCAAAGTGAACACATATGATAAGGCTCCACCCCTGAACATATTTCAACTGCCATATTTGACACCAGGGACAGCGCCACCTAGTGGGAACAGGAAATGTCATGTTTTACACTTTGGGGTACAGTATTGTGATGGGTGACATCTGCAGCCTCAAATTTCTCCAGGAAAGCCTTAAGGAGTTGGTCTTGGGTTACAGTGAAAACTGTGACTTTTCACGAAAGGGTGTGACCCCAGCAGCATGGCGAACTTTGATGTCACGCCATGAAGAAACAAATTAGTATAACTCAATGAAATCCAGTCTGATCAGTACCAGACTTTACAGGCATGATGTCAGACCCGCCCTGAACAAATTGATATGCCCATTGTCGGAAATACGGACAGCGCCACCTAGTGGCAACAGGAAATGTCATGGCTTTAACTTTGTTGTACTGATTTTCACAGGTTGATCGTGGCCACCTCAAAAGCGGTGAATATCACCATCAGTCCCTCGTGATGCTTCAGTGCAAAAATTGTGACTTTAAACTGAACGGCGCACCCTGGTGGCAACGCAGTTCATCATGAAAGATGAAGTGGCTTTTGAGGGGCTTGGAAAGTTTACAGAGGCTTGAAATTTGGCACACACCTCCAAATGGATGTAGGCTTTGTTGTTATGTAACCATTTTCCTTGAATAGCGCAAAATGGCTCCACAGCGCCCCCTACAATATTTCAAAACATCAGCCCCTGCTCTGTGTTTCATCTATGAGTCTGACACTTGGTAAGCTTGTGTAAGATATCAAGATGTACAAAAAAGTCTCTTGGAGCAATATCCCAAATCCAACAGGAAGTCAGCCATTTTAAAATTAATGTGTAATTTTGATGACATTTTCCCCTCTTTTCAGGCTTCATACTTTGACGAACTCCTCCAAGGGATTTCATCATATTGAAGCATTCTTCAGTGTGTAGAATCTAAAGACCTTTCTGATGTTAAATTGCGAAGCTTTTTCCGTTCAGGGAAACGGGGTGGTCATGGCGGCACGTAGAGTTTCAATCACTCGCAAAAAGCAGTAATCTGCTGTCACTAAAAAACACAATGTCCAATTTCTCCCAAAGGTCGCAGGTGTGATGAGACTCGAGCTTGGAAATGTTTGTTATGCTATTTGTCAATAATAGTGGCATGACTATAATCCTGGTTGAATAAGATGAAATGTTAGCTGGTGATTAAAAGCATGAAATCCATCAATGTGACATCACATCGGACGTGCCGGTTTGAGGTGTTGGCAGTGGCTCGACGTGCCGGGGGTGCGAGGGCCCTCATAACGCTGCTTGCAGCTTTAATTATTATTATTATTATTATTCCGGCAAATGAATCGGCCTTTTGAGGGCCTAAACATGCTCGAAAACTCATGAAATTTTGCACACGCGTCAGGTCTGGTGAAAATTTACGTATTTTAATGTTCTCAGACATGGCCAGGGAAAATTAGCTCAGTAGCGCCACCTAAAAAAATGAAAAACGCGAGCCCCCGGTATGGGTATGGCCTACATGTTTGAAAGTCGGTACACCTATATAACGTTCAGAGTCGAACAAAAAAGTCTATTATGGCAATGTCCTAAACCCAACAGGAAGTCCGTCATTTTGGATTGAAGGTGACATTTTGGGTCTGATTTTACCGTTTCCATGCCTTGTACTTTAACGAACTCCTCCTTGGGATTTGGTCCTATAAACTTCAAATTTGGACAGTGTCAACTACACCCTTGTGCCATGTTAAATTGCGGAGCTTTTGAGTTTTCACAATACTATGAGGCCGTGGCGCCATGGCGAATTTCGATGACTCGCCATGAAAATCTTATTGCCTCTCATTCTGTCATACATGTTCCGATCTGGACCAAACAGCACACATATGATAAGGCTCCAGCCCTGAACATATTTCAACTGCCATATTTGACATCAAGGACAGCGCCACCTAGTGGGAACAGGAAATGTCATGTTTTACACTTTGGGGTACAGTATAGTGATGGGTGACATCTGCAGCCTCAAATTTCTCCAGGAAAGCCTTAAGGAGTTGGTCTTGGGTTACAGTGAAAACTGTGAGTTTTCGCGAAAGGGTGTGACCCCAGCAGCATGGCGAACTTTGATGTCACGCCATGAAGAAACAAATTAGTATAACTCAATGAAATCCAGTCTGATCAGTACCAGACTTTACAGGCATGATGTCAGACCCGCCCTGAACAGATTGATGTGCCCATTGTCAGGAATATGAAGAGCGCCACCTAGTGGGAACAGGAAATGTCATGTCTTACACTTTGTCGTACTGATTTTCACAGGTACATTGTGGACACCTCAAAAGCGGTGAATATCAACATCAGTCCTTCATGATGCTGCAGTGCGAATATTGTGACTTTATAGTGAACGGCGCACCCTGGTGGCAACGCTGTTCACCATGAAAGATGAAGTTACTTTTGAGGGTCTTGGCAAGTTTATAGAGGCTTTAAATTTGGCCCACACCTCCAATGTGATGAAGGCTTTTTTTGTTATGTGACCATTTTCCTTGAATAGCGCAAAATGGCTCCACAGCGCCCCCTACAAAATTTCAAAACCACAGCCCCAGCTCTGTGTTTTATGTATGAATCTGAAACCTGGTAAGCTTATAGGAGATATCAAGATGTACAAAAAAGTCTCTTGGAGCAATATCCCAAATCCAACAGGAAGTCAGCCATTTTAAAATTAATGTGCAATTTTGGCAACATTTTCCCCTCTTTTCAGGCACCGTGCTTTGACGTACTCCTCCAAGGGATTTCATCAGATTGATGCAATCTCCTGTGTGTGGAATCTTAAGACCTTTGTGATGTTAAATTGCGAAGCTTTTTACATTCAGGGAAACGGGGTGGTCATGGCGGCACTTAGAATTGAATCACTCGCCAAAAAGCAGTAATCTGCTGTCACTCAAAAACACAATGTCCAATCTCTCCCAAAGGTCATAGGCGTGATGAGACTCGAGCTCGGAAATGTTTGTTATGCCATTTGTACATAAAGGTTAGAGCGCCACCTAGTGGAACGACTAACTAATCATGAATGAATGAGTTGAAATGTTAGCTGGTGGTTAAATGCATGAATTCCATCAATGTGACATCAGATCAGATGAGCTGGTTTTAGGTGTTGGGCGTGGCTCGACGCGCCGGGGGTGCGAGGGCCCTCATAACGCTGCTTGCAGCTTTAATTATTATTATTATTATTATTATTATTATTATTCCGGCAAATGAATTGGCCTTTTGAGGGCCTAAACATGCTCGAAAACTCATGAAATTTTGCACACGCGTCAGGTCTGGTGAAAATTTACGTATTTTAATGTTCTCAGACATGGCCAGGGAAAATTAGCTCAGTAGCGCCACCTAGAAAAATGAAAAATGCGAGCCCCCGGTATGGGTATGACCTACATATTTGAAAGTCGGTACACCTATATAACGTTCAGAGTCGAACAAAAAAGTCTATTATGGCAATGTCCTAAACCCAACAGGAAGTCCGCCATTTTGGATTGAAGGTGACATTTTGGGTCTGATTTTACCGTTTCCATGCCTTGTACTTTAACGAACTCCTCCTTGGGATTTGGTCCTATAAACTTCAAATTTGGACAGTGTCAACTACACCCTTGTGCCATGTTAAATTGCGGAGCTTTTGAGTTTTCACAATAGTAGGAGGCCGTGGCGCCATGGCGAATTTTGATGACTCGCCATGAAAATCTTATTGCCTCTCATTCTGTCATACATGTTCTGATCTGGACCAAAGAGCACACATATGATAAGGCTCCACCCCTGAACATATTTCAACTGCCATATTTGACATCAAGGACAGCGCCACCTAGTGGGAACAGGAAATGTCATGTTTTACACTTTGGGGTACAGTATAGTGATGGGTGACATCTGCAGCCTCAAATTTCTCCAGGAAAGCCTTAAGGAGTTGGTCTTGGGTTACAGTGAAAACTGTGACTTTTCGCAAAAGGGTGTGACCCCAGCGGCGTGGCGAACTTTGATGTCACGCCATGAAGAAACAAATTAGTATAACTCAATGAAATCCAGTCTGATCAGTACCAGACTTTACAGGCATGATGTCAGACCCGCCCTGAACAGATTGATGTGCCCATTGTCGGAAATACGGACAGCGCCACCTAGTGGCAACAGGAAATGTCATGGCTTTAATTTTGTTGTACTGATTTTCACAGGTTCATCTTGGCCACCTCAAAAGCGGTGAATATCACCATCAGTCCCTCGTGATGCTTCAGTGCAAAAATTGTGAGTTTAAACTGAACGGCGCACCGTGGTGGCAACGCTGTTCAACATTAAAGATGAAGTGGCTTTTGAGGGTCTTGGCAAGTTTATAGAGGCTTGAAATTTGGCACACACCTCCAAATGGATGAAGGCTTTGTTGGCATGTGATCATTTTCATTGAATAGCGCGAAATTGCTCCACAGCGCCCCCTACAAAATTTCAAAACCACAGCCCCTGCTCTGTGTTCTATGTATGATTCTGAAACCTGGCAAGCTTATAGGAGATATCAAGATGTACAAAAAAGTCTCTTGGTGCAATATCCCAAATCCAACAGGAAGTCAGCCATTTTAAAATTAATGTGTAATTTTGGCAACATTTTCCCCTCTTTCCAGGCACCGTTCTTTGACGAACTCCTCCAAGGGATTTCATCATATTGAACCAATCTCCAGTGTGTGGAATCTAAATACCTTTGTGATGTTAAATTGCGAAGCTTTTTACGTTCAGGGAAAAGGGGTGGTTATGGTGGCACTTAGAGTTTGAATCACTCGCCAAAAAGCAGTAATCTGCTGTCACTCAAAAACACAATGTTCAATCTCTCCCAAACGTCTCAGGTGTGATGAGACTCGAGCTCGGAAGTGTTTGTTATGCCATTTGTACATAATGGTTAGAGCGCCACCTAGTGGAACGACTAACTAATCATGAATGAATGAGTTGAAATGTTAGCTGGTGGTTAAATGCATGAATTCCATCAATGTGACATCAGATCGGAGGTGCTGGTTTTAGGTGTTGGGCTTGGCTCGACGCGCCGGGGGTGCGAGGGCCCTCGTAACGCTGCTTGCAGCTTTAATTATTAGGGCCCGAGCACCGAGAGTGCGAAGGCCCTATTGTATCTGCTCCGTTTCTTCTTCTTCTTATTAGGGCCCGAGCACTGACTGTGCGAAGGCCCTATTGTATCTGCTCCGTTTCTTATTAGGGCCCGAGCACTGATAGTGCGAAGGCCCTATTGTAATTGCTCTGTTTATTATTATTATTATTATTATTATTTCGGCAAATGAATTGGCCGTTTGAGGGCCTAAACATGCTCGAAAACTCATGAAATTTTGCACACGCGTCAGGTCTGGTGAAAATTTACGTATTTTAATGTTCTCAGACATGGCCAGGGAAAATTAGCTCACTAGCGCCACCTAGAAAAATGAAAAACGCGAGCCCCCGATATGGGTATGACCTACATGTTTGAAAGTCGGTACACCTATATAACGTTCAGAGTCGAACAAAAAAGTCTATTATGGCAATGTCCTAAACCCAACAGGAAGTCCGCCATTTTGGATTGAAGGTGACATTTTGGCTCTGATTTTACCGTTTCCATGCCTCGAATTTTAACGAACTCCTCCTTGGGGTTTGATTTCATAACCTTCATATTTGGTCAGTGCCAACTACACCCTTGTGCCATGTTAAATTGCGGAGCTTTTGAGTTTTCACAATACCATGAGGCCATGGCGCCATGGCGAATTTCGATGACTCGCCATGAAAATCTTATTGCCTCTCATTCTGTCATACATGTTCCGATCTGGACCAAAGAGCACACATATGATAAGGCTCCACCCCTGAACATATTTCAACTGCCATATTTGACATCAAGGACAGCGCCACCTAGTGGGAACAGGAAATGTCATGTTTTACACTTTGGGGTACAGTATAGTGATGGGTGACATCTGCAGCCTCAAATTTCTCCAGGAAAGCCTTAAGGAGTTGGTCTTGGGTTACAGTGAAAACTGTGACTTTTCGTGAAAGGGTGTGACCCCAGCAGCATGGCGAACTTTGATGTCACGCCATGAAGAAACAAATTAGTATAACTCAATGAAATCCAGTCTGATCAGTACCAGACTTTACAGGCATGATGTCAGACCCGCCCTGAACAGATTGATGTGCCCATTGTCGGAAATACGGACAGCGCCACCTAGTGGCAACAGGAAATGTCATGGCTTTAATTTTGTTGTACTGATTTTCACAGGTTCATCTTGGCCACCTCAAAAGCGGTGAATATCACCATCAGTCCCTCGTGATGCTTCAGTGCAAAAATTGTGACTTTAAACTGAACGGCGCACCCTGGTGGCAACGCTGTTCAACATGAAAGATGAAGTGGCTTTTGAGGGTCTTGGCAAGTTTATAGAGGCTTGAAATTTGGCACACACCTCCAAATGGATGAACGCTTTGTTGGCATGTGATCATTTTCATTGAATAGCGCGAAGTGGCTCCACAGCGCCCCCTACAAAATTTCAAAACCACAGCCCCTGCTCTGTGTTCTATGTATGATTCTGAAACCTGGTAAGCTTATAGGAGATATCAAGATGTACAAAAAAGTCTCTTGGTGCAATATCCCAAATCCAACAGGAAGTCAGCCATTTTAAAATTAATGTGTAATTTTGGCAACATTTTCCCCTCTTTCCAGGCACCGTTCTTTGACGAACTCCTCCAAGGGATTTCATCATATTGAACCAATCTCCAGTGTGTGGAATCTAAAGACCTTTGTGATGTTAAATTGCGAAGCTTTTTACGTTCAGTGAAACGGGGTGGTTATGGTGGCACTTAGAGTTTGAATCACTCGCCAAAAAGCAGTAATCTGCTGTCACTCAAAAACACAATGTCCAATCTCTCCCAAACGTCTAAGGTGTGATGAGACTCGAGCTCGGAAGTGTTTGTTATGCCATTTGTACATAATGGTTAGAGCGCCACCTAGTGGAACGACTAACTAATCATGAATGAATGAGTTGAAATGTTAGCTGGTGGTTAAATGCATGAATTCCATCAATGTGACATCAGATCGGACGTGCTGGTTGTAGGTGTTGGGCGTGGCTCGACGCGCCGGGGGTGCGAGGGCCCTCATAACGCTGCTTGCAGCTTTAATTATTATTATTATTCACCCCAAACAAGGGCCTTTTTGAGGGCCTAAACATGCTCAAAAACTCATGAAATTTTGCAGACATGCCAGGTCTGGTGAAAAATTTTGTATTTTAATGGTTTTACTTATGAGCACTGGGAAATGGCTCTAGAGCGCCACCTATGCCTTGTTAAATGCAGCCCTACGACCACATAGTTTGAGCTACATGTATGAAATTTGGCACACATGTGTATCATGACGAGCCGAACAAAAAAGTCAGTGGGCCCATTGATGCAAACCCAACAGGAAGTCCGCAATTTAGAAGTGAAGGTGACATTTTGGCTCTAATTTTGTCGTTTCCATGCCTCGAACTTTAACGAACTCCTCCTTGGAAATTGGTCGTATAAGCTTCATATTTGGTCAGTGCCAACTACACCCTTGTGCCATGTTAAATTGCGGAGCTTTTGAGTTTTCACAATACCATGAGGCCGTGGCGCCACGGCGAATTTCGATGACTCGCCATGAAAATCTTATTGCCTCTCATTCTGTCATACATTGTCCGATCTGGACCAAAGAGCACACATATGATAAGGCTCCAGCCCTGAACATATTTCAACTGCCATATTTGACGTGAGCGACAGCGCCACCTAGTGGGAACAGGAAATGTCATGTTTTACACTTTGGGGTACAGTATTGTGATGGGTGACATCTGCAGCCTCAAATTTCTCCAGGAAAGGCGTAAGGACTTGGTCTTGGGGTACAGTGAAAACTGTGACTTTTCACGAAAGGGTGTGACCTCAGCAGCATGGCGAACTTTGATATCTCGCCATGAAGAAACAAATTAGTATAACTCAATGAAATCCAGTCTGATTAGTACCAGACTTTACAGGCATGATATCAGACCCGCCCTGAACAAATTGATGTGCCCATTGTCAGGAATATGAAGAGCGCCACCTAGTGGGAACAGGAAATGTCATGTCTTACACTTTGTTGTACTGATTTTCACAGGTTCATTGTGGATACCTCAAAAGCGGTGAATGTCACCGTCAGTCCTTCATGATGCTGCAGTGCGAAAATTGTGACTTTATACTGAACGGTGCACCCTGGTGGCAACGCTGTTCACCATGAAAAATGAAGTGGTTTTTGAGGGGCTTGGAAAGTTTAAAAAGTCTTGAAATTTGGCCCACACCTCCAATGTGCTTAAGGCTTTGTTGTTATGTGATCATTTTCATTGAATATCCCAAAATGGCTCCACAGCGCCCCCTACAAAATTTCAAAACCACAGCCCCAGCTCTGTGTTTTATGTATGAGTCTGAAACCTGGTAAGCTTATAGGAGATATCAAGATGTACAAAAAAGTCTCTTGGAGCAATATCCCAAATACAACAGGAAGTCAGCCATTTTAAAATTAATGTGCAATTTTGGCAACATTTTCCCCTCTTTCCAGGCACCGTTCGTTGACGAACTCCTCCAAGGGATTTCATCATATTGAACCAATCTCCAGTGTGTGGAATCTAAAGACCTTTGTGATTTTAAATTGCGAAGCTTTTTACGTTCAGGGAAACGGGGTTGTCATGGCGGCACGTGGAGTTTCAATCACGCGCCAAAAAGCAGTAATCTGCTGTCACTCAAAATCAAAATGTCCAAACTCTCCCAAAGGTCGCAGGCGTGATGAGACACGAGCTAGGAAATGTTTGTTATGCCATTTGTCAGTAATGGTTAGAGCGCCACCTAGTGGGACGACTATAATGATGATTGAATGAGATGAAATGTTAGCTGGTGGTTAAATGCATGAATTCCATCAATGTGACATCAGATCGGAGGTGCTGGTTGTAGGTGTTGGGCGTGGCTCGACGCGATGGGGTGCGAGGGCCCTCATAACGCTGCTTGCAGCTTTAATTAGGGCCCGAGCACTGAGAGTGCGAAGGCCCTATTGTATCTGCTCCGTTTCTTATTATTATTATTATTATTATTATTATTATTATTATTATTATTATTATTATTATTATTATTATTATTCAGGCGAAACAAGGGCCTTTTTGAGGGCCTAAACATGCTCAAAAACTCATGAAATTTTGCACACATGCCAGGTCTGGTGAAAAATTTTGTATTTTAATGGTTTTACATATGAGCACTGGGAAATGGCTCTAGAGCGCCACCTATGCCTTGTTAAATGCAGCCCTACGACCACATCGTTTGAGCTACATGTATGAAATTTGGCACACATGTGTATCATGCCAAGACGAACAAAAAAGTCAGTGGGCCCATTGACGCAAACCCAACAGGAAGTCCGCCATTTGGAAGAGAAGGTGACATTTTGGCTCTAATTTTGCCATTTCCATGCCTCGAACTTTTGCGAACTCCTCCTTGGGGTTTCATTTCATAACCTTCATATTTGGTCAGTGTCAACTACACCCTTGTGCCATGTTAAATTGCGGAGCTTTTGAGTTTTCACAATACTATGAGGCCGTGGCGCCATGGCGAATTTTGATGACTCGCCATGAAAATCTTATTGCCTCTCATTTTGTCATACATTTTCTGACCTTGACCAAAGTGAACACATATGATAAGGCTCCACCCCTGAACATATTTCAACTGCCATATTTGACATCAAGGCCAGCGCCACCTAGTGGGAACAGGAAATGTCATGTTTTACACTTTGGGGTACAGTATAGTGATGGGTGACATCTGCAGTCTCAAATTTCTCCAGAAAAGCCTTAAGGAGTTGGTCTTGGGTTACAGTGAAAACTGTGACTTTTCGCAAAAGGGTGTGACCCCAGCAGCATGGCGAACTTTGATGTCACGCCATGAAGAAACAAATTAGTATAACTCAATGAAATCCAGTCTGATCAGTACCAGACTTTACAGGCATGATGACAGACCCGCCTTGAACAGATTGATGTGCCCATTGTCGGGAATACGGACAGCGCCACCTAGTGGCAACAGGAAATGTCATGGCTTTAATTTTGTTGTACTGATTTTCACAGGTTCATCGTGGCCACCTCAAAAGCGGTGAATATCACCATCAGTCCCTTGTGATGCTTCAGTGCAAAAATTGTGACTTTAAACTGAACGGCGCACCCTGGTGGCAACGTGGTTCACCATGAAAGATGAAGTGGCTTTTGAGGGGCTTGGAAAGTTTAAAAAGTCTTGAAATTTGGCGCACACCTCCAATGTGTTTAAGGCTTTGTTGTTATCTGATCATTTTCATTGAATATCCCAAAATGGCTCCACAGCGCCCCCTACAAAATTTCAAAATCACAGCCCCTGCTCTGTGTTTTATGTATGAGTCTGAAACCTGGTAAGCTTATAGGAGATATCAAGATGTACAAAAAAGTCTCTTGGAGCAATATCCCAAATCCAACAGGAAGTCAGCCATTTTAAAATTAATGTGCAATTTTGGCAACATTTTCCCCTCTTTTCAGGCATCGTTCTTTGACGAACTCCTCCAAGGGATTTCATCAGATTGGACCGATCTGCAGTTTGTGGAATCTAAAGACCTTTGTGATGTTAAATTGCGAAGCTTTTTACGTCCAGGGAAACGGGGTGGTTATGGCGGCACGTGGAGTTTCAATCACTCGCCAAAAAGCAGTAATCTGCTGTCACTCAAAAACACAATGTCCAATCTCTCCCAAACGTCTCAGGTGTGATGAGACTCGAGCTTGGAAGTGTTTGTTATGCCATTTGTACATAATGGTTAGAGCGCCACCTAGTGGAACGACTAACTAATCATGAATGAATGAGTTGAAATGTTAGCTGGTGGTTAAATGCATGAATTCCATCAATGTGACATCAGATCGGACGTGCTGGTTTTAGGTGTTGGGCGTGGCTTGACGCGCCGGGGGTGCGAGGGCCCTCATAACGCTGCTTGCAGCTTTAATTATTATTATTATTATTATTATTATTATTATTCACCCCAAACAAGGGCCTTTTTGAGGGCCTAAACATGCTCAAAAACTCATGAAATTTTGCACACATTCCAGGTCTGGTGAAAAATTTTGTATTTTAATGGTTTTACATATGAGCACTGGGAAATGGCTCTACAGCGCCACCTATGCCTTGTTAAATGCAGCCCTACGACCACATCGTTTAAGCTACATGTATGAAATTTGGCACACATGTGTATCATGCCAAGACGAACAAAAAAGTCTGTGGGCCCATTGACGCAAACCCAACAGGAAGTCCGCCATTTGGAAGAGAAGGTGACATTTTGGCTCTAATTTTGCCATTTCCATGCCTCGAACTTTTGCGAACTCCTCCTTGGGGTTTCATTTCATAACCTTCAAATTTGGACAGTGTCAACTACACCCTTGTGCCATGTTAAATTGCGGAGCTTTTGAGTTTTCACAATACTATGAGGCCGTGGCGCCATGGCGAATTTCGATGACTCGCCATGAAAATCTTATTGCCTCTCATTTTGTCATACATTTTCTGACCTTGACCAAAGTGAACACATATGATAAGGCTCCACCCCTGAACATATTTCAACTGCCATATTTGACATCAAGGACAGCGCCACCTAGTGGGAACAGGAAATGTCATGTTTTACACTTTGGGGTACAGTATAGTGATGGGTGACATCTGCAGCCTCAAATTTCTCCAGGAAAGCCTTAAGGAGTTGGTCTTGGGGTACAGTGAAAACTGTGACTTTTCACGAAAGGGTGTGACCTCAGCAGCATGGCGAACTTTGATATCTTGCCATGAAGAAACAAATTAGTATAACTCCATGAAATCCAGTCTGATTAGTACCAGACTTTATAGGCATGATGTCAGACCCGCCCTGACCAGATTGATATGCCCATTGTCGGAAATACGGACAGCGCCACCTAGTGGCAACAGGAAATGTCATGGCTTTAACTTTGTTGTACTGATTTTCACAGGTTGATCGTGGCCACCTCAAAAGCGGTGAATATCACCATCAGTCCCTCGTGATGCTTCAGTGCAAAAATTGTGACTTTAAACTGAACGGCGCACCCTGGTGGCAACGCGGTTCATCATGAAAGATGAAGTGGCTTTTGAGGGGCTTGGAAAGTTTATAGAGGCTTGAAATTTGGCACACACCTCCAAACGGATGAAGGCTTTGTTGTTATGTAACCATTTTCCTTGAATAGCGCAAAATGGCTCCACAGCGCCCCCTACAATATTTCAAAACATCAGCCCCTGCTCTGTGTTTCATCTATGAGTCTGACACTTGGTAAGCTTGTGTAAGATATCAAGATGTACAAAAAAGTCTCTTGGAGCAATATCCCAAATCCAACAGGAAGTCAGCCATTTTAAAATTAATGTGTAATTTTGATGACATTTTCCCCCCTTTTCAGGCCTCATACTTTGACGAACTCCTCCAAGGGATTTCATCATATTGAAGCATTCTTCAGTGTGTAGAATCTAAAGACCTTTGTGATGTTAAATTGCGAAGCTTTTTCCGTTCAGGGAAACGGGGTGGTCATGGCGGCACGTAGAGTTTCAATCACTCGCAAAAAGCAGTAATCTGCTGTCACTAAAAAACACAATGTCCAATCTCTCCCAAAGGTCGCAGGTGTGATGAGACTCGAGCTTGGAAATGTTTGTTATGCTATTTGTCAATAATGGTTAGAGCGCCACCTAGTGGCATGACTATAATCCTGGTTGAATAAGATGAAATGTTAGCTGGTGATTAAAAGCATGAAATCCATCAATGTGACATCACATCGGACGTGCCGGTTTGAGGTGTTGGCAGTGGCTCGACGTGCCGGGGGTGCGAGGGCCCTCATAACGCTGCTTGCAGCTTTAATTATTAGGGCCCGAGCACCGAGAGTGCGAAGGCCCTATTGTATCTGCTCCGTTTCTTATTATTATTATTATTAGGGCCCGAGCACTGAGAGTGCGAAGGCCCTATTGTATCTGCTCCGTTTCTTATTATTATTATTATTATTATTATTATTATTATTATTATTATTATTATTATTATTATTATTCAGGCGAAACAAGGGCCTTTTTGAGGGCCTAAACATGCTCAAAAACTCATGAAATTTTGCACACATGCCAGGTCTGGTGAAAAATTTTGTATTTTAATGGTTTTACATATGAGCACTGGGAAATGGCTCTAGAGCGCCACCTATGCCTTGTTAAATGCAGCCCTACGACCACATCGTTTGAGCTACATGTATGAAATTTGGCACACATGTGTATCATGCCAAGACGAACAAAAAAGTCAGTGGGCCCATTGACGCAAACCCAACAGGAAGTCCGCCATTTGGAAGAGAAGGTGACATTTTGGCTCTAATTTTGCCATTTCCATGCCTCGAACTTTTGCGAACTCCTCCTTGGGGTTTCATTTCATAACCTTCATATTTGGTCAGTGTCAACTACACCCTTGTGCCATGTTAAATTGCGGAGCTTTTGAGTTTTCACAATACTATGAGGCCGTGGCGCCATGGCGAATTTTGATGACTCGCCATGAAAATCTTATTGCCTCTCATTTTGTCATACATTTTCTGACCTTGACCAAAGTGAACACATATGATAAGGCTCCACCCCTGAACATATTTCAACTGCCATATTTGACATCAAGGCCAGCGCCACCTAGTGGGAACAGGAAATGTCATGTTTTACACTTTGGGGTACAGTATAGTGATGGGTGACATCTGCAGTCTCAAATTTCTCCAGAAAAGCCTTAAGGAGTTGGTCTTGGGTTACAGTGAAAACTGTGACTTTTCGCAAAAGGGTGTGACCCCAGCAGCATGGCGAACTTTGATGTCACGCCATGAAGAAACAAATTAGTATAACTCAATGAAATCCAGTCTGATCAGTACCAGACTTTACAGGCATGATGACAGACCCGCCTTGAACAGATTGATGTGCCCATTGTCGGGAATACGGACAGCGCCACCTAGTGGCAACAGGAAATGTCATGGCTTTAATTTTGTTGTACTGATTTTCACAGGTTCATCGTGGCCACCTCAAAAGCGGTGAATATCACCATCAGTCCCTTGTGATGCTTCAGTGCAAAAATTGTGACTTTAAACTGAACGGCGCACCCTGGTGGCAACGTGGTTCACCATGAAAGATGAAGTGGCTTTTGAGGGGCTTGGAAAGTTTAAAAAGTCTTGAAATTTGGCGCACACCTCCAATGTGTTTAAGGCTTTGTTGTTATCTGATCATTTTCATTGAATATCCCAAAATGGCTCCACAGCGCCCCCTACAAAATTTCAAAATCACAGCCCCTGCTCTGTGTTTTATGTATGAGTCTGAAACCTGGTAAGCTTATAGGAGATATCAAGATGTACAAAAAAGTCTCTTGGAGCAATATCCCAAATCCAACAGGAAGTCAGCCATTTTAAAATTAATGTGCAATTTTGGCAACATTTTCCCCTCTTTTCAGGCATCGTTCTTTGACGAACTCCTCCAAGGGATTTCATCAGATTGGACCGATCTGCAGTTTGTGGAATCTAAAGACCTTTGTGATGTTAAATTGCGAAGCTTTTTACGTCCAGGGAAACGGGGTGGTTATGGCGGCACGTGGAGTTTCAATCACTCGCCAAAAAGCAGTAATCTGCTGTCACTCAAAAACACAATGTCCAATCTCTCCCAAACGTCTCAGGTGTGATGAGACTCGAGCTTGGAAGTGTTTGTTATGCCATTTGTACATAATGGTTAGAGCGCCACCTAGTGGAACGACTAACTAATCATGAATGAATGAGTTGAAATGTTAGCTGGTGGTTAAATGCATGAATTCCATCAATGTGACATCAGATCGGACGTGCTGGTTTTAGGTGTTGGGCGTGGCTTGACGCGCCGGGGGTGCGAGGGCCCTCATAACGCTGCTTGCAGCTTTAATTATTATTATTATTATTATTCAGGCGAAACAAGGGCCTTTTTGAGGGCCTAAACATGCTCAAAAACTCATGAAATTTTGCACACATGCCAGGTCTGGTGAAAAATTTTGTATTTTAATGGTTTTACATATGAGCACTGGGAAATGGCTCTAGAGCGCCACCTATGCCTTGTTAAATGCAGCCCTACGACCACATCGTTTGAGCTACATGTATGAAATTTGGCACACATGTGTATCATGCCGAGTCGAACAAAAAAGTCTGTGGGCCCATTGTTGCAAACCCAACAGGAAGTCCGCCATTTGGAAGAGAAGGTGACATTTTGGCTCTAATTTTGCCATTTCCATGCCTCGAACTTTTGCGAACTCCTCCTTGGGATTTGGTTGTATAAGCTTCATCTTTGGTCAGTGTCAACTACACCCTTGTGCCATGTTAAATTGCGGAGCTTTTGAGTTTTCACAATACTATGAGGCCGTGGCGCCATGGCGAATTTCGATGACTCGCCATGAAAATCTTATTGCCTCTCATTCTGTCATACATTTTCTGACCTTGACCAAAGTGAACACATATGATAAGGCTCCACCCCTGAACATATTACAACTGCCATATTTTACATCAGGGACAGCGCCACCTAGTGGGAACAGGAAATGTCATGTTTTACACTTTGGGGTACAGTATAGTGATGGGTGACACCTGCAGCCTCAAATTTCTCCAGGAAAGCCTTAAGGAGTTGGTCTTGGGTTACAGTGAAAACTGTGACTTTTCGCAAAAGGGTGTGACCCCAGCAGCATGGCGAACTTTGATGTCACGCCATGAAGAAACAAATTAGTATAACTCAATGAAATCCAGTCTGATCAGTACCAGACTTTACAGGCATGATGTCAGACCCGCCCTGAACAGATTGACGTGCCCATTGTCGGAAATACGGACAGCGCCACCTAGTGGCCACAGGAAATGTCATGGCTTTAATTTTGTTGTACTGATTTTCACAGGTTCATCGTGGCCACCTCAAAAGCGATGAATATCACCATCAGTCCCTCGTGATGCTTCAGTGCAAAAATTGTGACTTTACACTGAACGGCGCACCCTGGTGGCAACGCGGTTCAACATGAAAGATGAAGTGGCTTTTGAGGGGCTTGGAAAGTTTATAGAGGCTTGAAATTTGGCACACACCCCCAAATGGATGAAGGCTTTGTTGTCATGTGATCATTTTCATTGAATAGCGCGAAATTGCTCCACAGCGCCCCCTACAAAGTTTCAAAATATCAGCCCCTGCTCTGTGTTTTATCTATGAGTCTGAAACTTGGTAAGCTCATGGAAGATATTAAGATGTACAAAAAAGTCTCTTGGAGCAATATCCCAAATCCAACAGGAAGTCAGCCATTTTAAAATTCATGTGTAATTTTGGCGACATTTTCCCCTCTTTTCAGGCTTCATACTTTGACGAACTCCTCCAAGGGATTTCATCAGATTGGAACGATCTGAAGTTTGTGGAATCTAAAGACCTTTGTGATGTTAAATTGCGAAGCTTTTTACGTTCAGGGAAACGGGGTGGTCATGGCGGCACTTAGAGTTTCAATCACTCGCCAAAAAGCAGTAATCTGCTGTCACTCAAAAACACAATATCCAATCTCTCCCAAACGTCGCAGGTGTGATGAGACTCGAGCTCGGAAATGTTTGTTATGCCATTTGTCAGTAATAGTTAGAGCGCCACCTAGTGGGACGACTATAATCATGGTTCAATGAGATGAAATGTTAGCTGGTGGTTAAATGCATGAATTCCATCAATGTGACATCACATTGGACGTGCTGGTTTTAGGTGTTGGGCGTGGCTCGACACGCCAGGGTGCGAGGGCCCTCATAACGCTGCTTGCAGCTTTAATTATTATTATTATTATTCAGGCGAAACAAGGGCCTTTTTGAGGGCCTAAACATGCTCAAAAACTCATGAAATTTTGCAGACATGCCAGGTCTGGTGAAAAATTTTGTATTTTAATGGTTTTACATATGAGCACTGGGAAATGGCTCTAGAGCGCCACCTATGCCTTGTTAAATGCAGCCCTACGACCACATGGTTTGAGCTACATGTATGAAATTTGGCACACATGTGTATCATGCCAAGACGAACAAAAAAGTCTGGGGGCCCATTGACGCAAACCCAACAGGAAGTCCGCCATTTGGAAGAGAAGGTGACATTTTGGCTCTAATTTTGCCATTTCCATGCCTCGAACTTTTGCGAACTCCTCCTTGGGTTTTGATTTCATAACCTTCATATTTGGTCAGTGTCAACTACACCCTTGTGCCATGTTAAATTGCGGAGCTTTTGAGTTTTCACAATACGGTGAGGCCGTGGCGCCATGGCGAATTTCGATGACTCGCCATGAAAATCTTATTGCCTCTCATTCTGTCATACATTTTCTGACCTTGACCAAAGTGAACACATATGATAAGGCTCCACCCCTGAACATATTTCAAGTGCCATATTTGACATAAGGGCCAGCGCCACCTAGTGGGAACAGGAAATGTCATGTTTTACACTTTGGGGTACAGTATAGTGATGGGTGACATCTGCAGCCTCAAATTTCTCCAGGAAAGCCTTAAGGAGTTGGTCTTGGGTTACAGTGAAAACTGTGAGTTTTCGCGAAAGGGTGTGACCCCAGCAGCATGGCGAACTTTGATGTCACGCCATGAAGAAACAAATTAGTATAACTCAATGAAATCCAGTCTGATCAGTACCAGACTTTACAGGCATGATGTCAGACCCGCCCTGAACAGATTGATGTGCCCATTGTCGGAAATACGGACAGCGCCACCTAGTGGCAACAGGAAATTTCATGGCTTTAATTTTGTTGTACTGATTTTCACAGGTTCATCTTGGCCACCTCAAAAGCGGTGAATATCACCATCAGTCCCTCGTGATGCTTCAGTGCAAAAATTGTGAGTTTAAACTGAACGGCGCACCCTGGTGGCAACGCTGTTCAACATGAAAGATGAAGTGGCTTTTGAGGGTCTTGGCAAGTTTATAGAGGCTTGAAATTTTGCACACACCTCCAATGTGATGAAGGCTTTGTTGGCATGTGATCATTTTCATTGAATAGCGCGAAATTGCTCCACAGCGCCCCCTACAAAATTTCAAAACCACAGCCCCTGCTCTGTGTTCTATGTATGATTCTGAAACCTGGTAAGCTTATAGGAGATATCAAGATGTACAAAAAAGTCTCTTGGTGCAATATCCCAAATCCAACAGGAAGTCAGCCATTTTAATATTAATGTGTAATTTTGGCAACATTTTCCCCTCTTTCCAGGCACCGTTCTTTGACGAACTCCTCCAAGGGATTTCATCATATTGAACCAATCTCCAGTGTGTGGAATCTAAAGACCTTTGTGATGTTAAATTGCGAAGCTTTTTACGTTCAGTGAAACGGGGTGGTTATGGTGGCACTTAGAGTTTGAATCACTCGCCAAAAAGCAGTAATCTGCTGTCCCTCAAAAACACAATGTCCAATCTCTCCCAAACGTCTCAGGTGTGATGAGACTCGAGCTCGGAAGTGTTTGTTATGCCATTTGTACATAATGGTTAGAGCGCCACCTAGTGGAAGGACTAACTAATCATGAATGAATGAGTTGAAATGTTAGCTGGTGGTTAAATGCATGAATTCCATCAATGTGACATCAGATCGGACGTGCTGGTTTTAGGTGTTGGGCGTGGCTCGACGCGCCGGGGTGCGAGGGCCCTCATAACGCTGCTTGCAGCTTTAATTATTATTATTATTATTCACCCCAAACAAGGGCCTTTTTGAGGGCCTAAACATGCTCAAAAACTCATGAAATTTTGCACACATGCCAGGTTTGGTGAAAAATTTTGTATTTTAATGGTTTTACATATGAGCACTGGGAAATGGCTCTACAGCGCCACCTATGCCTTGTTAAATGCAGCCCTACGACCACATAGTTTGAGCTACATGTATGAAATTTGGCACACATGTGTATCATGCCGAGTCGAACAAAAAAGTCAGTGGGCCCATTGATGCAAAACCAACAGGAAGTCCGCAATTTAGAAGTGAAGGTGACATTTTGGCTCTAATTTTGCCATTTTCATGCCTCGGACTTTTTCGAACTCCTCCTTGGGATTTGGTCCTATAAACTTCAAATTTGGACAGTGTGTACTACACCCTTGTGCCATGTTAAATTGCGGAGCTTTTGAGTTTTCACAATACTATGAGGCCGTGGCGCCATGGCGAATTTTGATGACTCGCCATGAAAATCTTATTGCCTCTCATTTTGTCATACATTTTCTGACCTTGACCAAAGTGAATACATATGATAAGGCTCCACCCCTGAACATATTTCAACTGCCATATTTGACATCAAGGACAGCGCCACCTAGTGGGAACAGGAAATGTCATGTTTTACACTTTGGGGTACAGTATAGTGATGGGTGACATCTGCAGCCTCAAATTTCTCCAGGAAAGCCTTAAGGAGTTGGTCTTGGGTTACAGTGAAAACTGTGAGTTTTCGCGAAAGGGTGTGACCCCAGCAGCATGGCGAACTTTGATGTCACGCCATGAAGAAACAAATTAGTATAACTCAATGAAATCCAGTCTGATCAGTACCAGACTTTACAGGCATGATGTCAGACCCGCCCTGAACAGATTGATGTGCCCATTGTCGGAAATACGGACAGCGCCACCTAGTGGCAACAGGAAATGTCATGGCTTTAATTTTGTTGTACTGATTTTCACAGGTTCATCGTGGCCACCTCAAAAGCGGTGAATATCACCATCAGTCCCTCGTGATGCTTCAGTGCAAAAATTGTGACTTTAAACTGAACGGCGCACCCTGGTGGCAACGCTGTTCACCATGAAAGATGAAGTGGCTTTTGAGGGTCTTGGCAAGTTTATAGAGGCTTGAAATTTGGCACACACCTCCAATGTGACGAAGGCTTTGTTGTCATGTGATCATTTTCATTGAATATCCCAAAATGGCTCCACAGCGCCCCCTACAAAATTTCAAAACCACAGCCCCTGCTCTGTGTTTTATGTATGAATCTGAAACCTGGTAGGCTTATAGGAGATATCAAGATGTACAAAAAAGTCTCTTGGAGCAATATCCCAAATCCAACAGGAAGTCAGCCATTTTAAAATTAACGTGCAATTTTGGCGACATTTTCTCCTCTTTTCAGGCACCGTGCTTTGACGTACTCCTCCAAGGGATTTCATCAGATTGATGCAATCTCCTGTGTGTGGAATCTAAAGACCTTTGTGATGTTAAATTGCGAACCTTTTTACATTCAGGGAAATGGGGTGGTCATGGCGGCACGTGGAGTTTCAATCACTCGCCAAAAAGCAGTAATCTGCTGTCACTCAAAATCAAAATGTTCAATCTCTCCCAAAGGTCGCAGGCGTGATGAGACTCGAGCTAGGAAATGTTTGCTATGCCATTTGTCAGTAATGGTTAGAGAGCCACCTAGTGGGACGACTATAATCATGATTGAATGAGATGAAATGATAGCTGGTGGTTAAATGCATGAATTCCATCAATGTGACATCAGATCGGAGGTGCTGGTTTTAGGTGTTGGGCGTGGCTCGACGCGCCGGGGGTGCGAGGGCCCTCATAACGCTGCTTGCAGCTTTAATTATTAGGGCCCGAGCACTGACAGTGCGAAGGCCCTATTGTAATTGCTCTGTTTATTATTATTATTATTATTATTATTCCGGCAAATGAATCGGCCGTTTGAGGGCCTAAACATGCTCGAAAACTCTTGAAATTTTGCGCACGCGTCAGGTCTGGTGAAAATTTACGTATTTTAATGGTTTTACATATGAGCACTGGGAAATGGCTCTACAGCGCCACCTATGCCTTGTTAAATGCAGCCCTACGACCACATGGTTTGAGCTACATGTATGAAATTTGGCACACATGTGTATCATGCCAAGACGAACAAAAAAGTCTGTGGGCCCATTGACGCAAACCTAACAGGAAGTCCGCCATTTTGGATTGAAGGTGACATTTTGGCTCTGATTTTACCGTTTCCATGCCTTGTACTTTAACGAACTCCTCCTTGGGATTTGGTCGTATAAGCTTCAAATTTGGACAGTGTCAACTACACCCTTGTGCCATGTTAAATTGCGGAGCTTTTGAGTTTTCACAATACTATGAGGCCGTGGCGCCATGGCGAATTTCGATGACTCGCCATGAAAATCTTATTGCCTCTCATTCTGTCATACATGTTCCGATCTGGACCAAAGAGCACACATATGATAAGGCTCCACCCCTGAACATATTTCAACTGCCATATTTGACATCAAGGACAGCGCCACCTAGTGGGAACAGGAAATGTCATGTTTTACACTTTGGGGTACAGTATAGTGAAGGGTGACATCTGCAGCCTCAAATTTCTCCAGGAAAGCCTTAAGGAGTTGGTCTTGGGTTACAGTGAAAACTGTGACTTTTTGCAAAAGGGTGTGACCCCAGCGGCGTGGCGAACTTTGATGTCACGCCATGAAGAAACAAATTAGTATAACTCAATGAAATCCAGTCTGATCAGTACCAGACTTTACAGGCATGATGTCAGACCCGCCCTGAACAGATTGATGTGCCCATTGTCGGAAATACGGACAGCGCCACCTAGTGGGAACAGGAAATGTCATGGCTTTAATTTTGTTGTACTGATTTTCACAGGTTCATCTTGGCCACCTCAAAAGCGGTGAATATCACCATCAGTCCCTCGTGATGCTTCAGTGCAAAAATTGTGACTTTAAACTGAACGGCGCACCCTGGTGGCAACGCTGTTCAACGTGAAAGATGAAGTGGCTTTTGAGGGTCTTGGCAAGTTTATAGAGGCTTGAAATTTGGCACACACCTCCAAATGGATGAAGGCTTTGTTGGCATGTGATCATTTTCATTGAATAGCGCGAAATTGCTCCACAGCGCCCCCTACAAAATTTCAAAACCACAGCCCCTGCTCTGTGTTCTATGTATGATTCTGAAACCTGGTAAGCTTATAGGAGATATCAAGATGTACAAAAAAGTCTCTTGGTGCAATATCCCAAATCCAACAGGAAGTCAGCCATTTTAAAATTAATGTGTAATTTTGGCAACATTTTCCCCTCTTTCCAGGCACCGTTCTTTGACGAACTCCTCCAAGGGATTTCATTATATTGAACCAATCTCCAGTGTGTGGAATCTAAAGACCTTTGTGATGTTAAATTGCGAAGCTTTTTACGTTCAGTGAAACGGGGTGGTTATGGTGGCACTTAGAGTTTGAATCACTCGCCAAAAAGCAGTAATCTGCTGTCACTCAAAAACACAATGTCCAATCTCTCCCAAACGTCAGATCGGAGGTGCTGGTTTTAGGTGTTGGGCTTGGCTCGACGCGCCGGGGGTGCGAGGGCCCTCGTAACGCTGCTTGCAGCTTTAATTATTATTATTATTATTATTCCGGCAAATGAATCGGCCTTTTGAGGGCCTAAACATGCTCGAAAACTCATGAAATTTTGCGCACGCGTCAGGTCTGGTGAAAATTTACGTATTTTAATGTTCTCAGACATGGCCAGGGAAAATTAGCTCAGTAGCGCCACCTAGAAAAATGAAAAACGCGAGCCCCCGGTATGGGTATGGCCTACAAGTTTGAAAGTCGGTACACCTATATACCTTTCAGAGTCGAACAAAAAAGTCTATTATGGCAATGTCCTAAACCCAACAGGAAGTCCGCCATTTTGGATTGAAGGTGACATTTTGGCTATGATTTTACTGTTTCCATGCCTTGTACTTTAACGAACTCCTCCTTGGGATTTGGTCCTATAAACTTCAAATTTGGACAGTGTCAACTACACCCTTGTGCCATGTTAAATTGCAGAGCTTTTGAGTTTTCACAATACTATGAGGCCGTGGCGCCATGGCGAATTTCGATGACTCGCCATGAAAATCTTATTGCCTCTCATTTTGTCATACATTTTCTGACCTTGACCAAAGTGAACACATATGATAAGGCTCCACCCCTGAACATATTTCAACTGCCATATTTGACATCAAGGACAGCGCCACCTAGTGGGAACAGGAAATGTCATGTTTTACACTTTGGGGTACAGTATAGTGATGGGTGACATCTGCAGCCTCAAATTTCTCCAGGAAAGCCTTAAGGAGTTGGTCTTGGGTTACAGTGAAAACTGTGACTTTTCACGAAAGGGTGTGACCCCAGCAGCATGGCGAACTTTGATGTCACGCCATGAAGAAACAAATTAGTATAACTCAATGAAATCCAGTCTGATCAGTACCAGACTTTACAGGCATGATGTCAGACCCACCCTGAACAGATTGATGTGCCCATTGTCGGAAATACGGACAGCGCCACCTAGTGGCAACAGGAAATGTCATGGCTTTAATTTTGTTGTACTGATTTTCACAGGTTCATCGTGGCCACCTCAAAAGCGGTGAATATCACCATCAGTCCCTCGTGATGCTTCAGTGCAAAAATTGTGACTTTAAACTGAACGGCGCACCCTGGTGGTAACGCGGTTCACCATGAAAGATGAAGTGGCTTTTGAGGGGCTTGGAAAGTTTATAGAGGCTTGAAATTTTGCACACACCTCCAAATGGATGTAGGCTTTGTTGTCATGTGATCATTTTCATTGAATAGCGCGAAATTGCTCCACAGCGCCCCCTACAAAATTTCAAAACAACAGCCCCTGCTCTGTGTTTCATCTATGAGTCTGAAACTTGGTAAGCTTATGGAAAATATCAAGATGTACAAAAAAGTCTCTTGGTGCAATATCCCAAATCCAACAGGAAGTCAGCCATTTTAAAATTAATGTGTAATTTTGGCAACATTTTCCCCTCTTTCCAGGCACCGTTCTTTGACGAACTCCTCCAAGGGATTTCATCATATTGAACCAATCTCCAGTGTGTGGAATCTAAAGACCTTTGTGATGTTAAATTGCGAAGCTTTTTACGTTCAGTGAAACGGGGTGGTTATGGCGGCACTTAGAGTTTGAATCACTCGCCAAAAAGCAGTAATCTGCTGTCACTCAAAAACACAATGTCCAATCTCTCCCAAAGCTCATAGGCGTGATGAGACTGGAGCTCGGAAATGTTTGTTATGCCATTTGTACATAATGGTTAGAGCGCCACCTAGTGGAACGACTAACTAATCATGAATGAATGAGTTGAAATGTTAGCTGGTGGTTAAATGCATGAATTCCATCAATGTGACATCAGATCGGACGTGCTGGTTTCAGGTGTTGGGCATGGCTCGACACGCCGGGGGTGCGAGGGCCCTCATAACGCTGCTTGCAGCTTTAATTAGGGCCCGAGCACCGAGAGTGCGAAGGCCCTATTGTATCTGCTCCGTTTCTTATTATTATTATTATTATTATTATTATTATTCAGGCGAAACAAGGGCCTTTTTGAGGGCCTAAACATGCTCAAAAACTCATGAAATTTTGCACACATGCCAGGTCTGGTGAAAAATTTTGTATTTTAATGGTTTTACATATGAGCACTGGGAAATGGCTCTAGAGCGCCACCTATGCCTTGTTAAATGCAGCCCTACGACCACATCGTTTGAGCTACATGTATGAAATTTGGCACACATGTGTATCATGCCAAGACGAACAAAAAAGTCTGTGGGCCCATTGACGCAAACCCAACAGGAAGTCCGCCATTTGGAAGAGAAGGTGACATTTTGGCTCTAATTTTGCCATTTCCATGCCTCGAACTTTTGCGAACTCCTCCTTGGGGTTTGATTTCATAACCTTCATATTTGGTCAGTGTCAACTACACCCTTGTGCCATGTTAAATTGCGGAGCTTTTGAGTTTTCACAATACTATGAGGCCGTGGCGCCATGGCGAATTTCGATGACTCGCCATGAAAATCTTATTGCCTCTCATTTTGTCATACATTTTTTGACCTTGACCAAAGTGAACACATATGATAAGGCTCCACCCCTGAACATATTTCAACTGCCATATTTGACCTCAAGGACAGCGCCACCTAGTGGGAACAGGAAATGTTATGTTTTACACTTTGGGGTACAGTATAGTGATGGGTGACATCTGCAGCCTCAAATTTCTCCAGAAAAGCCTTAAGGAGTTGGTCTTGGGTTACAGTGAAAACTGTGAGTTTTCGCGAAAGGGTGTGACCCCAGCAGCATGGCGAACTTTGATGTCACGCCATGAAGAAACAAATTAGTATAACTCAATGAAATCCAGTCTGATCAGTACCAGACTTTACAGGCATGATGTCAGACCCGCCCTGAACAGATTGATGTGCCCATTGTCGGAAATACGGACAGCGCCACCTAGTGGCAACAGGAAATGTCATGGCTTTAATTTTGTTGTACTGATTTTCACAGGTTCATCGTGGCCACCTCAAAAGCGGTGAATATCACCATCAGTCCTTGATGATGCTTTAGTGCAAAAATTGTGACTTTAAACTGAACGGTGCACCCTGGTGGCAACGCTGTTCACCGTGAAAAATGAAGTGGCTTTTGAGGGGCTTGGAAAGTTTATAGAGGCTTGAAATTTGGCACACACCTCCAAATGGTTGAACGCTTTGTTGTCATGTAACCATTTTCCTTGAATAGCGCAAAATGGCTCCACAGCGCCCCCTACAATATTTCAAAACATCAGCCCCTGCTCTGTGTTTTATCTATGAGTCTGACACTTGGTAAGCTTGTGTAAGATATCAAGATGTACAAAAAAGTCTCTTGGAGCAATATCCCAAATCCAACAGGAAGTCAGCCATTTTAAAATTAATGTGTAATTTTGATGACATTTTCCCCCCTTTTCAGGCCTCATACTTTGACGAACTCCTCCAAGGGATTTCATCATTTTGAACCATTCTTCAGTGTGTAGAATCTAAAGACCTTTGTGATGTTAAATTGCGAAGCTTTTTCCGTTCAGGGAAACGGGGTGGTCATGGCGGCACGTAGAGTTTCAATCACTCGCAAAAAGCAGTAATCTGCTGTCACTAAAAAACACAATGTCCAATCTCTCCCAAAGGTCGCAGGTGTGATGAGACTCGAGCTTGGAAATGTTTGTTATGCTATTTGTCAATAATGGTTAGAGCGCCACCTAGTGGCATGACTATAATCCTGGTTGAATAAGATGAAATGTTAGCTGGTGATTAAAAGCATGAAATCCATCAATGTGACATCACATCGGACGTGCCGGTTTGAGGTGTTGGCAGTGGCTCGACGTGCCGGGGGTGCGAGGGCCCTCATAACGCTGCTTGCAGCTTTAATTAGGGCCCGAGCACTGACAGTGCGAAGGCCCTATTGTAATTGCTCTGTTTATTATTATTATTATTATTATTATTTCGGCAAATGAATTGGCCGTTTGAGGGCCTAAACATGCTCGAAAACTCATGAAATTTTGCACACGCGTCAGGTCTGGTGAAAATTTACGTATTTTAATGTTCTCAGACATGGCCAGGGAAAATTAGCTCAGTAGCGCCACCTAGAAAAATGAAAAACGCGAGCCCCCGATATGGGTATGACCTACATGTTTGAAAGTCGGCACACCTATATAACGTTCAGAGTCGAACAAAAAAGTCTATTATGGCAATGTCCTAAACCCAACAGGAAGTCCGCCATTTTGGATTGAAGGTGACATTTTGGCTCTGATTTTACCGTTTCCATGCCTCGAACTTTAACGAACTCCTCCTTGGGGTTTGATTTCATAACCTTCATATTTGGTCAGTGCCAACTACACCCTTGTGCCATGTTAAATTGCGGAGCTTTTGAGTTTTCACAATACCATGAGGCCGTGGCGCCACGGCGAATTTCGATGACTCGCCATGAAAATCTTATTGCCTCTCATTTTGTCATACATTTTCTGACCTTGACCAAAGTGAACACATATGATAAGGCTCCACCCCTGAACATATTTCAACTGCCATATTTGACATCAAGGACAGCGCCACCTAGTGGGAACAGGAAATGTCATGTTTTACACTTTGGGGTACAGTATAGTGATGGGTGACATCTGCAGCCTCAAATTTCTCCAGGAAAGCCTTAAGGAGTTGGTCTTGGGGTACAGTGAAAACTGTGGCTTTTCGCCAAAGGGTGTGACCTCAGCAGCATGGCGAACTTTGATATCTCGCCATGAAGAAACAAATTAGTATAACTCCATGAAATCCAGTCTGATTAGTACCAGACTTTACAGGCATGATGTCACACCCGCCCTGAACAGATTGATGTGCCCATTGTCAGGAATATGAAGAGCGCCACCTAGTGGGAACAGGAAATGTCATGTCTTACACTTTGTTGTACTGATTTTCACAGGTTCATAGTGGCCACCTCAAAAGCGGTGAATATCACCATCAGTCCTTGATGATGCTTTAGTGCAAAAATTGTGACTTTAAACTGAACGGCGCACCCTGGTGGCAACGCTGTTCACCATGAAAAATGAAGTGGCTTTTGAGGGGCTTGGAAAGTTTATAGAGGCTTGAAATTTGGCGCACACCTCCATTGTGATGAATGCTTTGTTGTTATGTGATCATTTTCATTGAATAGCGCAAAATGGCTCCACAGCGCCCCCTACAAAATTTCAAAACATCAGCCCCAGCTCTGTGTTTTATCTATGAGTCTGAAACCTGGTAAGCTTATAGGAGATATCAAGATGTACAAAAAAGTCTCTTGGAGCAATATCCCAAATCCAACAGGAAGTCAGCCATTTTAAAATTAATGTGTAATTTTTGTGACATTTTCCCCTCTTTCCAGCCACCGTTCTTTGACGAACTCCTCCAAGGGATTTCATCATATTGAACCAATCTCCAGTGTGTGGAATCTAAAGACCTTTGTGATGTTAAATTGCGAAGCTTTTTACGTTCAGGGAAACGGGTGGTCATGGCGGTACGTGGAGTTTCAGTCACTCGCCAAAAAGCAGTAATCTGCTGTCACTCAAAATCAAAATGTCCAATATGTCCCAAAGGTCGCAGGCGTGATGAGACTCGAGCTGGGAAATGTTTGTTATGCCATTTGTCAGTAATGGTTAGAGCGCCACCTAGTGGGACGACTATAATCATGGTTGAATGAGATGAAATGTTAGCTGGTGGTTGAATGCATGAATTTCATCAATGTGACATCAGATCGGACGTGCTGGTTGTAGGTGTTGGGCGTAGCTCGACGCGATGGGGTGCGAGGGCCCTCATAACGCTGCTTGCAGCTTTAATTTATTATTATTATTATTATTCACCCCAAACAAGGGCCTTTTTGAGGGCCCAAACATGCTCAAAAACTCATGAAATTTTGCACACATGCCAGGTCTGGTGAAAAATTTTGTATTTTAATGGTTTTACATATGAGCACTGGGAAATGGCTCTACAGCGCCACCTATGCCTTGTTAAATGCAGCCCTACGACCACATCGTTTCAGCTACATGTATGAAATTTGGCACACATGTGTATCATGCCAAGACGAACAAAAAAGTCTGTGGGCCCATTGACGCAAACCCAACAGGAAGTCCGCCATTTGGAAGAGAAGGTGACATTTTGGCTCTAATTTTGCCATTTCCATGCCTCGAACTTTTGCGAACTCCTCCTTGGGGTTTCATTTCATAACCTTCAAATTTGGACAGTGTCAACTACACCCTTGTGCCATGTTAAATTGCGGAGCTTTTGAGTTTTCACAATACGGTGAGGCCGTGGCGCCATGGCGAATTTCGATGACTCGCCATGAAAATCTTATTGCCTCTCATTTTGTCATACATTTTCTGACCTTGACCAAAGTGAACACATATGATAAGGCTCCACCCCTGAACATATTTCAACTGCCATATTTGACATCAGGGACAGCGCCACCTAGTGGGAACAGGAAATGTCATGTTTTACACTTTGGGGTACAGTATAGTGATGGGTGACATCTGCAGCCTCAAATTTCTCCAGGAAAGCCTTAAGGAGTTGGTCTTGGGGTACAGTGAAAACTGTGAGTTTTCGCAAAAGGGTGTGACCTCAGCCGCATGGCGAACTTTGCTGTCACGCCATGAAGAAACAAATTAGTATAACTCAATGAAATCCAGTCTGTTCAGTACCAGACTTTACAGGCATGATGTCAGACCCACCCTGAACAGATTGATGTGCCCATTGTCGGGAATACGTACAGCGCCACCTAGTGGCAACAGGAAATGTCATGTCTTACACTTTGTTGTACTGATTTTCACAGGTTCATTGTGGCCACCTCAAAAGCGGTGAATATCACCATCAGTCCTTCATGATGGTTTAGTGCAAAAATTGTGACTTTAAACTGAACGGCGCACCCTGGTGGCAACGCGGTCCACCATGAAAGATGAAGTGGCTTTTGAGGGGCTTGGAAAGTTTATAGAGGCTTTAAATTTGGCCCACACCTCCAATGTGACCAAGGCTTTCTTGTTATGTGACCATTTTCCTTGAATAGCGCAAAATGGCTCCACGGCGCCCCCTACAAAATTCCAAAATATCAGCCCCTGCTCTGTGTTTTATCTATGAGTCTGAAACTTGGTAAGCTCATGGAAGATATTAAGATGTACAAAAAAGTCTCTTGGAGCAATATCCCAAATCCAACAGGAAGTCAGCCATTTTAAAATTAATGTGCAATTTTGGCAACATTTTCCCCTCTTTTCAGGCACCGTGCGTTGACGTACTCCTCCAAGGGATTTCATCAGATTGATGCAATCTCCTGTGTGTGGAATCTAAAGACCTTTGTGATGTTAAATTGCGAAGCTTTTTACATTCAGGGAAACAGGGTGGTCATGGCGGCACGTAGAGTTTCAATCACTCGCCAAAAAGCAGTAATCTGCTGTCACTCAAAAACACAATGTCCAATCTCTCCCTCCATAGGCGTGATGAGACTCGAGCTCGCAAATGTTTGTTATGCCATTTGTCAGTAATGGTTAGAGCGCCACCTAGTGGGACATCTATAATCATGATTGAATGAGATGAATTGTTAGCTGGTGGTTAAATGCATGAATTACATCAATGTGACATCAGATTGGACGTGCTGGTTTTAGGTGTTGGGCGTGGCTCGACGCGCCGGGGGTGCGAGGGCCCTCATAACGCTGCTTGCAGCTTTAATTAATTTTGAGTTTCTGAACATCGGAAACGTATAAAATGTATTCAAACTCCTAAAAGCTTAATGTAATGGTTTTTATCAAACTCCTTGAATTAAAGCTCAAAGTCTGCATTTCATTCACCTTTTGATTTTCTTCTTCTTAGCTTTTTTATTTCTTTTTTCTTGATTTAAAATCCACTGTGAGGTTGAATAGAGGCAGCATTATAAGAAAAAAGTGTCATTATTCAGGGCCTCCACAAATAATGATCTCAAAAATACAAGCAAGAACAGAAAAGACAAAAAAAACATGTCAGAGAAAGCGTCAAGAGCCTAATATCACATGATAAACAACTCTAGGCTTTACAAATTGAATTTAACTTGATATTAATATTGTCATGAGGAGGAGACTTGAAATAATTCACACACACACACACACACACACACACACACACACACACACACACACACACACACACACACACACACACACACATCAGTTCATATAGTGTTTTAACATCCACAGCAATGACCTTAGTGCCTTCATTGGGGCTTGATGAGGAATAACTGAACTGCAGAAAATTGGATCTATAGAAGGTGACTTTAATTAGCAGCTGGCTGCGTGCACGTGGCTTTTAAAACTATGAGCTCTCATTTACACGTCTAATCAGGGATACTCCCAATTTAAACTATGCTTAATTTTCATATTTCTCATGTGGAAGCAGTCGCAGCTGATTGCACCTGTTCCCCCGAGAGCTGAAAAACCGATATGCTGCACTGATGCCCCATTAAAAATTCAGCCATATCAACATAATTTCACCACCTTTCTCTTCCTACAATCATGCAGCAAATATTCATTTCGCATTCACAAAGGAACAGTGAATCATGATTCATTTCACATATTTCAACAACAAATTAATTGACACAGTTTGATGCTTTTTGGCATCTATGCTGGATATTCATAATTATTTTCCCCTTTGGTGTTTCCATCACATAAAAGCAGGAATTAATAAGAGTGAATGAAACCTCTGAATGTGTTTTTACATTTTTTTTAATCATTATAACATTTAAGAGAAGCTCTTACAACCACCACCCCCCACAAAAAAAGACCAACCCCCCCCATATATATATATATATATATATAAAAACACCCAGCATGCCCCTGCGGGCGGTTTATCCTTCAAGCTCGGGTCCTCTACCAGAGGCCTGGGAGCTTGAGGGTCCTGCGCAGTATCTTAGCTGTTCCCAGGACTGCGCTCTTCTGGACAGAGATCTCCGATGTTGTTCCCGGGATCTGCTGGAGCCACTCGCCTAGCTTGGGAGTCACCGCACCTAGTGCTCCAATTACCACGGGGACCACCGTTACCTTCACCCTCCACATCCTCTCGAGCTCTTCTCTGAGCCCTTGGTATTTCTCCAGCTTCTCGTGTTCCTTCTTCCTGATATTGCTGTCATTCGGAACCGCTACATTGATCACTACGGCCGTCTTCTTCTGTTTGTCTACCACCACTATGGCTGGTTGGTTAGCCACCACCATTTTGTCCGTCTGTATCTGAAGTCCCACAGGATCTTAGCTCGGTCATTCTCCACCACCCTTGGGGGCATCTCCCATTTTGACCTCGGGACTTCCAGGTTATACTCGGCACAGATGTTCCTGTACACTATGCCGGCCACTTGGTTATGGCGTTCCATGTATGCCTTGCCTGCTAGCATCTTGCACCCTGCTGTTATGTGCTGGATTGTCTCTGGGGCATCTTTACACAGCCTGCACCTGGGGTCTTGCCTGGTGTGATAGACCCCAGCCTCTATGGATCTTGTGCTCAGAGCTTGTTCTTGTGCTGCCATGATTAGTGCCTCTGTGCTGTCTTTCAGTCCAGCTTTGTCCAGCCACTGGTAGGATTTCTGGATATCAGCCACCTCCTCTATCTGCCGGTGGTACATACCGTGCAGGGGCCTGTCCTTCCAAGATGGTTCCTCGTCTCCCTCCTCTTTCTTGGGTTTCTGCTGCCTGAGGTATTCACTGAGCACTCGGTCAGTTGGGGCCATCTTCCCAATGTATTCTTGGATGTTCGTTGTCTCATCCTGGACTGTGGTGCTGACACTCACCAGTCCCCGGCCCCCTTCCTTCCGCTTACCGTACAGCCTCAGGGTGCTGGACTTGGGGTGAAACCCTCCATGCATGGTAAGGAGCTTTCTTGTCTTTATGTCAGTGGCTTCTATCTCCTCCTTTGGCCAGCCTATTACCCCAGCAGGGTACCTGATCACGGGCAGGGCGTACGTGTTGATGGCCCGGATCTTGTTCTTACCATTCAGCTGACTCCTCAGGACTTGCCTGACCCTCTGCAGGTACTTGGTGGTTGCAGCCTTTCTAGCAGCCTCTTCATGGTTCCCATTCGCCTGCGGGATCCCCAAGTACTTGTAACTGTCCTCTATGTCTGCAATGTTTCCTTCTGGTAGTTCAATCCCCTCAGTTCTGACTACCTTCCCTCTCTTTGTTACCATCCGACTACACTTCTCCAGTCCGAACGACATTCCAATGTCATTGCTGTATAGCCTGGTAGTGTGGATCAGTGAATCGATGTCTCGTTCACTCTTGGCATACAGCTTGATGTCATCCATGTACAGGAGGTGGCTGACAACTGCTCCGTTCCGTAGTTGGTATCCGTAGCCAGTCTTGTTAATGATCTCACTGAGGGGGTTCAGGCCTATGCAGAACAGCAGTGGGGACAGAGCATCTCCTTGGTAGATCCCGCACTTGATGGTGACTTGTGCTATGGGCTTGGAGTTGGCCTCTAGTGTTGTACGCCACATCCCCATTGAGTTCCTGATGAAGGCTCTTAGGGTCCCATTGATCTTGTACAATTCTAGGCATTCCAGTATCCAGCTGTGGGGCATTGATATATATATATATATATATATATATATATATATATATATATAAAAACACCCAGCACGCCCCTGCGGGCGGTCTATCCTTCAAGCTCGGGTCCTCTACCAGAGGCCTGGGAGCTTGAGGGTCCTGCGCAGTATCTTAGCTGTTCCCAGGACTGCGCTCTTCTGGACAGAGATCTCCGATGTTGTTCCCGGGATCTGCTGGAGCCACTCGCCTAGCTTGGGAGTCACCGCACCTAGTGCTCCGATTACCACGGGGACCACCATTACCTTCACCCTCCACATCCTCTCGAGCTCTTCTCTGAGCCCTTGGTATTTCTCCAGCTTCTCGTGTTCCTTCTTCCTGATATTGCTGTCATTCGGAACCGCTACATCGATCACCCGGCGGAAGGGGCTACATGAATAGGATGAGGGACCTATGGATATATATATATATATATATATATATATATATATATATATATATATATATATACTGTATGTGTAATTCACTCACAGCTACAGGTTCAAATAAAACATGTGCTGCATGCATGGTTGCACTTTGCTTTATTCGAAGATTACACGCTTCACTGCCCAAGAGGCTAAAGCTGCCAGTAGTAAATGAACTGGTTCTTGTATAGTGCTTTTCTACTCTTGAGCACTCAGGTGAACCGGTTCACCTGACTAATGCATTCACCCTTTTCTATTGTTTCTGAGAACAGAATAGAATTAGAATAGAATTCAACTTTATTGTCATTGCACATGTCACAGGTACAAAGTCAACAAAATGCAGTTTGCATCCATCCAGACGTGCTTTAGCCATGATATAGATATATTACAAATATATTAGCAATAATATAGATATGTAAGTATATTACAGAAATGGGTCTATTATGGTATGTTATAATGTACATGATATGAAGGTATGTTATGAATATTCTATAACTATAAGCAGTGTTGGTCAGGTTACTTGAAAAAAGCAATCCCGTTACTTTACTGATTACTTATTTTCAAAAGTAATTAATTACTTAGTTACTTTTTAAAAACACGATTTACAACCTGAAGAGGTGATAAAGCGTTAGATCTTTCAGCCCAATTCTACTTTTTCTGCATAATCCATCATACAAAATGTAATCAAATGGAAAAGTCTCTTTTTTAAACTTGTTTTATCAGTTTTAATCTTTCAACTTTATGCATCAAGCAAAAATGTAATTATATGCAACATTCTCTGACTTGAATAAATTAGTTTAACATTTAAACCTATTTTCTGCACATTCCAGCACATAAAATAAAATATTTTTTGTGCTTACACTCACTCTTTCAAATAGATGCAAGTAAAACACAGCAAAAAATAAATAAAGTCAAAGACTCAGCGGTCCTGTTGCTTTATTTTCACCTGTAAAGCAGGACTGGGGTAGGCGGAGGTTTACCCTGGTGCAGGTGTGCTGCGGTCAGTTGAAGAATCTGCGAGTTTCTCTGTGAATTTCCCATTACGTCGTTGCGCACTCGGTGCTTGCTTGGAAGTTTAGGGGTTTTTTTTGCTGTAAAAAGTTTTCTTCCCACGCACAACGGACGCTAATGTTTTTGTCACTTTTTATGGAATCAAACTCAAAATAAGGTCAGTACTTCCACGCTTTAAACGCTGCACGCTCATACTCTCTCCCACAATCGATATATGATCCATTGTTGATCTGCACACAGCTGTTGTCACCAACGGCGCACTCGCTTACGTCACTGTCATGAGACATTCTCGCAAAAAAATCACGGTTTTATTAACGCAGTAACGCAGCGTCTCTACGGGAAAGTAACGGTAATCTAATTACCGATTTTGCAATAGTAATCCCTTACTTTACTCGTTACTTGAAAAAAGTAATCAGATTACAGTAACGCGTTACTGCCCATCTGTGACTATAAGTATGTACAGGCTATGAACATGTGCTTCCAAACTAACATTCACACACCAATGGATGCATCAGAGAGTAACACGGGGTTGGTATCATGCCCAAGTAGACCTGGGCGATATAAGATTTTTTCATATCACGATATGTTTTTTTATTTCAGGCAATAATGATATATATCACGATATAAGCCAAATAACTATATTTGTAAGATTTAAATGTGCCGTTGCTCACAAGTAAAATGTGAAATAATCAGCAGCTTGTTTTGATTAAAATTTTTATTTTCCATAATAAGTTCAACAGGGCAGATGTACTTAAGGAACATGAGACTTTTCCCAATAAATAAAGGCAAATATTGTAAACTACACAAAAGGCAGCCGCTAAAGCGTTTAAGTTTCAAAATAGAACTGTCATGGTCTGGTTGGGCACCTGCAGGTCTCATACAGCGGCTCCTCCTCCTTTAGGCGGAGTCCGGTTGCCCCTCCCTGGCTGACCACCTGTGAGCAATCGTGCCAGCGGTATATCAGACCTGCGCTCTCAACCACTCATCGCCTGAGTATCTGCTATTCCCATGTTAGTTCAGTGGAGCATCCTAAACCTTGTCTTAACGCCGTGTGATGACTCACCTGTCTTTTCTTGTCCTCAGCGATAGCACCCGGAGTGGAGATCTTGTTCCCCTCGCTCCCGTCCTCCTGGACCTGGGCCGCCAGCTGCTTACACAACGTGGCCTGCCGGCCCACCGCTCACCTGCCTGCCTCCCCACGCCTCGACCACTTCCGGGTTTTCCGCTCCACCTGTCCCCTCCATCTGAAACCAAGTAAGGCAATTCAATTCAACTGCGGAGGATTATTGGTTGTCTGCTGGATCCCTCTGATCGTGATCTCCTCTTGTTCCAGTGCCCCCGGCCCCTACCTAGTCCTGTTTCTACCTCCCCGCTGTCCCCGCTGTTCAGCCGTCTCCTAGAGGTGTCTAGGTCGCCCTCATTATCACCGACGAATCCTACGCGCCACTAGTGTGGTGGCGTCGCTATGTGTTTCACCTTTGTTTACCTGTGGGCGGAAATAAATCGTTTGTTTTCTGTCACCTCGCTTCCGGGTTGGTTTCTGCACCTGTGTCCATCCCTGTTCCCTCGTGCCGTTGAGCCGTGACAAGAACAAACAAAACAGACTACTAAATTGTGTCAATTCCACTTAGAAACAAAATATTAATTCTAAAAATAAATCTTAGTTTGTTTTACAGAAGAACGGACAAAATTGACTAACTTTTGTCAATATCAAATAAACTGAGAACTAAAAGGAAATTCTCAATCTCTCCTTGTTGTATAGCTTAGATTTTCAAACAGTCTTAACAGTTACTTTAGTCTGACAAAAGCCAAATAACGAATTAGCGCTTCCAGTCAGAGATTGAGCATGCACCGCTTTATTGTATTTCCAGACTTGCTTTCGGCACAATTTACAGTGCACGCTACTCTGTTTTTTGTCAGACTTGAAATAGCCGAAATACCTTCACACTACAGAACTTCTATGGCTCTTCCGTTCGACAATCTCTCCGGCATTGGAACCATCATCTGTTTTCTCTTTGGTAACCTTCGGTCATGCTCTCATACACTCATTTCCTCCATTACCCGGGCTGCACGGTGGCTGGCTGCTTCCCAAACAAATACACATGTGTGGCACTTGTGCTGTACGTAACAAGTCACGTGACGTGACGCTGCAGCTGTGATTGGTTTGGCTCTGCGCTAGTTAATTTGGATTGGCTGTTCTTCTTTTTTTTTTAAGAGGACAAGAGCGGTGAGGCCTATCGCAATAGTTACATTTTTCTATCGAGAAAAAGTTATTTCGCTATACATATCGTTATCGTTCTATCGCCCAGCTCTATGCCCAAGGCTATTTGTCATGCAGACTAGAGCAGACGAAGAGCAAACCACCAACCTTCTGGTTAGTAGGTGACCTGCTCTACCACCTGAGCTATAGCCACCTTCATAGTAGCAGTCATAGGTATTAATTCTTTCAGGTACGTACAAATAAAGAGTCAGAATCCAAATAGAGCGGGTCAGGAGTGCCAGGTGTAATTAAAGCTTCCCTGATAATGTTTTTACCTGACTTTGAACACTTCAAGGCTCTCTTCCTGTGAAGCTCTGCACTACTGTACATTGTAGTATTGTATTTTAAATCACCGGTCTGAAAATCAGATCATTTCATTGTATTATTAAATGAAACACATGTAGTGCAGGATTTGGAAGGAAGGGATCCGGGTTCTTCTTTGCAATCTTGCTGTTGTTTGAATAATATCGACCGGTCAGATTTGAAAGGCTCTCGCTGCAAAAAGTGTGGAAAGAAAAAGAATGTTGAGAGAAAAGAATGAATTTGCTAAAATTTGAAAGTATTTGAATGCCTTCTATATACCTTGCATCTCGCCCCATACCTGTTGGGATACAGTGGAGGAAATTATTGTTTGATCAGTTGTGGAATTTAAAAGAATCTGTAAGTTTGTTCACTTACAAAGAAATGAACAGTCTCTCATTCTTATGGTAGTTTCATTTAAAAGGAGAGAGACAGCTCAACAAAAATCTGGAAAACCCCACCAAAACACATTAAATAAAAGTAATACATTGATTGGCATGTCATTGAGTGAAATCAGTATTTTATGACTTAGTAATTGGTGGACAAAACCTTGATGCCAAGCACAGCTGTAGTTGGTCATTAGGTTTGCATATAAGCTGGGCATATACTGTGTGATTTTTGGCCCATTTTGAGCCGATTTTTCAGTCGTGCGACCATTTTGGGGATTGGCCCGAGTTTCGCTTTAATCGTGTGTTGTGCATCCTGTAGTATACATGGGGTAACGAGAAGCGAATAACACCTCACAACCAGCTCCCGATCATCAATCATATGGTCGCAAGAAAATCAAACCTGTTTGAAATCCTGTTGCCCTCGTGATGGTGTCAACGCAGCCTCTCACACTGCACGTGTGCAAACACAGAAATGGAAGTGAAAAGACAGAGTAGCATGGCAGTGCAGCGTGTGATTAACAAATAAATCTATATACACCGATGACAACAGATGAATAAATAAAAAATCTATGCATACATAAAAATCAGGGGGTCCTTTTGTCCCTCTGTGGGGGGTTACACCCACTAGGTTTATATCTGGGACTCTCCACCATTTGACCTTAGAACTGAAGAAGCTTCTTGGATGAGAGGTGAAACGTCTTCAAGCAACTTAAAGAAGTCCAGACGCTTTTATTTGCAAGCTCCTTTGACTACGATGACCTGGATGACTGAGAACCTTCACAGACATACATAAAAAACATCTCTTCTTTTTGGCCGTATGTATATCTGTCCCACTGATTGTGGCAGACTTCAAAAACAGCAGATCATTGTTTCTCTGAGTGATGGACTCATGCTAATAATAATATTAAATACATTCTAACAACAGCTGATCAATCTTAAACGTGCTGCTGTTGTTTAACGCGACCTCCGTTGGTTTCTTCTTTCTGGCGCAAAGTGGGCGATAAACAAACAAGAGAGATGGGACTTGCGACAGAAAAGCCGATCAGCTGATCATTAATCTGTTTCATGATTGAAGTAGAAACAGGAGAGGGAGGGGGAGAGAATGAGAGAAGAAGAGGCAGCTGTGTAGCAAAGAGACAGAATAACTCCAGCTTTGCGTCTTTTTCATTTTAGCTGAAGTAAGGGACAAACTGCATTCCTTTTCACCTCAATATGAAACATGTAATATTTTCTCTGAATACCAGATGATTCCGTTTTTTTGGGGATTTTTAAGGTTATTTATTAGAGTTGGCAACTCTAATAAATAACCTTATGAACAAAATAAAGTTCAAGATCAGTAACATCATAGCACCCACCCAGCTCTATAGAAACTCCGTCATGCTAGTTAGTACCAGTACGAAAAAGTCAGCATAACGAAAATAAACTACACCTAAACTTGGTTTATATCTGACCCAGATAGACTGCAGGTCATAACTTCTTACCTGAAATTCAGTTCACCTGACACTCGGACTGGAGGCCACCTCGGGTCTCTCCTCCTCCTGCCTCCCCTTTCCCTCATCCACCTGCTGGCCTCCACCACTTGCTAATGTTACTGAATCTGTGGAAGCGCTGCTATAGCCACTAGTGATGTGTCAGTCGCGAACGAAATGGCTCTTACGGTGTGTTCACACCGAACGCGATGGACGCGAACAAAACGCCACTAATTTGACGCGTGCACATTCGCGTCTCAACGCGTGTCCAAGAAAAATCCATCGCCGCGCGTGAACCGGAAATGTGGGAGGAATGTGGGAGGAAGTTGTGCCAGACCGGTATCTTTGCAAGATGGCGGCTGTCAAGCTAGCGCTTGAAGAGAGAGTCTCCCTTCTCTATGTACTGTGGAGAGCAGAGCAGCGGCGTAAAAGACGTCCTTGCCGTACCTGGGTCCATCAGGTCGTCCAGAGGCGTGAGCAGTTTGGTGAGTTTCACCATTTGCTCCAGGAGCTGCGCCTGGATGACGGCCGATTCCAGCGATATCACCGTCGGCCAGTTTGAGGACCTGCTTTCCCTCGTCGGTCCCAGCAGGCGCTCAATCCCACCTGCAGAGCGCCTGTCTGTCTGCCTGAGGTTAGTAAAAGTATTTAATACGGTAGTCCTTTATTGATACCTGTGCTAATATGCTAAACCATCCATTTATACACTGCTAACAGTGAATGCTCTCGGTGTTTACTGATAGAAAACTGTGGTACGGAGACGACTCTTTATAATGTTTCTAGTGATACTCAGAAGGTCTCATCAAGTCCAGATTTAATTCGATTTATGCTGTTATCAGTGTTTGCGATGATAGCATGGCTGTGGTGTCACATCAATGTATGCGCTCGGTGTTTGCTGATATCAAACTGTAGCATTAGGACCACTGAGTTAACCTTTGTAGTGATACTCACTCCTTTTTATTTAGACCTGGTTTAATTCTGGTATAGTTGAATATTTGTATATAATCCCTGCAGCTGTCAGACTCTATAACAGGGGTCACCAGCCTTTATTAAAACTGAGAGTTAGATAAAACTGAACAGTATGGTTCATCTTTAGTTACATGGTTCTATCTTAATAAGCTGTCTTATCACAGATTAATTTTTCAAAAATATTAATGATTTAAGCAAGGAAAGGGCTACAGCTCGTTATTTCTATTAATGTCTTACTTCATTCCTACCTGATTGACATGTTTAGGAATTATGAGTGATTTTCACACTGTAGTTGTAAAAGTTGCTACCAACCAAATTATGATATGTTAAAGTTAAAACAAAACACAACTGTTTTAGATATTATCTAATATACATTTTTTTAATTATCCTTATAATTACAAAATGTTTTATGTAAGATTTAAGTTTTGTGATTTAAATCAGACATTACAAAAGTATTTTGGAATTTGAATAATGTATTTTGTAACTGCAGTACACATAATACTAATTTTGAACAATTTTGTCCAGGTTCCTTGCCACCGGGGACTCCTTCAGGACCATCGCGTTCAGTTTTCGAGTTGGTGTGTCCACGGTGAGCCAGATCATCCCCCAGGTAGTGATGGCCATCTGGGACTGTCTAGTGGACGATTTCATGGCTGTGCCTTCAACTGAAGACTGGCGGTCCATCACAGAGGGATTCCAGGAGCGCTGGAACTTCCCTCTCTGCTGTGGAGCTCTGGATGGGAAGCACGCCCAGAGGAACCGCATATATCATATAGGAGACACACACATTGATGTACACTAAATATTTATTCCATTTCTTTTTTTGTGGTGCCCAAATTTATGCACCTGCTTGATTTTGTTTAAACAATTATTGCACACTTTCTGTAAATCCAGTGAACTTCTTTTCACTTCTCAAATATCACTGTGTGTCTCCTGTATGATATATTTAACCGTCTTTTTTATTGTAATAACGATTTATACAGGAAAATGATGGCTATTAACAATGTTGCCCAAACTTTTGCATCCCACTGTATTAGTATATTTGTCATTAGTACAATATGAAATAAATTCTACATGTGTGCTAACATTTGCTGTGTAGTAGAACTGAGACATTAGTCATTATAAAAATTTATTTTAAATAATATTAAAATTCTCAAACAGAAAACATTAAACATAAATATATAAAATATAAGTATTTACAGAGAGACAGGAATAAAAAGGACCCAGCTGCTCTCCAGAGCAGGAACAAGGCTGAGGAGGAAATGCTCCATTGGAGACTGGTGTGGCCTCTTCAGGGACTCCAGGATGGCCAGCTCCAACGCAGATGGACCGTCCTGGGACCCGTCCCTCATCTGCCTCAGAGCTGTCCTCCTCTGTGGGCCCGTAAAACAGCACTAAACACAAAGAAATGAGAAGGCTGCTACTAGATTTTCATTTCAACATCGAAAAAAACCAAGCAGGATATAATCAGATTGGTTGTAGACATTTAGTAAAGGTGATCACAAGGGGATCCCACCGAGTAAAAAGCTATCAGTGCTTGCTGTACTGCTGATGCTACAATTACATACCTGTGGTGCAGCAGCAGGAGCTCAGGGACTGGGGAGCCAGGAGAAGCAACAGGGGATGCTCTGCTGCAGAATCAGTTGGTTCTATCAATACAGTATTAAATGTTAACAGGTTGAATATAATAATCATAGAGTAGACAGTGGTTCCTCATTTATTGCAGGGGTTCTCAGAATAACTAGCCCCTCGCCACGCACTTTATACACTTTTTTCCCCACACACATGAACATTGGTCACAGTTCTCACAATTGATTCTCAAAGTGCAAACCTTTGTAGATTGCAAAACGTAAAAGTATTATTATGCCGCGTTTTGTCTTCATCTGCCCGCCACTTTCCCTCGCCTTTTTCCCTCGCAGTGCAGGTGTCTATTTCCGAATGAGGGTCATAGTTATGGGTGTTTTTGTGCTTTTTTTTTCTATTGGACGTGATGGCTATCAAAACCAAACATGATAAATTTGGCAAGCGCAGGAGACACGACACGAAGGAGATTTGTCAATCAGGCTGCAGAATGCAATGCTGTACTGTGCAATAACAAATCAGCGAAAAAGCGAAGCATGAGCGGGACCACTGTGTGCTGTTTATTAATAAACAATAAAATATATTCCTAAATGACAACATGGATAAAAGCAGAACGGTATTTGTACGTCAGTGGGAAAATAGCGGTGGCTTGCTAGCTTTTGTGCGGCTTCCCCGGGTCAGTAAAAACTTTCAAAAGAGAAATGAATGAACTTACCAGGTTGCCCAATCTCTTCACATATCTTCCTCCAAGCTCGGTCCTTTATATTCCTGTCTCGATACAGAAAGCAGCTGGTGTCGTACAGCTCCGGGCTGTTTGCTACCGCATTGATTAGCCTTCCCCTCCATTGAAGTATGAAGGGCTTTGGCTGGATCTTCCCCTTTGACCTAGGTCACAGCCACGTCACCAGGCTCCTGATTGGTTGTCGCGGCGCGATTTGACGCTGGAGTTCAGATTTTTCCAACTCGAGCGGTAGACACGAAACGCGCATATGCACAAAATGCAACACAAAAACTCACGCGCGTGGTTTTATTCGTGCGTCAAACGCACCAGACGCAAATCTGCTTCCGAATTTTCGCGGGACCTGCAATCGCGTGTCATCGCGCCTTTCCATTGACTTTACATGTAAACCTGACGCTCTATTCGCGTCCATCGCGTTCGGTGTGAACACACCGTTAGAGCCGGCTCCTTATCACGAGCTGTGGGTTTTGTTTTTTGTTCTTTCTCACCCTCTCTCTCGCACTTTTTTTCTGCTTCACTCCGCAAGCGAGCCTTGTGCTTTGCGCTGGGAAGAGGGGGGAGGGGCGGTAGTTACACTCGCAGTAGCACTGGAACAGAGCGGGAGAGAGAGACAGATAAAGAGAGCCAGGGACAACAACGTCACATTAGAAAGGTATAGAGATCATCCACAACTATTTTAAGTTGCGGATGATAAAGGAGTCAGAAGGTTTATTCATGCTGTCCCATATGACAGAGAATATGCATGTTCTTTTTGTTTTCATATTTTAATTTATATTTAATTGTGTTGTGGTTTGCAGTGTTTTGTGTTGTTTCACTTTAAATTTGTAAAAGGAAAAAGCTGAAAATTTAAATAGTTAAAAGTTGAACTGTGAATAGTTGGTTTTTGTAATATATGATTTATTTATTACATTTTATGTGGAGTGAATAAATAAAAGTATATTTACGGTGGCCCCTAGAGACAAAGCACACACAAACTCCAAAACATGTAAAAACTCCAAAACACTTAAAAACGTAATAGTACGTACAAACTTCGAAGCATGTACTGAGTGCTACAGGTGTTACAGGAGTGATACGTGTCCTGTTGTCAGGCCTGCAGGTATCAGGCTTGTGATGTTCTCCTTTATCTCATAGTGGCCAGAAATTATTTTTGGAGTGGCATCAAATTTGATGCAGAACACCTGATTGTTAGTTTTAAATGTTTATTTAAAAAAACGCCTTGGCTGCATTTTTAGGTAAACAGCTGCAAAAAACGTTGTTGTTTGCTAAACTCAGTTACTTTTTTGAAGAAGTAACTATATAATTAATTGCCCAACATTGGTCATTATATATTGTGTTTTGCAGACAGAGAGTTACAGAGCTCTCTCCCAGACCACAGACTCATACTCACAATACAAGTCAGAGATTTATAAAAAAGAAAAAAGAAAGAGAAAGTTGTGTTTTCAAAACTGGAGTTCAAGTTATTTTTACTTCCAATAGGGTTAGCATATTACAAAGGTCATGAACAATATATATATATTTTTTTAATTGTAAGTGGGCTAAAGCAGTTAATTAAAAGTAGTCTAACATAAATGTAAATGCTGTAATTTGATTATTTTAATAAACCATGTAACTTGGATGGATTCGATGCTGGCGTGGCCACAGTGCACACGTCTGCTGTTGCTCACAGTGGTCCAAGGAACCACTCAGGGAGTTTGGGTGTTCGCTCAGACAAATGAAAAATTAGAGGGAACATTGCCCTGAATGGTATGCCTCATTTTATTTTATTCATTTATTATTTTTATTTTAATGAAGCAAACAATAAATGAATTCCCCTGTGGTTACATAATTATTTTTCGACTTACAGGCTTGATCATTCTTATTAGTTAAGTCTCAGCTTAGTTCTAGCTCTTTAGAAATGTTTCAGTTTCAGTTGAAGAAAGATAGCGATGCTCATCTGTTTTGGCTGCTAGCAGAAACCTAGCTAACTCACCTATGCAACCCAATATTACCTTATTTCCTTTATAGAAAATTATTAATGTAGTAAGCTAATTATTGCTACTGGAGGCAATTTGTTATCATCATAATAATTCAGTCATAGTAGAAGACTGGTGTAAACTGGCCCTTTTCATATGTATTATTTTATTGATTTAAATTTAGCCAACAGTGGCAGCATGATTCAGGTACTAGTGAGCAAAATTTTAGTCTGTACAAGCTGTGAACATATAGTATCTCACTTATGCCACTTAGATCAAAATTTTACACACACACACACACACACACACAAAGAATGAGAAGAAGAATGAGAAGAAGAATGAAAATGAGCAGCCTAGCTTAGGTACATTGTTAATATATTAATTATTTTCATTAAAACTGTATTCTCAATTCAGTTTGTCTGTATTTTGATACAAGACACAGATTAGCAATGATGGGCCAACCAGAGACTATAGAGGGTCAGTGAAGATTGGTGCTCAATTTGAAAAAAAAAAAAAAAAAAAAAAACACTGATTGAAATACATTAGAATGTAGCTAATGTATTTCAGTCTGCTAAAGCAGACTCCCCAACATTCCTAAACCATGCCCTTTATATAAGGAACAGCCCGTCTTTTAGCATTAGCCTAGATAAAAATCCAGCTTACCTGTTAACTGAAGACTTCTCTGGTGCATGGTGTAAACAAGTGGCTTTTGCTGTTGATGATATAAAAAAAGACTCAGTCTAGTTTTATATTTCACAAGCAAGAGTATTATTGGTCAGCTTCCAAACCTTGCTAAGTACTCAGCTTCAAAATGGTCAACAAACTTTCTGACTCAGACAGAGCAGGTGGGTGGGACTGCTGAGCTCACAGCCAGAGCTGTGTGCCAGAGATGATCACCAAGTGTTCGAGCTGCCAGAAACCAAAGGTTTTGGCTCACAGGGAATACATGTAAATACACTGACCTAATTTTTAAAAAACTGTAGGCATTTTTAATATGAGCATCAGTGTAGCATGTGAAGGTGGAAAACATATCATAGGTCCTCTTTAAAATACTTTGCATGTGTTCCATCCAGCATATTTTGTTTGTCCATAGTGAGGCCTGCTGTAATGTCTTTGGTGGCTAAAGCTTAATCCCACGCAATGACCTTGTGTGGGACAGCTGGGAGGTAGCGCTTACATAATGTGCAGTGATGAGGACATACATAATTACAATCATCCTTTGTAGTCATTCATAAAAGGTTAAAGAGTCTTCCTCGAAGATGTCACTTTCTAAAGTTAGAATGGATATTGTAGATAGATCTTGTTAATCAACCTGACACAGCCAAGATAACTGAGAGAAAAGTTTGCTATAGAGTACTATGCAAAAGTTTGGAATCCCAACCAGTTCTTTAGATCTTCATTTAAGTTTTTAAAGTGGTCTTGAGCAATAGTTCTCCAGGAATTCCGAGGGTATTTTAAAGGTTTGCTTTGGACATCAATTCCTTTTTTACTCTTTGTACGAGCCCATTTTCAGATGAATGTTTTATTTGTTAAGACACTTCAGCTACACTGACCTCTGAATTATTCAAGCATAAAAATGTACCTAACTTTAGGGATTAAGCAGTGTTGTCTCTACACGTAACATAAAGGTTAGTGAAAAACAAAGCACTTAGTTAAACTTAGTTAAACAAAGCTGCTTGTTACAAAAATACATTTGTTCCAGTTTCTTTACTTGAATCTATGAAAAAGTATCATCTACTCTTCACTGAAACCTCATCAGAAATAGTGGAAGGGTGGCTATGAAGAAACCATTCTTAAGGAAGAGCTACAGCAGCTTTGAAATATGGAAATGTAACGCGTGGCGGACACTAAAGCGGTCGCGCCAGAATGTCACGCTAAAAAGAAAGATTCTTTAAAATACAAGGGGGAGCAAGCGAGTCAGATACCACGGGCACAGAAAGGAAGCAGGTCTGATCAGAAACAGTTTATTACTAGGCCAGGGAGCACAAATAAAACACCCTTAAAATGTACGTAATAAAATGTTTGCTCTCTACTAAAAACAATTCTAAAACCCGTAAAACTACCATTTTCTACATTCACTAACCCCCCCCTACTATAATTAGGCCACATGTTCATTATGGGTCCATCCGCAGGCCAGGAATTCCTCCTTTAGAGCAGAGTCCACGCCAGCCCCGTCTTCGGCAGACAAGAAAGAGCCACCCATCTTCTTGTCCTTCCGCTGGCCCATCACTTCCCAGCCCGGCTTGCGTTCTGCCAGAACAATGGTCCCAGAAGCGGCCCTGGCTCATGGCCATGGTGACCCTCCCCCAATCCAACTGCACCCAGTAAACAACAGTAGAGACCCTACTCACAAATGCAGGTAAACCTCTGCCCTGCTGCCAATCACACGCGTTGTCTCTTACTGTTGCCGTTCCATGAGGTCAGGACTTGGTCACCGCATCACACTGGCCATCTCGCATTAACCTTCCAGTCTGGGGCCTCTCTCTTCAGTGCTCAGCTAGCCTGTTTTTAAAAGGTCTTTACACAGCTGATAGGCCACCTCTGGACACACCCCTGCCTCAGCAGGTGGTCCCTATCAGCTAATTTGTCCCATGTGCAGCCAGTCCACAGTGGATAAAAACCATGTCACATAAAACACTAAAAACCATGCAATAGAAACAGAATAAAACCATGCAAATAAAACAACACTCATAAATAAACACTAAAAATCAGAATAAAACAATATACAAGATAAATACAAATTTCCACTGTGTGACAGAAACATTTGAAATTTTTGCCTCAAATGTATTTTTGCTACTCATAAATGTATGTTATGAGTATTTCAGGAGACGGCTACAACAGTAAGTGTCTGCAGCCATCTGCAAAACATGGTGGAAGCTCTATCGTGGTCTGGGGTTACATTTCAGCCAGCGGTGTTGGGGATTTTGTCAAACTTGATGGAATTATGAAGGCAGAATTGTATCGTTAGATTTTGTTCCACCATTCAATACCATCTGAGAGGCATGTGATTGGCACTGCTTTCATTTTTCAGCATGGCACAATGCAGAAAGAGAACACTTGGATAGAAAAGGCAGCCAACCAGAGTCCAAAGGAGCTTAGAAGAGGTCATACCAAATTGTGACTTTCTAGCTTGTTAGAATTGTACAGACACAGTTTTTGACTGACCTTTGACTTCAATGTATGTTTGCAGATACATTTCAATAATTCACTGCACCTATTTTCCATTTTCCTAGGAATATACAGGGAGTGCAGAATTATTAGGCAAGTTGTATTTTTGAGGAATAATTTTATTATTGAACAACAACCATGTTCTCATTGAACCCAAAAAACTCATTAATATCAAAGCTGAATGTTTTTGGAAGTAGTTTTTAGTTTGTATTTAGTTTTGGCATTTTTAGGGGGATATCTGTGTGTGCAGGTGACTATTACTGTGCATAATTATTAGGCAACTTAACAATAAACAAATATATACCCATTACAATTATTTATTTTTACCAGTGAAACCAATATAATATCTCCACATTCACAAATATACATTTCTGACATTCAAAAACAAAACAAAAACAAACATCCATGGATTCTGTCAGTGTTTTGATCTGTTCACCATCAACATTGCGTGCAGCAGCAACCACAGCCTCCCAGACACTGTTCAGAGAGGTGTACTGTTTTCCCTCCTTGTAAATCTCACATTTGATGATGGACCACAGGTTCTCAATGGGGTTCAGATCAGGTGAACAAGGAGGCCATGTCATTAGTTTTTCTTCTTTTATACCCTTTCTTGCCAGCCACGCTGTGGAGTACTTGGACGCGTGTGGTGGAGCATTGTCCTGCATGAAAATCATGTTTTTCTTGAAGGATGCAGACTTCTTCCTGTACCACTGCTTGAAGAAGGTGTCTTCCAGAAACTGGCAGTAGGACTGGGAGTTGAGCTTGACTCCATCCTCCACCCAAAAAGGCCCCACAAGCTCATCTTTGATGATACCAGCCCAAACCAGTACTCCACCTCCTCCTTGCTGGCGTCTGAGTCGGACTGGAGCTCTCTGCCCTTTACCAATCCAGCCACGGGCCCATCCATCTGGCCCATCAAGACTCACTCTCATTTCATCAGTCCATAAAACCTTAGAAAAATCAGTCTTGAGATATTTCTTGGCCCAATCTTGACGTTTCAGCTTGTGTGTCTTGTTCAGTGGTGGTCGTCTTTCAGCCTTTCTTACCTTGGCCATGTCTCTGAGTATTGCACACCTTGTGCTTTTGGGCACTCCAGTGATGTTGCAGCTCTGAAATATGGCCAAACTGGTGGCAAGTGGCATCTTGGCAGCTGCACGCTTGACTTTTCTCAGTTCATGGGCAGTTATTTTGCGCCTTGGTTTTTCCACACGCTTCTTGCACACCTGTTGATCACGCTTCAGAAGCTTTGCAATTTTGAGACTGCTGCATCCCTCTGCAAGATATCTCACTATCTTTGACTTTTCTGAGCTTGTCAAGTCCTTCTTTTGACCCATTTTGCCAAAGGAAAGGACGTTGCCTAATAATTATGCACACCTGATATAGGGTGTTGATGTCATTAGACCACACCCCTTCTCATTACAGAGATGCACATCACCTAATATGCTTAATTGGTAGTAGGCTTTCGAGCCTATACAGCTTGGAGTAAGACAACATGCATGAAGAGGATGATGTGGACAAAATACTCATTTGCCTAATAATTCTGCACTCCCTGTATAAAAATGAGGTCCCATAAGTCAGTAGTCTTTCCAGTTTGTGTCCTGAGTACTTTACATTACAGTGACAGACACTTAGTCAAAAATGGTTTTTCACTAAACTCAAAAGACTAGCAGCATGATAGAAAGGGGTTGCCACCAAATTTCTATTTCCATAAAGCCATTCTTCTTGCTTTTTTTTGCTATGGCAATTTACCTATTTATAGCACCTAGTAGCACAAAGTTGTTGTTGTTGGGTTTTTTTTATAGAAAGACCTATACGAATATACCTACACAAAGGAGAGTCCCTTTCTATACCTTGTGCCAGAGATAGACAAGGTCAATACAGTAATCTAGATTCCCAATAAATCTAAAGGGTACGATTGGATTTAGAAGCTGTGCTGTGACAGCCAAACTGCAATATCATGACATTTTCACTAAGATAGATAAGAAGACAACTAATAAAGAATCCAACAGAGATGGATGAGTGCTGGAACTGCTGAGCTCCAAGCATTCATAAGGAGACACCCTCCACTCAGTTCCAACAATGAAATCAAAGTCGAGAAAATAAATGAGGCAGAGAGTGCCATGGGAGGCTTAGCCATTGATCCAACAGAGAAACAAATCTGTCTTCCTCTCTATCTGCAGAGATCACAATAATACAGTACGGATCACCTGCGGCTGACTGTTACTGTGTCAGATTTGTATAAACCTGCTGCCTTTTTACTTGTTCCAATCATTTGAGTTTGACAACACATCGAAACTTTGATGCCAATGAAATATTGTTCCCTTTTTTTCCCCTTTTTATTTGATTAGATATTAATAGCCACATATTTAATGAATTTTATGATATCTTGGCTAGAGGGTTTACAACTATTCTTTCTCTATAGTTGTTTCTTTTTGGGTTTTAGGCTGGAATTTTTGAAGGGGTATAGTTTTTGGGGTGGCAATAGCTCAGTAGCTCAGGAGTTAGAGCAGGTCATGTACAAATCAGAAGGTTGGTGGTGATGCATGGCTGCTCCAGTCTGCATGCTAAATATCCTTGGGCAAGATACAACCCCAAGAAAAGTGCTATACAAGAACCAGTCTGTTTACCTTATTTAAAAAAAAAAAAAAAATTAAAGTAAGCCAACTGTTTGATCATACTATTGTCAACAAAATAGGTAAGAACACACATCTACATTGTGCTTGTCATAAGTGTGAACATTTTAAAAAGCCAGGGAATGTGCTGTAGTAATTTAAATAGAGGTATTGATAGATTTCAATAGAATTTTTGACTTACAGCTTAAACCCCCAGGCACTTATCTCTGAGCTGATTTCTAAATAGGTTTTTCTTCTTTGTTTGAGACAACCCTTTCACATAGAGTTTTTCTTATGGAATAACTCTCACTGACAATCAGTGTTGGTCAAGTTACTTGAAAATAGCAATTTACTACTTTTACAAGAAAGTAATCCCGTTACTTTACTGATTACTTATTTTAAAAAGTAATTAGTTACTTTATTACTTTGTTACTTTTTAAAAACATGATACACAACCTGAATACACAATAAAGCAATAGACCTTTCAGCCCAATTCTGTTTTTTCTGCATAATCCATCATATAAAATTGAATTAAACGAAAAAATCTCTTTTAAAAACTTGTTTTATTAGTTTGAATCTTTTAACTTTATGCACATTGCATCAAGCAAAAAATAAATTATATGCAACATTCTCTGACTGGAAGAAATTTGTTTAATATGTTATTTTCTGCATAGTTTTTGTGTTTACACTCAAAAGAATTCAAATCAAAGATTCAGCAGCACTAAGTTTTGTCGCTCTTAAATCTATTTTCACCTGCTTAGCAGGAGCGGGGCCGGTGGAGGTTTGCCTGATGCAATAGCGGTCATGTCAGTGTTTCTCTGTGAATTTCACATTCCCATGGCAGAGTGCTAGGTGCTTGCTCAGATTTGAAGGTAAATTTTTTGCTGTAGAAAGTTTTCTTCCCATGCAGAGTGTACAGCAGATGCTAATGTTTTTGTCACTTTTTTGTCATCCATTGTTGACTTACACACCTCTGTTGCAACCACGGACGTCGCACACTTGTACGTCATTGCCATGAGACACTCTCACAAACAAAATCACCGTTTAGTAACGCAGTAACGCAGCCTGCTTACTGGAAAGTAACAGTAATCTAATGACTTTTTTTTTTGCAATAGTTATTCTTACTTTACTTGTTACTTGAAAGGGGTAATCGGATTACAGTAACGCATTACTTTTAACGCATTACTGCCCATCTCTGCTGGCAATACATAGGAGTGAATGACCTGAATCAGAACATTGGACAATATTTGCAAAATTGATAGAGTTTCAATTTAATTAAAAGAGGAAAAAGAAAAAAGGTTATAAGGTTAATCAAGTGGCCATTTGAGAAACTGCAGTTTTCAGTTAATTTGAAGTAGATGTACTTGACAGCTCCAGAGGTTTGATGCTTGGTTTTCTTTTTTGGTTTTTTTGGTTTTTTTAAGAGATTTTAATACCCGATATTAAAATGTCTTAACCCCCCCCCCCCCCCCCCCCAAAAAAAAACAAACAAATAAGCATCTCTTTTCCTCCATATAATAACTTCATGAGTTCAATACTCATCTGCCTGTTCAGTGATTTCTTATATTCCAATTAAACTCTTGTTTTTTTCTTTTGGAGTTGTATTTTGGCCATTAGCTTTTATTTACAAAGCATCAAAGACATAAACAAACATGCAAACTGAGAAACAGTCTCTTTTACCTATCTGTCTTCCCTCAACACATCCCACTTTCTTAGTCACTGTCTTTCATTGCCTCTCTATTGTTTTTTGCATGGCCCTTGATACAAAGGATAGCATGAGTGTTAATATCAGCTTGTAGCTGAGAGGAATTCATTTATCTGGTTTCCTTCTCCCTTGCATCTGAGTAGTAGAGCCAATAAAGAAATTGGTTCTGCTGCAGCCTGAGGACAACAGACAAGGTATATCTGCTTCTAGCAGATGGCTGGACCAAGACCATTCTCCATTAACAGTGGAAGTTAACACTGACAAACCACAATCAATTATATTTTAAATAAAACCTCATTCATCCAGACTTCAAAACCCAATGTAATCCTTAGTTAAAAAAAGGTAAGACAAGGCCAGAATCCATTTTATTCAAACCTAAAACTTTTAATTTAAAAGTACAGCAATATTCATTTCTAGACTCTAGTCTTCTTCTGTTTGTCTACCACCACTATGTCCGGTTGGTTAGCCACCACCATTTTGTCCGTCTGTATCTGGAAGTCCCACAGGATCTTAGCTCGGTCATTCTCCACCACCCTTGGGGGCATCTCCCATTTTGACCTCGGAACTTCCAGGCCGTATTCGGCACAGATGTTTCTGTATACTATGCCGCCCACTTGGTTATGGCGTTCCATGTATGCCTTGCCTGCTAGCATCTTGCACCCTGCTGTTATGTGCTGGATTGTCTCTGGGGCATCTTTACACAGCCTGCACCTGGGGTCTTGCCTGGTGTGATAGACCCCAGCCTCTATGGATCTTGTACTCAGAGCTTGTTCTTGCGCTGCCATGATTAGTGCCTCTGTGCTGTCTTTAAGTCCAGCTTTGTCCAGCCACTGGTAGGATTTCTGGATATCAGCCACCTCCTCTATCTGCCGGTGGTACATACCGTGCAGGGGCCTGTCCTTCCATGATGGTTCCTCGTCTCCCTCCTCTTTCTTGGGTTTCTGCTGCCTGAGGTATTCACTGAGCACTCGGTCAGTTGGGGCCATCTTCCCAATGTATTCTTGGATGTTCGTTGTCTCATCCTGGATTGTGGTGCTGACACTCACCAGTCCCCGGGCCCCTTCCTTCCGCTTACCGTACAGCCTCAGGGTGCTGGACTTGGGGTGAAACCCTCCATGCATAGTAAGGCGCTTTCTTGTCTTTATGTCAGTGGCTTCTATCTCCTCCTTTGGCCAACTTATTATACCAGCTGAATACCTGATCACGGGCAGGGCGTAGGTGTTGATGGCCCGGATCTTGTTCTTACCGTTCAGCTGACTCCTCAGGACTTGCCTGACCCTCTGCAGGTACTTGGTGGTTGCAGCTTTCCTAGCTGCCTCTTCATGGTTCCCATTCGCCTGCGGGATCCCCAGGTGTCCTCTATGTAGGGCTGCTCGATTATGGCAAAAATGATAATCACGATTATTTTCACTGAAATTGAGATCTCGATTATTTGACGATATTTATTTAACCCTTTAAGACCTAGTATAGAACCAAGTCCGCCAGAGCTTATATTATTTTTTTACATGTTGTAATGCCATTTGTGGGAGCATTTCAAATTGCTATACAACTGTTATAGCCCATATTTTAATAATATGTATGCATTAAGTCCATAGTAACTACATTAATTGCAAAAAAGTGCAATAAACTACAAAAAAAATTGAAAATCTTTTTTTTATATATATATATATATATATATATATATATATTTCTACTTGGAGAAATTTAAGAGGTTTATCCCTCAAAACTTTAAATACAAAAAAGTTGCAAAAAATAGTTTACAACAACAGGAAATTTATTTTGAGGGGCTTCATAGTTTTATTTTGGAGATACACCAATTTTTATATACTGCAGGAAAAACAAAAAAACAATCCTATGATGCAAATTTGCAACGAAAACAGCATGTGCAGCAAAATAAACTGTTTCCACCAGTGCAATTCGAGTTCTAAGCATCCCAGAAACTATTCAGAAAAGTCAAACATGACTTATAAAAACACCAGTATAGGCTTTTAAGGCCTACAAGTAAAAAACGACATTTTCCGCGAAAATGACGTCCCTTCCGGTTTCGGGCAGGAAATGGCGGACATGCGATAGTTCGCGCTGAGTCTGTTTCACTGTGGGAAGTGTTACGAACAGCTGATTGGATCGGCAAAACGTGTTTCTTTAATATTATATTTTTGTTCCTGCAAGCGCTTTTTATGCAATTTTTGCAAAGCTATATGTGGAAGGAAACCGTGACCTAGGACAAGGTGATGGCATGAGATGTAAGTACAACTCCTCTGGTTTCATATGCAAAAAAAAAAAATTGCGCTAGCTTACACGGTTCAGGTTATACAGGGATTTAAAAATAGTTATACAAAACGGAGCGTGCTGCTCTGACCGGCTTAAAGGGTTAACAATAACAATGTATTGAATAATGAATAATGACTTTAAAAAATAATATAAAATAGTGTGCAACACCACTGAAGTTTTTTTTTTACCTCTCTTTTCAACCAACGGCAGTCACTCTCCTCTCCAAATAACTTCTGCTTAGCTTTCCGAGCTTCCCTCAGGTCCTCTTAATCAGCGGTCTCCAACCTTTTTTCCGTCACGGACTGGTTTATGCCCGACAATATTTTCACAGACCGGCCTTTAAGGTGTTGCGGATAAATGCAACAAAATAAAACTAGTACCGGTACAGAAAAAAAGATTTATTCATAACACACGTGAAAAGACCCAGGAAAACCGAGTTAACAATCAAAACGATAACAAAATAACGCTGAAAACTGATAAAAACCCTGAAAACCATACATTTCACACCTGTGCCTCAACTCTCGCGGCCCGGTACCAAACGACTCACAGACCGGTACCGGTCCAAGGCCCGGGGGTTGGGGACCGCTGCTCTTAATTGTTGTGACGCATGTTCGAAGTGCAGAGAGGTGCGCTGGATTTGCCACACGGAGCAGCGCGAGAGTAAAGCATGAGGAAGGGGCTAATAATCGGCTCAGTCATTTTTAATGATCGTTGAAAGCCCAGATCGTAATTGTGATTAAAATTCGATTAATTGAGCAGCCCTACCTCTATGTCTGCAATTTTGCCTTCTCGTAGCTCGATCCCCACAGTTCTGACTACCTTCCCTCTCTTTGTTATCATCAGACTACACTTCTCCAGCCCGAATGAAATCCTGATGTCATTGCTGTATATCCTGGTAGTGTGGATCAGTGAATCGATGTCTCGTTCACTCTTGGCATACAGCTTGATGTCATCCATGTACAGGAGGTGGCTGACAACTGCTCCGTTCCGTAGTCGATATCCGTAGGCAGTCTTGTTAATGAGCTCACTGAGGGGGTTCAGGCCTATGCAGAGCAGCAGTGGGGACAGAGCATCTCCTTGGTAGATCCCGCACTTGATGGTGACTTGTGCTATGGGCTTGGAGTTGGCCTCTAGTGTTGTACGCCACATCCCCATTGAGTTCCTGATGAAGGCTTTTTGTGTCCTGTTGATCTTGTACAATTCTAGGCATTCCAGTATCCAGCTGTGGGGCACTGACTCATAGGCCTTCTTGTAATCAATCCAGGCAGTGCACAGTTTGGTCAGCCTGGTCTTGCAGTCTTGGCTGACTGTTCTGTCTACCAGTAGCTGGTGTTTTGTGCCTCTGGTATTCTTGCCAATCCCTTTCTGTGCCCCGCTCATGTATTGACCCATGTGCCTGTTCATCTTAGCCGATATGATGCCTGACAGGAGCTTCAATGTAGTACTGAGGCAGGTTATTGGTTGGTAGTTGGATGGGACCGGTCCCTTCTTGGGGTCCTTGGGGATCAGGACCGTCCGACCTTCGGTTAGCCATTCCGGGTGTCTCTCGAAAGGTCAATCCCTTAACCTCTTAACACCACTAAAACATTATTTATCACCTGTGAACCAGGTTTTGGTTGGGTTGTATATTATCAATATATCCCATGAGTCATAATCAGAGCTATGTCTTGTGTAAAGAGCACAAATCCACGTTCTTGGGTAAGAGTGTAATTATTCAGTGTTTAAATGATACACTTGATACTAATCTTACATCTCCATGTTCAATAGGACATTACAGCTACCAGCCAGTTAAGGTATCAGGCAACAGCTGGATTTGTCTACTCCTAATAAATTCTAAATTTTTTTCTGTGTCTTTTCTGTCACCAAAAATTGTCATTTTAACTTGTGCAAACCTGACATCACGGGATACGAACTGATGCATAAAAATGCACTGTATAATGTAAGGTATATCCGTATGTATTCACCACTCAAAAGAAGCTCTCTGCATCTCTCCACACTGAAATTTTTATGCAATTACTGATCCAGCTGGGATGAGCCTTAGGGCTTGGCATCCTTATCCATGGGGCCCCAGAGATTTCACAAAGCCCTGATGCTCCTATTCTCCACAGTTGAATGCGTTTTGATGAATACTTTAAAACTTAAAAAAAAAAAAAAAAAAAACCCCACAAAAGAACAAAATACACAAACGAAAAGTCAGAAATGTAAAATGGAAGTGATAGAACTGGTGTAAAGGCATTCCTTACAGTTATAAAATAACATATTGCATATTGTCTATGGGACATCAACACATCAAGAGCTGTATCTCCATATTCAGAAAGCCATTTGAACATCCCACTTATCATCCCAGCCAGCACCCTGAAAATCTTTTCATTCAAGTACACAAATTGCTTATTGACATTCCTCATGCTTTCTGTCAGTATACGCTTCATGGAATGTTTTGTCAGACTTAGCATTCATTTGATGTTTTTATTCCACGCTTTCACCATAATTGTGTGATTTATAACCAGGCTAGAGGCTGCAGCACAAGCTTGTATAATATGCACAGTGAGCTATTTATGGGACTGTGTGCATTTTGTTACAACAAAATGAAAAGGTAGAGTATGAGCATATGGTTGCTGCTGCTGCTGATTTAACCATGTTCTCTGCATTCTATCCAGTTAAGGGAAAAGAAAAGTACCAAGTCTTACAATTTAGACTTGAAAAAAATAGCATACATACAGTGGGGCAAAAAAGTATTTAGTCAGCCACCGATTGTGCAAGTTCCCCCACCTAAAATGATGACAGAGGTCAGTAATTTGCACCAGAGGTACACTTCAACTGTGAGAGACAGAATGTGAAAAAAAAAATCCATGAATCCACATGGTAGGATTTGTAAAGAATTTATTCGTAAATCAGGGTGGAAAATAAGTATTTGGTCACCTCAAACAAGGAAAATCTCTGTCTCTCACAGACCTGTAACGTCTTCTGTAAGAAGCTTTTCTGTCCCCCACTCGTTACCTGTATGAATGGCACCTGTTTGAACTCATCATCTGTATAAAAGACACCTGTCCACAGCCTCAAACAGTCAGACTCCAAACTCCGCCATGGCCAAGACCAAAGAGCTTTCGAAGGACACCAGGAAAAGTATTGTAGACCTGCACCAGACTGGGAAGAGTGAATCTACAATAGGCAAGCAGCTTGGTGTGAAAAAATCAACTGTGGGAGCAATCATCAGAAAATGGAAGACATACAAGACCACTGATAATCTCCCACGATCTGGGGCTCCACGCAAGATCTCATCCCGTGGGATCAAAATGATCATGAGAACGGTGAGCAAAGATCCCAGAACCACACGGGGGGACCTGGTGAATGACCTGCAGAGAGCTGGGACCAAAGTAACAAAGGTCAACATCAGGGAATCAAATCCCGCAGTGCCAGACGTGTTCCGCTGCTGAAGCCAGTGCATGTCCAGGTCCGTCTGAAGTTTGCCAGAGAGCACATGGATGATACAGCAGAGGATTGGGAGAATGTCATGTGGTCAGATGAAACCAAAGTAGAACTTTTTTGTATAAACTCAACTCGTCGTGTTTGGAGGAAGAAGAATACTGAGTTGCATCCCAAGAACACCATACCTACTGTGAAGCATGGAGGTGGAAACATCATGCTATGGGGCTGTTTTTCTGCCAAGGGGACAGGACGACTGATCCGTGTTAAGGACAGAATGAATGGGGCCATGTATCGTGAGATTTTGAGCCAAAACCCCCTTCCATCAGTGAGAACTTTGAAGATGAAACGAGGCTGGGTCTTCCAACATGACAATGATCCAAAACACACCGCCCGGGCAACAAAGGAGTGGCTCCGTAAGAAGCATTTGAAAGTCCTGGAGTGGCCTAGCCAGTCTCCAGACCTCAACCCCATAGAAAATCTGTGGCGGGAGTTGAAAGTCCGTGTTGCTCGGCGACAGCCCCAAAACATCACTGCTCTCGAGAAGATCTGCATGGAGGAATGGGCCAAAATACCAGCTACTGTGTGTGCAAACCTGGTAAAGACCTATAGTAAACGTTTGACCTCTGTTATTGCCAACAAAGGTTATGTTACAAAGTATTGAGTTGTATTTTTGTTATTGACCAAATACTTATTTTCCACCCTGATTTACGAATAAATTCTTTACAAATCCTACCATGTGGATTCATGGATTTTTTTTTCACATTCTGTCTCTCACAGTTGAAGTGTACCTCTGGTGCAAATTACTGACCTCTGTCATCATTTTAGGTGGGGGAACTTGCACAATCGGTGGCTGACTAAATACTTTTTTGCCCCACTGTATAGCAAATATCATAAAAATCATCTGGTCATTAGCAGGTCTTAAAAGCAGGTAAATACTTAGCACATAACAAATTATACCTTGAATGGGAAAGCTGTGAGAACAACTTTAAATGCATATTTAAAAAACACACAAAAAGCACAGACAGTGACTGCAGTAGACACTTTTGATTGTTTTTAATATTTCGCTTCACAAGGAAGCTCATTGACCAACAACAGCACAAGCAGGAGTGACCCACAGACCAGTTGTACCACTTACCTTGAGCACTTTCTCCATTTGGCAACAGAGCTCTCCAGGCAGACTGGAGCAAATAATGAAGAAGCTATCTTTGTGGGGCCATAAATTCCACTTTTGACTCCTTCTGTTAGAAGATGTACATTTGGGTATGCTAAATATACTTGGCAATGCCATAAAGCTTCTTGTGCACTGTCTTTGTGCTGATGTTAATGCTAATGGAGGTGTTAAACTCTACAGTTACTGAGTCAGCAGAGCGTCACACACTTTTACACACCGTGCACTTGATGACTGTGGTCTATCCATTTGCAGCTGATTCTTTTCTGTGGTTCTTAAATGTTTCAGCTTTGCAATAATACCTCCTACCTGATCCTGAAATATCTAGGAGGAAAGAAATTTCACAAAATCACAGTACCATGTTGGAACTGAGAACAACTCATTCTTTCACAAATGTTTGTAAAGGCTGGCTGCTTGGTTAGGTGCTCGTGCACTGACTTTTTTTCACAGCAGGTAAGATGTGTTAATAACATTACGCAGTGGAAATGGTTTGTGGAAATGAGGCATGGATTCTATTGTTTCAGTTTTAAGACTTGCCTTTAATATTTATGGGTTAAGCTCTTCCTTTGTTAGAAAAAGAGTTTGCTAACATCCAAAAATCTAGCTTTAAATACAAGCAAATGGTAATGATAGGATAAAATAAGAATTCCATCCAAGCACAAATAGCAGGGCTGGAAAGCAGTATATTAAGAGATGCATCAAGCAAACAAGAAGACAGGCTGAGGCTGAGGGAGAAAGAGGAGACCTCCTTCCTCCCACTTTCCTCCCACACACATTCATACTGTGATTATGAAAAGAAAGAACCAAGGCCTTGAACAATATTACTCCCAAATGGAGAACAAAATGCCTATCAGCTATTTAGCTGAGCATGATTATATGCTATACAGCAGTCTTCGTTTGACTGCATGTTAAGAATCCTGCAACCACACATATGTGGAACAAAGAAGTGGCCTACCAATCACTTTTACAGGATAAAATAATCCTGAATAAAGGAAAAAAGGGGAAAAAAATCCCCACACTGCTGTATCAACAGCAGTGAGAAGAGAAATGTTTAGATAGCCTAAGGCAGAGATGAGAATAGTGAAGAATAGGGGAGGTGGAGTTTTCAAATAAATGAAAATGAAAGAGACAGTGATGGAAACACTGAGGAAAGATCAATTTCCCCATTAATTAGAGTTTCTTTGTGGAAAAGTAAAGCTGTAAATTGAATGACTAAGTCTGACCACAGCTGTCAAACACTGCTGGATGTTTTGATGTGTAGCTACACAGTGATAAGACCTTTGGCAGAGAAAATAATTGGAGTGAAAGTAGTGGCAATCCACAATATATATTTTTATGGAGCCACTACTAGAAGTTAGTTTTAACCCTCTCAGGCTCAGATTAAACTTTTTGTTGCTAATGCACAACCAAGTCCTGCAGTGGTACTTCTGAGTAAAAAAAACTCCTAAAATATTTTAATAGGCAAATTTAATGATAGCTTATTTCTATCAAACCATGTTTTCAGTTTAATCATTTCTTGTGTGACAATTTCCAAAAGCTGCTGTAAGTTCTCTCCAGCACAAAAAATATTTGTATCATCTGCAAATAGAATAAACTGTAGTATATCTGATGTTCTGCATATATCATTGATATAGAGGATAAACAGCTTTGGTCCCAATACTGACCCCTGCGGAACTCCGCAAACAATGTCCATACACTCTGATTGATATTCCCCAATTTTCACAAATTGCTGCCTGTCTCTCAAATAACTCTTTACCCATTCTAACACCACTCCTCTAATGCCGTAGTACTCCAGTTTATTAAGTAATATGTCATAATTAATTGTGTCAAAAACTTTTTTTAGGTCAATGAATACACTAACTATACATTGTCTTTTATCTATATTGTTGGTGATATTTTCGATCAGTTCCATTAATGCCAATGATGTTGATCTATTTGATCTGAAACCATACTGACTATCCATTATTATTTTGTGTTTATCTATAAATTTGTCAAGTCTATTACTAAAGACTTTTTCCAGTATTTTTGAAAATTGAGAAAGTAGAGAGACAGGCCTATAATTTGTGAATTGGTGTCTGTCACCATTTTTAAACAGTGGTGTTACTTTAGCTGTTTTCATTTGTTTTGGGAATGTACCAGTTTGTAAGGACAAATTGCAAATGTGTGTTAAGGGTTTGGAAATGCCCTCTATCACTCTCTTAACGATTTCTATATCAATGTCGTCAGAGTCTGTAGAGTTTTTTGTTTGTGATTTCCCAACAATATCAATGATTTCCATTTCTTCCACCACCGTTAAGAACATTGAATGAGGATTGCGGTCAACGAGTCTAGTTTCTTTCTCTACAGAATCTGTTATATCAGGAATTGTTTCAGCCAAGTCTGGCCCAACACTTACAAAGAATTTATTGAACTCATTTACCACATCTCTCATATTAGTAATATTTCTATCATTATTTGCGAAATACGAAGGATAGTCTGCCTGCCCCGAGCCCTTTTTGATGATGGTATTTAATGTTTTCCAGATCCCTTTAATATTATTTTTATTCATAATCAGTAATTTTTCATAGTATTCCTTTTTACATGACCTTAAAATACTCGTTAATTTATTTTTATATTTCTTGTATTTATTTTCAGCTTCTGTACTTCTGTTCATTATAAATTCTCTGTATAAGGTATTTTTCTTCTTACATGCATTTTGCAATCCTTTTGTAATCCATGGGCACTCTGCATATTTTTGTTTTTTACTATATTTCTTTACTGGGCAATGACTATTATATAACAGTTTAAATTTTCCTTAAAAAATCTCATAAGCTTTATCAATATTTTTTTCCTTATACAGCATCTCCCATTCTTGCTTGAGTAAATCACTTTTGAATGCGTTTATTGACTCTTCTGTTCTCACTCATTTGTATTTTATTGTGTTTTGCTGTTTAACCTTCCTGTAATTGCTGTTATACACTATAAAAACAGGTAGATGATCACTGATGTCATTAATTAGGAGACCACTTATGGTTCTATTCTATTCTACTATTCTACTATTCTACTTTACGAAGTCGATGGCTAGCAAGGATTCACCAGTTAGCAGTGAGGCCATGGACTCCGGTGTGGCAAACGCTAGCGGAACTCCAGAGATTAATACACCGGACAGAAGCAGGGATATGGCGGCAGGAGAGTCCTGCCCCACATCGGCCATGATCCTGACCGCTATCAACAACATGAAAACAGAGTTTTCCACCAGGTTTGATGGCATATTGTCCGCTGTTGAGAGTGTGAGGAAAGACATTACTGACTGCGTAGAGCGCGTCACAGAAGCAGAAACTAGGATTTCAACATTGAGGATAACGTCGCCTCCCTCCGAAACAAAAGTACAAGTCCTTGAAAATAAAAATAAAGATTTGGAGGACAAACTGCTGGACCTGGAGACAAGATCAAGGTGCTCCAATTTGAGGATGGTCAACCAAATGGAGGGAGTGGAGGCCGAGGACGTCTGTGCCTTTCTGGAGAGTTGGCTGCCAAGATGCACTGGAGTTGCAGCTGGGGCGTACAAAACTAACGGTGGAGAGGGCTCACAGAGTTGGGCAGAGAAACCACAACAATCCTGCACCCCGTACGCTGATAATGAAATTTCTCAGCTTCAAAGATAAAGAATTGGTGATGAGAGTGGCTAAGTCTAAAAGAGAAGTACTGTGGAGGTAAGCATCAACGACACAGAGCTCTCAGTTCTCACTCCTTCTTTATTCGTCTCCAACATCAACTGCGCATATCGCGCCACAAAACACAGGAACACACTTCCTATACACTGGGTGTGAGTGGAGCCCTCTAGTGGTCCACCACACACCCAGCAGAACTAATCCAGGACCCGGGGCTTAAGCAAACGGCCGGAACGGCTGAACTGGGGGGGTGGGGAACTGACAGAGGGCAACCCAGCCCGGGAGCGAGGCTGGCACTGGCGGTCAGAAAAAGCTGCAGACGACTCGGACTCCGTTGATTTTGGGTCGCTCCTGGGGGAAAAACAGAATCCATCAGCCCGGTGGCAGGTGGGCGGCCGCGAAGAGGGGCCTGGGCCGGGACCACCTGATCCTCTTGCATAACATGTGCAGGCTTAAGTCTGTCAACAGAGACAACTTCCTGCCGACCGCCAAAGTCCAAAATGAAATGTTTGTTGCCTGGTTTAAGAACCCTGTATGGCCCGTCATACGCAGCGGAGTCCTATGGGCATCGTGCCTGATGAAAACGAAATGAGCACAGTCCAACGAACTCGGAACAAAAGTGTCAGGCAGGCAGTGGTGCACAGGACCAGGAACAGGAAATGAGTCTCTTGGGGGGCGAAAAGGCAACAAAGAGGTATCGAAACATGGGGGAGGGCTCCCAGGTAAGAATTCGCCGGGGACCCGGAGAGGCTGGCCGAGGACCAGTTCAGCCGGGGAAACCCCGAGGTCTTCTTTAACCGCGCTACGCAACCCCAGCAAAACCCACGGAAGACGGTCGACCCAGTCGCCACTTGTCAAGGAAGCCCGGAGCGCGGCCTTAAGTGACCGGTGAAACCGTTCGCACATCCCATTAGCTTGCGGGTGGTATGCTGTGGTGCGGTGGACCTTGACTCCCAGGCCATCAGCCATAGCAGACCAAAGCTCGGAAACAAACTGGAGGCCCCTGTCCGAGGTAATGTCAGCAGGGGGGCCGAAACGTGAAACCCACGTTGACAAAAATGCCCTGGCCACCGTCGCCGCTGTCGTGGACGCCAGGGGTACCGCCTCCGGCCACCTGGTTGTGCGGTCCACCACAGTCAAAAGGTGCGTGAAACCCTGTGACTGCGGCAAGGGACCAACCAGGTCCACATGAACGTGATCAAAACGCCTACCCGGGACACGAAAGGTTCGAGGGGTGCCTGTGTGTGCCGGTGGATTTTCGAGCGTTGGCATGGGATACAAACCGCCGCCCATTCTTTCACCGTCTTGCGAAGGCCTGGCCAAACAAACCTGGCGCTGACCAGCTTGACCGAGGCCCGGACGCCGGGATGAGAGAGGGCATGCACCGAGTCAAAAACACGACGACGCCATGAAAGGGGAACCACCGGGCGGGGGCGGCCAGTGGAAACGTCGCAAAGAAGGTGCAGACCGCCGTCCCACACTGGGGTGTCCTCCAGCACGAAGCCCGTTTTTGTTGACTGAAGGGCAAGGACGTCCGGGTCAGCACGTTGCTCGGCGGCCATGGCAGCATAGTCGATGCCGACATACACCGGAGAAACCAACACACGTGAGAGACAGTCAGCGACGTGATTGGACTTACCAGCCACATGCTGAATGTCTGTGGTAAACTCTGAAATGGCCGCCAACTGGCGCTGCTAGCGTGCGCTCCATGTGTCAGAGACCTTGGACATCGCAAACGTCAAAGGTTTGTGGTCAACGTACGCAGTAAAGTTGCGACCCTCGAGGAAAAAATGAAAATGTTGTGTCGCAAGGTGCAGGGCCAGCAACTCCCTGTCAAAAACACTGTATTTGCGTTCAGCATCCCGGAGCGTACGACTGAAATAGGCGAGCGGTTGCCGGAGACCTGAAACCCGCTGTTCCAACACCCCACCCACTGCCACGTCAGAGGCGTCGGTGGTCAACGCAATCTCCACCGACAGAAGCGGGTGGGCCAGCAGGGCGGCGTCAGCCAGCGCAGACTTGGCTGCAGAAAACGCACGGACGCGTTCCAGCAGCCAGTCAACCGGATCTTTGGCTGTTTTACCTTTTAAGGCAGCATAGAGTGGCTTTAGCAGTTGGGCAGCTCTGGGGAGAAAGCGGTTGTAAAAATTTATCATCCCCAAGAACTCCTGCAACGCTTTAACCGACGTGGGACGCGGGAAAGCTGAAACGGCCTGGACTCTGTCGGGCAACGGAACCACACCTTCAGTGGAAATGCGGTGCCCGAGGAAATCCAGAACAGGCAACCCAAACTGGCACTTGGAAGGGTTGATGATCAGGCCGTGCGCTGCCAAACGCTGGAAAACCTGGCGCAGATGGGACTCGTGCTGGCTCGCTGAGCAGCTGGCCCACCCGCTTCCGTCGGCGGAGATCGCGTTGACCACCGACGCCTCTGACGTGGCAGTGGGTGGGGTGTTGGAACAGCAGGTTTCAGGTCTCTGGCAACCGCTCGCCTTTTTCAGTCGTATGCTCTGGGATGCTGAACGCAAGTACAGTGTTTTTGACAGGGAGTTGCTGGCCCTGCACCTCGCGACACGACATTTTCGTTTTTTCCTAGAGGGTCGCAACTTTACTGCGCACTGACCACAAACCTTTGACGTTTGCGATGTCCAAGGTCTCTGATCCATGGAGCGCACGCCAGCAGCGCCAGTTGGCGGCCATTTCAGAGTTTACCACAGACATTCAGCATGTGGCTGGTAAGTCCAATCACGTCGCTGACTGTCTCTCACGGCGGCCGGTAGTTGGCGGAGGAAGAGGTGCACGAAGAGGAAACCACCGTCATCCAGCCCGAGCAACGATAGCATGTTCTCCATGAGCTCGAGCGCGGTACCGCCACCCAAACCTGACAGGTTGAGGAGCTTTTTGGCTCGTTCAGCGTCGGAGAGGGCATAGCGCCGAAGAAGCAGCTCTTTGAGGGCGGCGTATTTCCCTTGGGCGGGTGGGTCCCGGAGGAGCACCATCGCGCGACGGGTGGCCAGCGGGTCGAGCGAGGCCACCACATGGTGATACTTCGTGTCGTCAGGCGAGATGCCGCGAAGGGCGAACTGAGCCTCCACGTGTACAAAGCATGACGGGGGGTCATGGAGCCAAAAGTCCGGCAGTTTCAGCGCCACAGCGAACGTAGCTGCAACAGGAGGCGGAGGTCCGGCGGCCGCTGATGCATCCATAGCGGAGTCTCCGTTATCTACGGCGCGTTGCATGCTCGAGTCAGGGGTCACCAATGTGGAGGTAAGCATCAACGACACAGAGCTCTCAGTTCTCACTCCTTCTTTATTCGTCTCCAACATCAACTGCGCACAAAACACAGGAACACACTTCCTATACACTGGGTGTGAGTGGAGCCCTCTAGTGGTCCACCACAGTATGATACAAGAACCAGATAGTGAGGTTCTACCAGGACGTGGTGGCAGGTGTCCACAAGAAACAGGAGTTCAACAAGGTGAGGTGCCAACTCCGCGCAATGGGACTCCGGTATGGCATCATTCCCCCAGCCCGGCTGATAGTGACATATAAGGAAGAGTCCCTCATCTTTAACAACCATGTCGAGGCGGAGGGCTTCATCCAACGGATCAAGTCAAAAGAGGGATCGGACTGATGGTTAGGATACGATCTAAGTTTACAAAGCATAAGGTAACATTTGACCTGAGAATAAGAGCAGGATCGAGCCCAGCCGGCTCGGGTAGATCAAGCTATAAGGTTAAATGTATGCTTGTGCCTAATAGCGCGTATTACACTGAATTTTCTATTAGTTAAAGTCATGCTACACTCTATTCTGGGCTTAGTGCAGGATTAAAGCTCTTGAGATACCCATATCTGTCTTCTAATTTAAGACAAACAAATAAATAAATAAAATACAAAAAGATTAAGAGGCCGAATGTATTTCTGCAACAAATGTAAATTGGTCAACTTTAAGTAAATGGGGCTTAATCAAACCAGCAGACCACTTCTGGTTAGTTTTGCTTAGAAATCTTGATTCGGAAATGTGAAACGTGTTTTCACCTATGGCAAAGAGGGGTGTTTATAAATAGATAAAAATTTAATATCTAATCTTGGTGGCATAGGAGGGTATGGGTAATGTTATAGTTAAAAGTTGGATTGTTCGGTTTCACTAGTTCAGCTATACAGTGTCATCCTTGGGTGGGACTGTTAATTGCTTCCTGGAAGCTTTAAACATCTGGGGAAGGAAATCCAGGTTAAAAGGCCTGGATATGGGTGACGGTGAGGGTATTTGGGCAGTTTCTGTTGTTAGTAGTAGTATTTATGTTAGATCTCTGTCTTTTTCTTTTTGTATTTTTTTTTGACATATATTTTCACTTGTTTGGGGAATATAACTACACAATCTACAAGAAATGTCTAGTGAGCAAGGTTATTATCGTTAACGAAAACTAACGAAATAACGAAAACCAGAAGTGAAAAAACATTTTCGTTAACGGAAATAAAAATAAAAACAAAAAAAGGAAAACTAACTAAAACTGTAATGAGTGTTCACAAAACTAACTAAAATTAACTGAATTTATAGCAAAAATGTGTTTAGTTTTCATTGATGTGTGCGTGTCATACAATAGTCATAGGTGAAAATGAAGTTTAGTTTCCAGATTTTTTTCTTGCCGTCTAATTATGCTAGCAGGTGGCAAGTACGTTAGTCGAGTCTTCTGTGTTGCTGCTCCGTCCACGTGCAGAATCATGTCCAATTTGGGATTACTTTGAATATGACTTTGTTTTGGATAAAGGAAGTGTCTTGTAGTGGAAAGAGACAAATTATGAGGGACATTTCTAAAGGGAAAAAAAATCCCACAAACCTTAAAGTGCACTTGAAAAGCTCACACAAGAAGTCTAACCTAGCTTACCTTGAGAAGGTAAGGGAGCACACTCAACCCTCATCCCCAGAAAACAGAAGCTAACCCCAGGCAAGGCAGCGTGATGCATCCCGAGACAACAGGACGGGGATCTACATAACTGTGTGAGTCAATTGCCTTCAAAAAGTTTATCAATTCACTTGAACCAAAATTATGAACACCCGGTGCTGCAAGAGTTAATAGTCTCATTGGGGCCAAGATATACATTTTATAGTTGCCTGGTATCAATGGTTGTTCATCTGCCTTTATTTATTTATTTATTTAAAGAACCCATAGGTGGGAATATGAGTTGTCTGTCTCTGTGTGTTAGCCCTGCGACAGACAGGCGACCTGTCCAGGGTGCAGGGTATGGTAGCTGGAATAGCAACATACCCAAGGATAAGCAGAAGAGAATGACTGATATGATGAAACTGGGATTTTGTTACACTTAATTATTGCAAACACAACTAAAACTATAACTGAAACTAATCAAAATGAAAACGGAAACTAAGGATTTTCAAAAAAATAAAAACTAAACTAAACACGCAAACAATTGGTAAAAACTAATTAAAACTGATATAAAATTGAAAATCTGAAGTAAAAACTAAATAAAAATAAAAACAAATGAAAATTGCAAAACTATTAAAACCCTGCTAGTGAGATAAAAATCAAAATCACATCATGGAACTGCAGAGGGTTAAGAAATCTGAAGAAAGTTAAACAAGTCATGAAGAGAATAAAATTTTTGCAGTCTAACATTGTGTTTCTTCAGGAAATACATTTGATGCATAATGAGGACTTGAAAATTAAGAGGAGGTGGAGAGGCAAGGTCTTGTCTGCATCGTTTAACTCTCAAGCGAGAGGGGTCACCATTTTGGTGCACGAATCCATACCACTCCAGGTAAACAAAGTCACCAAAGATAAATTTGGACGTTACCTTGTCATTCAAGGGAACTTACTAAATGAAGTCAAAGGAGCTTGCAAAGAGAACAAAGTAATTTGTTCATTGTTACTAAATGAACAAATTATCTTGGCAAACATCTATGCTCCTAATACAGACGACCCTGTCTTTTTTCAAAACTTATTCCTTATGTTGTCCTCTTTTCCTGGTAAATGTGTGGTGGCAGGCAATTCTAACTGTGTACTAGATCCGGTGAAAGATAGGAGCTCGGGAACCGAAGAGTCTCACACCCGTAGTAGGGTAACTATACAGCACTTTATGAAGGAATTGAACTTAATAGATATCTGGAGGGAAGAAAATACGGACGTTCTAAAGTTCTCATGTTATTCTGGTGCACACAAGTCATATTCAAGAATTGACTTCTTTTTGATATCTGCAGAGTTGAGACATAAAATCAAAGAATGCTCCTATGAGGCGATTCTAATCTCAGATCATGCTCCTAATTCATTGGTATATCAGGACTCAAAGCTTGTGAAAGATGCTAGGATTTGGCGTTGCAAACAAAAATGGTTGGCGGACCCTGGTTTTGTCTCACTTTTGGATGAACAAATTAGCCTCTATTTTGAAATGAATAAAACAGAAACTTCTGCAAGCATAAGATGGGAGGCTTTTAAGGCTTTTATTAGGGGCCAAATAATTAGCATCACTAGCTCTAAACCAAGACTGACTTTCCAAAAGGCAAAACAGTTAGAGACAAAAATAAAGGAATTAGAAAATGAATACTATCAAACAAGGTCCCCTGAAATACACCAAAATTTAGTGCTGCTTCGGGCCCAATACAATTAACTTTCTGCCTTTAAAGCTTTGGCTAGTTGGCTGCGACTTAAACAGTCCTTCTACGATCAGGGTGAAAAACCTGGGAAAGTTCTTGCATGGCGTCTCAAGCAGCTCCAGAGTGAAAGGGTTATTATCTCACTGCAAAATGAGCTAGGAGAAATTATTGTGGATCTGGCAGATATAAATGAATCCTTCAGGAAATATTATGAAGATCTTTACAGTTCAGAAATACCCAATGACCACTCAGAACTAAAAATGTTTTTAGATAAGATAAATATACCCATTATACCAGAAGACCTTAGGGCTATTTTGGAGAAAGATAGCTCAGTCGAGGAATTATCTGCTGCAATTGATAGTATTAAATCATTAATGCCTAAAACTAAATCTGAGCCCTGGCTGAACGACATGACCTGAGCTGTCAGATGCGACTGCCGTCGAGCTGAGCGCAAGTGGAAGAAGGACAAACTACAAGTGTCATTCCAGATGCTGAAGGACTGTTGGTGTCAATATCAAAGAACTGTAAAAGATGCCAAAAGAAAACACTTATCTGACATTATTTTGTCAAACTGCCACAACCCGTGTGTTTTATTTAAAACTATTAACTCTGTTCTTAGTGCACCATATACTGACTGTATCGTGCCCTCATTAGAAGCCTGTGAAAATTTTTTACACTTTTTTATTGAGAAGGTCTCCTCCACAAGGGCTCAAATCTGTCCTTGTGCTCATGACCTCTCAGTCTCTGTTTCCTGCTCTGCTGTCTTTGACAGATTTGAGCCTGTGACTCTGTCCTTTTTAGAGGAGACTGTTGGTCGTCTTAAAGATGATGATGTGTTGTTTCATACAGTTCTAAAAAACTGCTTGGATAGTAGTGATAGACCTAATTAAAGGTAACAGAACTACTGGATACTGTACAAACGTCTGTCCCAGAACCAAAGTTTAGTAGTGGCAATACCACACTCTTAAGATATTAAGCCCTCATCATCGTCTCTTTCTCGGTTTTATTTTTTTTAATACAAAAGCATCACCTAGTTACAATATCCTCTTGTGCCTCTCAGGCAGAAGTACCTCTCATACAGCACTCCAGCCCTTAAACGGACACAGGCTCTGATTTCCCCCCATCAAAGGGTGAGGAAAGTGTAAGGGGAATACCTTCAAGTGAGGACACTCAGAGAATTAATTTTCCTTCTTTAGAATTCATTAGGTGATATTCTCAAGATATGCGAGGCACATGGTAATTTCAGACATTTTAAAAAAAACATTTTTGCCTGTCCCATTTGGTTCTTCAGCTGTCAGAATTGTTGTCTGAAGACCAACAAGGATACCCAATGGATTTACTTTGCCAAATGGATCATCATGGCCTTGCCGTATTGATCCATTTGATCAACATTTGTTGTTATTATTTATTTTATTATATTTTCAGTTGTTACAGACGGGACAGACATGACTGAGGGATAGGAAAAGAAGGAAAAAAAATTTAAAGGAAAAGAAAAAACAGAAAGGAAGAGGGACAGTGAGAGAGGGCACTTAAAAAGAGAAAGAAGAGAAAAAAAAGAAAAAAAAATCTCCTGGATCACCTGTTGAGAGAAAAAGAAGAGAAAACAAGCAAAAAAACAAACAAACAAAAAAACAGAGCAACATACTAAACACAACACTATCACATTAATCTAGCTAAGTGTAAACAGCAGTATATATTAAATGTTGAATGTTGTTGTGTAGCAAGCAGGACTGACAGCGCACATTGTGCTTGGAAATAGCAGCCAATAAAGGTATAGTTTATGTCTATGAACAGTGGACACTCGTGTGCACACATGTGTGGATCAGCGCACTTGTATTCAAAAGGTTTCCCCATGTAATGGTCAGCTAGAGGATGTAGAGAGCCATGTGAGCGAGAGCCCAAGGAGGACCACTGGAGGGGCATCGTGTCACCCTCCTGAGAAGAGCTGAGGAGAGCCCCAGATGAGGGGTCACCCAGTAGCCACGGAGCAGAAGCCAGAGGGGGCTGTGCCGGCAGCCAGCTGTGCCAGAGTGAACCGAGCCGCAGGCCCAGAGGCTGGAGGCCCGAGGGCCCCCTTTGCCCCGGAAGAGGCCTGACCAAGCAACAGGCGCCAGGCCCCCGCCAAGTAGTCACCGGGAGTGAGCTGGTACATACCTGAGCGCCCAGCCCCAGACACCAAGAACCACCAACGCACCGACCCCTGAGGGCATCAGTTACCGGCAGGGAGTGCGGTGAGGGGAGATAGGCCTTTGGAGGGCCTGCGAGTACCCAGAAAGGTGGAGTGTAAGACCCGACCTGACATATAAACACAGACAAACAGGCACACACAGACACAAACATGCATTCCCACCCTCATGCACACATATACAAATACTCAGCACTCACCCAACGTAGGGATAGACATACATGGACACTGTACACACAATCACACTCCCCAAACAAACTCTATACCCCAGGTCCAGGTTCCCTCGCCCCTGGAGGGGGAAGCAGCACCTAGACCCAGGAGATGTTACCCTTTCCCCCGGGGTGGAGGCAAGCGGACCGCCCCAGGCTCCACAGGAGCAAGGAGGCCCCGCATCCCAGATCCCAATCAGACGGCCAACACCTCCTCCCAGCCCCCCCCCCCCGCACCGATGGCCAGCAGAGAACAGGGGTGTGTGAATTTGAGACATTTTTACAGAAGTTGAATCGGAGAGTAAACTTTATATTTTAGTGGCAGAAAGTCAGTGTTACTCAACGGGGTATATTATATAAATGGTGGTGTAACCGACCCAGAGTATGGGCCGGTAAAACAGATTAAATGTTCCTGCAAAACAGGGAAATGATGAGACAGAGACGACTGGTGAAGTTTCTCTTTGCCTCGCTTCTGCCATATTTATTTATATAATCACATGTATTTTTAATTTGCAGCATCACCATTCTCTATATACAACAGAAATAACAGTAAAACCGTCTGTGTGTTCAAGCTGCAATACCACGATCTTTACATGGGAAACAAGAATACTTCACGTGTAGTGACCTTCAAATCATTTACTCGGTTATTCTCTCTGAATGACAATTCAAAACAATATGAAATGCATGTTCAAATACATTTTACCTCTCTTTAACTCTTAACCCAAATACCTATGTATTCTGATTGTTTTAACCAACATACCAGTGCTTGGTCTTAAACCAATTTAGCTTAGTGGCTCACAAATACATGAAAGAGTCATGTGTATGTCGACAGGCTTAGCTTTAGCTTTAACATTCTCAAAATCACTTTTCAGAACCAGTAAACTGTCGTTTTTCACTGCCAACAGCAGATGAACAATATCAGGACACAAAAAGGAGCTTATTCAGCTAAACGACCCGAAATAAGTGACGAAAGGAAACCAAAATGGCGCCCGCGGCTGGCTGGGCTTTGGCATTTTTTCAGTCCTTCTACTTCATAAAACGTAACCAATAACAGCGTTTACCCGCTGATTTATACCCCCACATTTAGCTATGTTTCTTATCAATATTTTACAACCGTTTTACTATAGTTTTACCGGTTACAAACCTGCAAAACAGGGAAATGATGAGACAGAGACGACTGGTGAAGTTTCTCTTTGCCTCGCTTCTGCCATATTGGAGAGGAGGACCTATGACCTCGCTATTCTGTCTCACTGAACAATGCGCCACCCGGAGGCTGGGGGGTGCAACTACCTCATTAAACATAGTTCACTTCGGTGACAAATCTCTCTTTCTTTTAAGTACTACTTCTGATGGGATCACACATTAGTGTGTCACAGTGGGAGAGGGGAAATATCCAAGCTGATCAAAGAGGCCACTGTAAATCCAGGTAATTTCATTGTCCAGAACGTGGCTGCAATTGAGGGCTTATGCACAGGTCACTTGCAAGATAGCACTGAAAGAATAAAAGTGAATAATAATAATTTTTATTTTTATTATTATTAATATTATTATTAGTAGTAGTATAAAAGTGAATGTAGATAAAAGACTGTTAAAATATCTAATAATATTTAGAGCAGCTTTTACATATTTTATTTTCTTTCGACTCTCAAGTCTTCTCACAAAGATTCCTATTTTTCCCATACAATGTTGGGTTGGGTAAGGATTCACAACACTCCGTCAGAGGCACTTATTGATAAATGATAAGCAGATGTTAGAAGTGTAATTAATGATAACAAAGACAAAATATTCACAAACCAGATGTTAATTTTGGGGCTTCAGGTCCATAGAGGTCTAATCAATCTGGGCTTCCTCCCATATGCCTCTTGTTAAACCAGAAGTTAACAGAGTGGGAAGTCTTAATCATATTAGAAGTTTTCTAGGCGTGCTATGTTTTGAGTTTTGCGCCTATTACTTTTACACTTTCAGTGTAATTTTGATACTGTCCCAAGGAGAATTACTGTAAGCAGTACAAGACAGTACCTTTGGTATTGAGTAAGTCAAGTAATGCACAGCTAACGCAGAATTTCACTTGTTGGCCTAACATAATTATAAAAGGTACAGTTAGATGATTTCTCTTGCATTTTTGCTAAAGAGACAGTTCCACATTTACAAAATATTGAGTAAATATGGCATGAATATTGTGAATATATTAGCCTCTTACATAACACCATAAATACAGCTGTCTAGGATAATTATAAACAACTATGCTAACTGCTAGTTTTGGCTTTTTAATTAAAATTGTGATGATTAAAATGCTAATGCAGCAGTCCAAAAACCAATGGGTCAAGCTCTTTCTCTTACAGGAGATGGTTTACAATGCTTCTCTAATGCAACCCGTCAAATCTTTACCTCTGTTCCTCCACTACACTATTGATGCTTTTGTTTTTTCAGAACAGAAACCCGAAACTGGGTCATGTTTTTATTCAGAAAGAGAAAAAAGTGCTGATTGAGGGAATATAAGCCTTAGCTTGTGAAGGCAGACAGACAGACAGACCTGTTTGAAAATGCATTGGAAAGCTTGGGTGTCACCAGCTGTGTGCAACTGTGCCGAAGGACAGCATACTAATCCACAGTGGAATTCACAATAAAGAAGAACATTACACATTGTTCTGGGAAGATCGATGCTATGTGAGTGATCGTGCTCGGCTTCCCACATATATGTGTTTGAATAAAATCATTGTTTTGACGCACCTCACTGGGACTTTGCAGTTGTTTGTCTCTTACCTCAAAATACGAAATCAGGACAGCAGCCTCAATGCATTCCAATCAGTTCTTACTTCAGCGCACGTGTGTGCTATTAGGCATGTGTGACTCTCAAGACTGACAGTGAGTGTGTATAATCACATCTCTATGTGTCTATCTCTGTCAGTGCTGCACAAAAACACGATGCTGCCCTGACTTCACATCGCTCTCGTCCAGCACCTGACTTTGGTTGAAGTAAACAGCATTTTTAAAATGTAACTGTGCGTGTGTGTGTGTCTGCTGACATTGTTTGCAGATATTAATGGAAGTTTCTCTGTGTGTGGATGGTATACTTCAGCTCTGAGGACACTTGAGTTTAGAAAATTGAGGGAGTAAAGAGCTGCTGCAGTGTTGATGAAGCAGTTTCTTTCTCTGACAGCGTACCTTGCTGCTCTTAAACTAAAAAAAGTACTGAGTTAGGAAAGCTCAAATCAAACATTGCAGTAGTGTATTGCAGATCCTGCCCATTAGTAATTGTATTTAGAACGTGTCATATCACAAGAGGCTCCCATGCTGTACACAGGAAGGTCATAGATAGAAAGCTCAGAAATTAACCTTGAGCAAGCAAGTGGGACTCAAGATAAAATTTCAAGGATTATCTGCATTATGCACAACCTCTTCTGCATTTCCATATCCTCACATGGGTGAGGCTGTGGCTCAGGAGATAGAGCAGGTCACATATTAACTGTAAGCTCAATCCCCAGCTTCTCTAGTCCGTGTGTCAAACTATCACTATGCAAGATACCGAACCCCGAGAAGCTTGTTACAGTGGGGCAAAAAAGTATTTAGTCAGCCACCGATTGTGCAAGTTCCCCCACCTAAAATGATGACAGAGGTCAGTAATTTGCACCAGAGGTACACTTCAACTGTGAGAGACAGAATGTGAAAAAAAAAATCCATGAATTCACATGGTAGGATTTGTAAAGAATTTATTCGTAAATTAGGGTGGAAAATAAGTATTTGGTCACCTCAAACAAGGAAAATCTCTGGCTCTCACAGACCTGTAACGTCCTCTGTAAGAAGCTTTTCTGTCCCCCACTCGTTACCTGTATGAATGGCACCTGTTTGAACTCATCATCTGTATAAAAGACACCTGTCCACAGCCTCAAACAGTCAGACTCCAAACTCCGCCATGGCCAAGACCAAAGAGCTTTAGAAGGACCACAAGGAAAAGTATTGTAGACCTGCACCAGACTGGGAAGAGTGAATCTACAATAGGCAAGCAGCTTGGTGTGAAAAATCAACTGTGGGAGCAATCATCAGAAAATGGAAGACATACAAGACCACTGATAATCTCCCTCGATCTGGGGCTCCACGCAAGATCTGATCCCATGGGGTCAAAATGATCATGAGAACGGTGAGCAAAGATCCCAGAACCACACGGGGGGACCTGGTGAATGACCTGCAGAGAGCTGGGACCAAAGTAACAAAGGTCACCATCAGTAACACACTACAACGGCAGGGAATCAAATCCCGCAGTGCCAGACGTGTTCCGCTGCTGAAGCCAGTGCATGTCCAGGCCCGTCTGAAGTTTGCCAGAGAGCACATGGATGATACAGCAGAGGATTGGGAGAATGTCATGTGGTCAGATGAAACCAAAGTAGAACTTTTTGGTATAAACTCAACTCGTCGTGTTTGGAGGAAGAAGAATACTGAGTTGCATCCCAAGAACACCATACCTACTGTGAAGCATGGGGGTGGAAACATCATGCTATGGGGCTGTTTTTCTGCCAAGGGGACAGGACGACTGATCCGTGTTAAGGACAGAATGAATGGGGCCATGTATCGTGAGATTTTGAGCCAAAACCTCCTTCCATCAGTGAGAACTTTGAAGATGAAACGAGGCTGGGTCTTCCAACATGACAATGATCCAAAACACACCGCCCGGGCAACAAAGGAGTGGCTCCGTAAGAAGCATTTGAAAGTCCTGGAGTGGCCTAGCCAGTCTCCAGACCTCAACCCCATAGAAAATCTGTGGCGGGAGTTGAAAGTCCGTGTTGCTCGGCGACAGCCCCAAAACATCACTGCTCTCGAGAAGATCTGCATGGAGGAATGGGCCAAAATACCAGCTACTTTGTGTGCAAACCTGGTAAAGACCTATAGTAAACGTTTGACCTCTGTTATTGCCAACAAAGGTTATGTTACAAAGTATTGAGTTGTATTTTTGTTATTGGCCAAATACTTATTTTCCACCCTGATTTACGAATAAATTCTTTACAAATCCTACCATGTGGATTCATGGATTTTTTTTTTCCACATTCTGTCTCTCACAGTTGAAGTGTACCTCTGGTGCAAATTACTGACCTCTGTCATCATTTTAGGTGGGGGAACTTGCACAATCGGTGGCTGACTAAATACTTTTTTGCCCCACTGTAGATGAAGTACTTTATTATTTGTTATATGAGAAACCAACAGAAAGTGTTAAAAGAAGAATGGTGCTGTATAAATGCTAGTCTGTTTATTTATTTTGCTTGTATTCTCTGACAGCAGCGTTATGAGATCAGTACCTAAAATGAGATTTGCAATAGATTTGCAAGTGTACCATTGTTCCACCAGCATATAACTTGCCTTAACTTACTTTATCACACAATTCAGCCACTGGGCTTGCTATCTTTGGTTCAGGGCTCTGGTTTGAAATAGTTTTAGTTTTTCCTCTGGGATGTTTTATTAACATTAGCCAGCTTCCCCTCAACAGATGATGCATGCATTTTGCAAGTTCAATTTTGGTCTCATGTGACCAGAGCACCTTCTTCCACATGGTTTATGGCAAACGGGACTTCTTATGGTTTTCTGTTAACAATGGTGTAACGGTCTTTTGCATTTGATGTTTGTTGCATTTGATGTTTGTTGCATTTGATATTTGTTAAGCTGTATGTCTGGATTTTGTTCCTTTGCGCCCTCTGGTGGTGAACTGTGTAGGGTACAGCTTTGCTGTTTGGGTCTCCACCCAGCCACTTTTCTTTTGCTAGCGCACATGGTGTCCGCATGCTGCAACTCAGTTAGCTCCACACATGGAGAAATTATCGTTTAAAGAGTGGAAATAATTGACAAAGAAGATGGAAGATAAGGCAATAAGGCCATAAGGGACTATTTAGCACCTCCTGGATGTCAGCTCACGAGGTTTGTGTATTTTAAATGTTTATTTTCTGTAATTAAGGATTTTTGATTGATTGACACTACGTACAAGAGCGCATTTTGATGTGATGTTTTTGTTTTATTGTTTTGTCCGTGAGCAGTTCTCACGGGTTGCCAAGACCAGAATAAACCCTGTTTTATAACTACATCGTGCGTACGTCAATCCTTGAGGGTGCTACAGTGAGAACTCCGCTCTGCACGGGTAGATGAAGGACGCAGCTCCACAGGAAGGTCAGGTGCCCCGAAAATAAGTGTTGCCTCAGTTAAAGGACTGAATATAATTAACCACAAGAAAGAGAAATAAAAAGGAAAAGGAATGTAAAAATAATTAAGATAAGTTTCCTTTTATAAATGAACAAAGGACTGGAATATTTCATCTTTTTTCTTTCTTTCTCATTGTTTACATTTCTGCTGTTCAAGTGACTGATATTCATACAGTGTTAAGTTAATGTTGTGATGAGTAACCTGTGTATTGTGCATATGGTGGGCTTCAGCAGTTGCTGTATGAAACAGTATTACTGGCTTGGACAAGATATGTAATGTGACTTAAGTATACACGTTAAGTGATGTTTAAGGAGTAATAGTAATTACTGTGCCTTAAAGTTGTAACAGTAAATGTAGATTAATATTAATTTGCTCCTCAACTACCAAATCAAATTTAAGCTGCTGCACCTTTACATTAAGGCTAAGTAAGATATACAAAAAACCCAAACCCCTCCAACAATGGCAGAGTTTGAGGCTAATCCAGAAGTCAGTGAAAAGGGTGATGTGGAACAACTCTCTGCAGATGAGCAACTACAAGCAGTTGAAGGCACAGCTGATGATGTTTCTACTACCTCACAAAGAGCACGACAGAGCCAACGAGTCTGTACATTGACGGAAAAGGGCAAAGAACTGTACGGTGAGCACATAAAGAAGGCTGCACATCGTTTCAGTGTGCGCTATGAGAAGTGGAAGGTTGTCATTAAGGATGCCAAAGGAGCTATAGATGGTCAATGCTCAAAGGATCTGCTACAAGAACATGTTTCCAAGGTTTTGAGTGCTTCTAAGGATGTGAATGCAGCCTATGATGACTTGAGACGTATTGAATCTCCAGATAGTGACACAAGACGAAGGATGGATACGTGTGAAGCCATAACAAAGACAATTATCGAATCTGTAAGAAAGTGTCCAAGCCCAAGTAGTGCGGAGGTTCAAAGAGATGAAGAACTTTGGAAGGACGCTGAGTCTTCATCTAAATCCGTAGCCTCAGATGTGAAAAGTCAAAGGGATGAAAAATGGAAGGAGACTGAGTCTATGCCTAAGTTAGAAGCCTCAGACAGGATGAGTGTTAAGTCACACCACACTAAGCTCTCTTCTCATTCGAGGATTTCCTCTAGACACTCCAGCCGGCTCTCGGCTAAAAGATAAGATGCAGCTGCTGAAGTTGCAGCAAATGAGGCTGCTCTCCAAGTTCTGCTTGAACAAGAAATCCATATGAAGGAAATTGAAAGGCAAGAAGCAGAAATAGCACAAAGACAAAAGGCTCTAGAAGCTAAGCGCAGAGAAATAGAGCGACTTGAGACTGTAAAAAAGCTGAATGCAGCAAAGGCTCGACAGCGGGTGTATGAACAAAGTGAATGTTCAGATGAAGAAATATACAACCTACTTCACCACAGATCTGATAAGAAAAATTAAGTCAAGTCTGAAAACAATGACCAGCATATGAAACGGTGTTCCTCGCCACGAAATGTGACACCGCACCGAGAGGTGAACACAGAAGATCTGGTCAAAGCATTTGCAGTGTCTCTTAATGCAAGTCGTCTTCCGGTACCAGAGCCAACAATATTCAGTGGCGACCCTATCAGATATAATGATTGGAAAATTTCCTTTCAGACTCTGATTGACAGGAAAAATATACCAACTGAAGAGAAGACTTATTATCTGAGGAAATATGTAAGTGGACCTGCAAGGAAGGCAATAGAAGGCTACTTCCCGCTTGGCACATAGTCTGCATACTATGCAGCATGGACAGTTCTCGAAGAGAGGTATGGCAATCCCTTCCTTGTAGCAAAGGCCTTCAGAGACAAACTTGACGCATGGCCTAAGATAAGCTCTAAAGGCGGTATGGAACTTCAAGCATTTGCTGACTTCCTTTGCTGCTGTAAGACAGCCATGTCGCAAATGAAGGGGCTTGAAGTGCTCAATGACTGGAATGAAAACCAAAAAATGCTCGCAAAACTTCCAGATTGGCTTACTTCAAGGTGGAACAGAAAGGTTACAGAAGTGCAAGAAGAGACTCACACCTTTCCAAGCTTCAGCCAATTTGTAGATTTCATCTCACGGGAAGCCAAAATTGCCTGTAATCCCATAACATCTCTCTTTGCTCTGAAGCCAAGTGAAACTGAAGGGGCAAAAACAGCAAGGAACAGAGGCAATGGAGCAAAGGTGCTAGCAACTAACTCAAATGAAAGGACTGTTAGTGCTAGTTGTGTGTACTGTGAAAGGTCGGGTCACAGCCTACTTAAGTGTAGAAGGTTCATAAATGAGAGCATTGTTGAGAGACTAAAGTTTGTTCAAGACAAGAAGTTATGTTTTGGCTGTCTGAACTCTGGTCATCGCTCCAAGGATTGTGAAGGGAGAGAAACCTGTGACACATGTAATAAAAGACATCCAACATGTCTTCATGACAGTCGCACGAAGGAAGAAAGAACAAGGAGAAATCCACACAAGAACAGTGACAGGACAAGACAAACAAACGCAGATGTCTCACAAGACAACAGTGTCACACCAACAACAAGTGAAGCAACTTCTAACAGAGTCACACAGAATGTTGACGACACTCACACATCTTCCATTATTCCAGTATGGGTGTCAACCAAAGGTGAGCCAGAGCATGAAATTCTTATGTACGCGCTCCTTGATACACAGAGCGATACGACCTTTATTCTTGAAGAAACGGCACAAGCTCTGCATATCAAAGGTGAATCGACTCAGCTAAAGCTCACTACTATGTCTTCAAGAAACACAGTTGTGTCCTGTCGCAAGCTCTCAGGTCTACAAGTCAGAGGGTTCTACTCAAATAAGACCATTTCCCTACCAGTGACGTATGCCAGAGACTTTATTCCCGCAAACCGAGATCACATTCCATCGCCTGCAACAGCTAAGGCATGGTCTCATCTTGAATGCATTGCAAGTGAGATCGCTCCACTACAAAGTTGTGATGTTGGTCTGCTGATTGGGTACAACTGCCCCCAAGCACTTGTTCCTCGTGAGGTTGTGTCTGAAAAGGAAAATCAGCCGTTTGCGCAAAGAACTGATCTGGGATGGAGTATTGTGGGTTATGGCAATCCATGTCTCGATTATGGAGACGCCTTCGGAATAAGTCACCAAGTCATTGTGAAGGAAGTGGTGCCTGACATTAATCCCTCTTCAAATCTCACCAACAAGGTTCACTATGTCTACAGAACTCAAATAAAGGAAATGATCTCTCCCACAGAGGTCCTAAAGATGTTGGAGTCTGACTTTGTTGAGAAAGCACCAGAAGACACAAAGGTCTCTCAAGAAGATCTCAAATTTTTAATAAGGATGAAGGCCGGCATTAGGCACAAGGAGGATGGTCATTTTGAAATGCCACTCCCATTTAAGAGCGAAAGGCCGAACCTGACAAACAACAAGATATGTGCTATTCATCGCCTCAAATGTTTAGAAAAAAGGCTCAAGAGTAACAAGCAGTACTACATGGACTATAAGAAATTCATGGATGAGATCCTAGCCCATGGAGATGCTGAAAAGGTCCCAGAGCAAGACATTGACAAGACACCAGTTTGGTACATCCCACACCATGGTGTGTATCATCCACAAAAACCCGGAAAGATTTGTCGTCTTTGATGCCTCTGCCAAGTTCCAAGGCGCTTCCTTAAATGACCATCTCCTCACTGGTCCAGAGCTAACAAACACCTTGCTCGGAGTCTTGTGTCGCTTCCGAAGAGGCCCAGTGGCTTTCATGTGTGACATCAAACGCATGTTCCACCAATTCCATGTGCATGCTTGTGACCAAGATTACCTACGGTTCTTGTGGTGGGAGAACGGTGACCTTGAAACTCCATTCACTGTCTACAGGATGAAGGTACACCTATTTGGAGCAGCATCTTCTCCAGGTTGTGCCAACTATGGCCTCAAGCATCTTGCAGCTGAAGGGGAAGGAAGTTTTAATGAAGAAACCATCAAGTTCATCAAAACCAACTTCTATGTTGATGACGGACTAGCAAGTGTTGACACTGAAGATCAGGCAATACAGCTGGTTAATGAAGCACGCAAACTCTGCAGCATGGGCAAACTTCGGTTGCACAAGTTCATCTCAAACAGCACCAAAGTTCTAGCTTCGCTTCCGAAAGAAGAATGCGCTGCAGCTCCCAAAGAGCTAGATATGGCACTCGGTGAAGTACACATGGAAAGAGCACTTGGCATACAATGGTGTGTGGCGTCAGATCAATTTCAGTTCAGAGTAGTTGTTAAGGACAAACCACTCACCAGAAGAGGAGTATTGGCCACAGTCGCCTCTGTGTTCGATCCACTTGGGTTTGTGTCACCTTTCATTCTGCTGGGAAAGCAGATTTTGCAACAAATGTGTCGAGATAAACTCAGCTGGGATGATAACTTACCTGACAGACTTCGACCTCAGTGGGAGTATTGGTTGCGTGATCTGGGAAACCTTGCAGACGTAAAGGTTCACAGATGCTACATTCCTTCGAACTTCAAGGCACGGCACTACGAACTTCATCATTTTTCTGATGCAAGTGCATCTGGATATGGAATGTGCACTTACCTCAGAGCAGTAAGCACAACTGGTGAAGTCCACTGCTCATTGGTGATGGGAAGATCAAGAGTTCCACCAACCAAAGTCACAACTATACCTCGGCTCGAGTTGTCAGCGGCCGTTGTTGCTGTGCGCACTGGTGACATGCTGAAAAAGGAATTGGAAATGGAAATTTCAGAAGAAAGGTATTGGACTGACTCGAAGGTGGTACTCGGATACCTCAGCAATGAAGCCAGAAGATTTCATGTGTTTGTTGCAAACCGAGTGGAACGCATCAAACAAAGCACAGATTCAACCCAATGGAGGTATGTAACTTCCGAAGATAATCCGGCAGACCACGTCTCAAGAGGTCTTACAGCAGAACAACTTGTAGCATCAAACTGGTTCAAAGGCCCAGACCTCCTTTGGCAGAAGGTCATACCCAGTGGGGAAATTAAGGTGGGAGAGTTATCAACCAGTGACCCGGAGGTTAAGAAGGTTCAAGTCCACAAGATACAAGGGGAGGAACAAAGGTCACTGTTAGATCGCTTACACAAGTTTTCCGACTGGTCTAGGATGATTAAGGCAGTTGCTCAAGCGCTATGTGAAAGAAGCAAAGGATCACAAGAGTAGATCACACGACATCAGTAGCCTACAAGAGAGAAAGGAAGCAGAGTTAACAATCATAAAGATGGTTCAAGAAACAGCCTTTGCTCAGCAAATAAAAACCTTGCAACATCATGATGTGATGCAGATGAAAGACAAGGTTAGCAAGTTACACAAGTTATGTCCATTTCTTGATGACCAAGGCATTCTTCGGGTAGGCGGACGCTTAACACATGCAGCTTTGCACCCCAATGTCAAGCATCCTGCGATCCTGCCAAGAGACAGTCACGTGTCGGCATTACTGGTCAAACATTATCACGAGAAGACATACCATCAAGGACGAGGGATCACCATGAATGAACTTCGAGCTAACGGATTCTGGATTCTTGGATGCAGCAAGATTGTGTCATCTTACATCTATAAATGTGTAAAATGCAGAAGGTTCAGAAGGCGCACAGAGCAGCAGAAGATGGCAGACCTCCCAGAGGATCGGATGGAGACCACACCGCCATTCACCTACTGTGGGATGGACTGCTTTGGTCCTTTTTATGTCAAAGAAGGCCGCAAGGAGCTAAAGCGTTATGGCTTGCTAATCACTTGCATGTGCTCCAGAGCAGTGCATCTTGAAATGCTTGACGATCTCTCTACAGATTCCCTCATCAACTCCTTACGTGCATTCATGGCCATCAGAGGTACAGTTCGCCAGATAAGATGCGATCAAGGCACTAATTTTGTCGCCACTAGAAATGAGTTTATTGGAGCATTTAAGGAAATGGATCAAGCCAAGATAGGGAAACTGGACTGTGAGTTTCTCATGAACACCCCAGCATCTAGTCATATGGGTGGTGTCTGGGAAAGACAAATTCGCACCATAAGAAGTGTTCTCATGTCCATTCTGGAACAGTCAGCCAAACAACTCGACAGCTCCTCTCTGAGGACATTCCTGTATGAAGTCATGGCAGTGATTAATAGCAGACCATTGACTACTGACCACCTATGTGATCCATCAAACCCAGAACCTTTGACACCGAATCACATACTAACCATGAAGTCCACAATCATCTCTCCACCTCCAGGAAGGTTTGTGAAAGAAGATCTTTATCTCCGTAAGAGGTGGCGTCGTGTTCAACTACTTGCCAACACTTTCTGGACAAGGTGGAAAAAGGAGTATTTGTTAAATCTTCAAGGCAGACAGAAGTGGACCAAAGAGAACAGAAATGCTAAGATCAATGATGTTGTCCTCCTGAAGGATGAGATAACTCCACGCAACCAGTGGAAGTTGGCAAGGATCATTGAAGTGTATCCTGGAAAGGATGGAAAAGTGAGGAAGGTGAAATTGCTGCTGAGTGATCCAACCCTGGATAGAGCAGGGAAACGTACCTCCAAACCTGTGCACCTGGAAAGACCCATTCAGAAGATTCTGATGGAAGCGGAAGAAGATTCTCCACCGCACTCTGCTTGAAGGATAATTCATGATAGTTCATTCAAAAGCCGTTCATTAGTTCATAGGCAATACTTTATTCTTTTTAATCACAAGTGATTGGTGGGAGTGTAACGGTCTTTTGCATTTGATGTTTGTTGCATTTGATGTTTGTTGCATTTGATATTTGTTAAGCTGTATGTCTGGATTTTGTTCCTTTGCGCCCTCTGGTGGTGAACTGTGTAGGGTACAGCTTTGCTGTTTGGGTCTCCACCCAGCCACTTTTCTTTTGCTAGCGCACATGGTGTCCGCATGCTGCAACTCAGTTAGCTCCACACATGGAGAAATTATCGTTTAAAGAGTGGAAATAATTGACAAAGAAGATGGAAGATAAGGCAATAAGGCCATAAGGGACTATTTAGCACCTCCTGGATGTCAGCTCACGAGGTTTGTGTATTTTAAATGTTTATTTTCTGTAATTAAGGATTTTTGATTGATTGACACTACGTACAAGAGCGCATTTTGATGTGATGTTTTTGTTTTATTGTTTTGTCCGTGAGCAGTTCTCACGGGTTGCCAAGACCAGAATAAACCCTGTTTTATAACTACATCGTGCGTACGTCAATCCTTGAGGGTGCTACAAATGGCTTTCTTCTTGCCACACTTCCATAAAGGTCAACTTTGTGCAGTGCGAAAATGTCGAAGGAGCGCGCTCAGTATTTTACGGCAGCAGAGCAAGAACTCTTGATTGAGGGATTTCAGGAGTTTCAGAGTTTAATTAAAACGCAAGGGAACACTGCAAAGGCTGCAAAAGCAAGGAGAGAGGGCTGGCAGAAAGTTGCTGACAAATTAAACTCGTAAGTAATTTAATAATAATAATAATAATAATAATAATAATGGATTGGATTTATATAGCGGTATTCAAGGCACCCAAAGCGCTTTACAATACCACTATTCATTCACTCTCACATTCACACACTGGTGGAGGCAGCTACGGTTGTAGCCACAGCTGCCCTGGGACAGACTGACAGAAGCGAGGCTGCCATATCGCGCCATCGGCCCCTCTGGCCAACACCAGTAGGCGGTAGGGTAAATTTATTATATTATATTACATTATATCCTCTTTCACATTAGAGCCACAACAGGACCCACTAGAACATGGGAACAAGTAAAAGTGAAATATAAGAATATTCTACAGAATGGTAATATTTATCACTTATATTGCTTTTAGTCTCTTGAAAAGAGACCCTGAAATGATCTGTTTGTTTGTTTATAACAGCAACCAAGAAAAGAGCAGAGCACAAAAAGACAGGTGGTGGTCCTGCACCTCCTCGTCAACAAGTTGGTTAAGTAAATAATACCCTCACGGGAAAATTGATATCTCTCTATGAGCACACTGTCGCGCTGAGCTAAAGGATCCTGTCTATCCCGCAATATACGCTGAATTCTGAAAACTCTCCTTATCAATCTCGCACCTTCCGCAATGGGTGGCTCGCGTATACGGACAGGACATGGCTGCGACAGACTTCCCAAATCCACCTTCGCTTTTATAGCCGTGGTCTCTCATCTTGCTTACATGAAGTAATTTACTATTACTACTCTAAAATATGAATTACATCTGAAATAATCAAATACATGTAATAGAATGATTAATAGTACATTTCCCTTTTTTAAGGAAATGACCTGTATGTATCTGTATGAAATCAATAAAAGGATCAAGTACTGCATTATCTTTAGTTACATTGATAATATTTATGTATGGTAAAACAGTGGTAAAATATCGCTGTTGCTTTCGTATAAATGAAGCGGACATACCAGAGTGGCCGCGATCTAATCTTGTTTACATAAAGTAAACCTGCTCCCGAGCAGGTTTACGCTTAGGGATCTGTTGCTATGACAGCAAGTCCCGGATGAGCTTCGGGGAACCGAACGATCCAGGATCACGCGAAATCGTCAACAATCAAATCCAGCTAACTTACTTAGCGAGGTACGAAGAACGGACCCCAGGAAATGTCTATGGGCAACTGACTGCACTCAGACCAAAGGGGGCTGAATAATTATGCATATCCCACTTTTCAGTTATTTATTTGTAAAAAAATGTTTGGAATCATGTATGATTTTCGTTCCACTTCTCACATGTACACCGCTTTGTATTGGTCTTTCACGTGGAATTCCAATAAAATTGATTCATGTTTGTGGCTGTAATGTGACAAAATGTGGATAAGTTCAAGGGGGCCGAATACTTTTGCAAGCCACTGTATTAGAGCCTTTGATGCATCGCCATGTAATTCACTGGCTATATGGATGTGAGATCACTTTCAGTAAAGGCTGTTAGAAATACAGGGTCTAAAATTTCTTTTCATGCCTTCATGATTTGGTCAAATCAGTGCCTATATAACCCATGGTTATTTTATTGCCAATGGTGTTTTAGTTTGTTTTTTATTTTATTTTAAATGTTACTTTTTTGTTGAGTATTGAGTTTCCCCATGTACTATGAATGCACAGTAGCTCTGCTCAGTGCCAGGTAATTTTATTTTACTGCATCTGTCTGCACATGCAAATTTCTCTGTATATTGCCCCATTCTTAATGGGTAGAAAAGCTCCATGAATTGTGGTTTTGAGCAATGATTTTGTTTTGTAGATGCACAAAACTGTTGTGTGAGTTTCTGTCACAATACGGCTGTGTGCAGGCAAGAGTAGGACCCAAACGCAAACTCGCAGAGACGAAAAGTAAACTCAAAAAACACAGCTTTATTGCTGGCGTGGAGTGGGACACGAAAAACAATACTAAACTAAACTAAACTAAACTGGGAAAACTAAAGCACAAGAAGCCACAGGGAAAAAATCACACAGCTATGAAGGAGGACACAACACTGACAAAGAAACATGGGGCTTAAATACACTGAGGGATAACGAGGGGGAATGAGCCACAGGAGGAGAGCACAGCTGGGAGTAATTAGGCAGGACGAGACAAGGGAAGCAAAACTAGAAACATTAACATAGGACAGACTGTGAAAGTAAAACAGGAAACACACTGACGGAACTCAAGACATGTAAACTTAACAGACTGGGGAGACAGAACATAGGGACCTGAAACATGGAACAGAAAAGCACAGTAGACACAACATGAACATAACAATGCCACAGGGGAAGAGTAAAACAAAATGCAGGAACACAGGACCTCTTTCAAAATAAAATGGGAAACATAATGAAACGCAAATATGACAACATAAGAAAAACAGACATGAAGCACATGAAAGACAAGGGAGACTTAACAGGGGTTGGAAACACAAGGGGAATCTAATAAACAAATGAACTTAGATAATGAACAAAATATACTCAAACTTAAAACGTTGGGTCAAAAGACCCAGGATAATGACAGTTTCAGTCCTGTAACGTGTTAGGCCAAAGGAGTTATCGTATTCTGTGAGGAATATCCTGGCTGTTTTTTGTTTTTGTTTTTTTTTTATGTGGTGGAAATCTGCTGCTAAGGACTGAGGGGTGTCATCTAAGGACTGGATGTCACTCGAGATGTCTACAAAGGATACTCCTAATCTGAAGGCCACCTGTTACCTTGGAGGATGGAAGGATACAACGATTTCCATGTTTTTTTTTTTTTGTTTTGTTTTGCTTTTTTTTAAAGGATTCACATTTTTTTCTGCGATCTTGGGACAATTTATGTTGCAACCTTGTTTTTTGGGGTCAGGCCTGATACTACTTAATAAAAACTGATGCATCAGAGAGATGAACCGTGAAATAAAGACAATAGGTGGGGGCCACTAGAGGCTATAAGAAGCTGAGTGACCCGTCACCATTTTGAGACATGCGGTAACCCTCTGCAAGCATCTCTCCCGTCCGGACGTTCTAATGCTCTTAAGTGTTGAATTGTATGGAAATAAATGATTGTTGATTGAGCATTTATGCACCGAGTATTGTCCTTCCTTCAGCCCAAAGATTAAAAGAATTGGGAGATTTCAACAGCACTCACAACAATGGCTGAGCGTAATTGTGCGGACGTATTTTACCTCCACAAACAGCTGAGACGTGGTTTGCGATACATGTGATAAAAAAGTGCTCCAAGAGTGAGGTGTTGTGGCCATACTTGCCAACCTTGAGACCTCAGAATTAGGGAGACATTCAAAAGGGCTTTTGGGGGGGGGGTGATAAATACATTTTACAGTGTTTATTTATCGGATAAAATACGTTAAATGTCACCGTTATTATTGACCGGCCCGGAAACAGCGGGGGTGTCCAAATTCAGAGGCTGCTTCCACCTGAGGACCCGTCCTTCGTGGTCTAAAGAAAGCCGGGTAGTATGTCACGAGCTCCCTCGGTGGAGTGAAACTCTGCAGAAAGAGAAACAAGAGTAATATTAAAACTAAGTAGCTGCCGCCATTGTTGGAAACTGGAATTGGTTGGGCCGCGCTATGAATTCTGCGATATGGTTTTTCAATTTTGTTGCCCGGGTGGAAAATCGCGAGAAATTCGGGAGAATGGTGGCTCCGGGAGATTTTCGGGAGGGGCACTGAAATTCGGGAATATATATAAAATATGCTTTATATCTATATGCCCTATCAAAAGCAAGGTGTATGCCACTGAGGAAAAAAACCCACACTGCAAAACATCGGAGGCTTGTTTTTGAAGGCGGCTGAAAGTTGTCAAAAACAGAGGCGCTCATGTGCATATAATTGGTCCTCAAGATGTTGGAACATTATGGCAAGCCTAGTAAGTAAAACTGCAATGAGTTTTGTGCTTGGCCCACATGCTGTAAGCTTGTGTCAATTGCTGGAAGTACTGCTGATGCTGAGGCTTGCTTGTGGGATTGAGCAGTGTCTTGGCTCATGAGAAAACTCTTTCACTTTCATAATAAGCAGCTCCTGGCAAAAAGCATGCTCTTCTCCCACTAAAGTGTCACCAATAAACCACAGATGTCATTGCAAATCAGGGATAAGACCGTTCTGAAGATAGATGGCCTGCAGAGCAATTGTGGAAAGTAAGTAAGATAAGAAAATGAGAGCTGAGGGGAAAAAAGTATTATTTTCAATTACCCAGGAATATTTAAGAGCAAAAGGCGAAGATGATCAAGAGAAAAGACAGGCGTGAGGGGACATTACATTGTGGAAATGCCAAGCATATGGGAAGATGCAATCTCCTGGAGCAATTCAATTTTGTCCTTGATTTAGCAGCAGCACATGAACGCTGCAGAGTGGCTACATTAACATATGCTCTACTTTAATGAGAGAAGGACAGATGGTGGGCCATGGTTCGGAGCTTTATCTCAACTGTATCTGTAAGTTTGACTTTGGTGCAGAGCAAGAATGCTGACCGAAGAGGCATGGAGGGGAAAATGAAGATGCAGCAAGGAACGAATGGAAGGGGGCGTGCCAAAGAGAAGTTGCAGTAAAGTTAGAGGACCTAGCAGACGTGAAGGTTAAAACGTGAAAAAGGTTTATATAAATATTCACTTTATCCCACTAGAACGTTATCAGCCCTGATTTATAGGGCATGAACCTTCCACTTTCATACACATTAATGTCAAAACCATTCCAAAATGAATTCGCTCCCAACACTGAACATTCATCCATCAACAAGGAAGTCCTTTGTCTGATCATACCCTCCAGGCTTACATACACCTCTAGTGTTGGGACATCTGTAATGCCTTTAACTTTAGGTTTAATAGATTTTACATGATTCTGCATTAGAGTAATAAATGACTCCAATACTTGCTTCTAGAACCTGCTTGGAGAGCAAGAAAACATTATACCAAGTACACTGACAAGAACCTCTTTCAACTCTTGCGCAGAACATCGTGTCAGTATCTTATGGTGGAACTTAGAGGTCAAATACACTGCAACCTAAGAAAACACCAGCAAATAGAACAATGCTGCAAAAACACAAAGAAGTTGAATAAAACTCAGTGAAAATAGAAAAACTATCTTACCCAACAATTTTAAACTGTCGTAAATCATCTTACCTAAAAAATCTTCAATAATCTTCTCTAAACCATTGAAAATGATGAAATTATTAATTACGATAGAAGTCCTGTTGATAGTGTCACTGTAGGGAATACAGGGAGTGCAGAATTATTAGGCAAATGAGTATTTTGTCCACATCATCCTCTTCATGCATGTTGTCTTACTCCAAGCTGTATAGGCTCGAAAGCCTACTACCAATTAAGCATATTAGGTGATGTGCATCTCTGTAATGAGAAGGGGTGTGGTCTAATGACATCAACACCCTATATCAGGTGTGCATAATTATTAGGCAACGTCCTTTCCTTTGGCAAAATGGGTCAAAAGAAGGACTTGACAGGCTCAGAAAAGTAAAAAATAGTGAGATATCTTGCAGAGGGATGCAGCAGTCTCAAAATTGCAAAGCTTCTGAAGCATGATCATCGAACAATCAAGCGTTTCATTCAAAATAGTCAACAGCGTCGCAAGAAGCATGTGGAAAAACCAAGGCGCAAAATAACTGCCCATGAACTGAGAAAAGTCAAGCGTGCAGCTGCCAAGATGCCACTTGCCACCAGTTTGGCCATATTTCAGAGCTGCAACATCACTGGAGTGCCCAAAAGCACAAGGTGTGCAATACTCAGAGACATGGCCAAGGTAAGAAAGGCTGAAAGACGACCACCACTGAACAAGACACACAAGCTGAAACGTCAAGATTGGGCCAAGAAATATCTCAAGACTGATTTTTCTAAGGTTTTATGGACTGATGAAATGAGAGTGAGTCTTGATGGGCCAGATGGATGGGCCCGTGGCTGAATTGGTAAAGGGCAGAGAGCTCCAGTCCGACTCAGACGCCAGCAAGGAGGAGGTGGAGTACTGGTTTGGGCTGGTATCATCAAAGATGAGCTTGTGGGGCCTTTTTGGGTGGAGGATGGAGTCAAGCTCAACTCCCAGTCCTACTGCCAGTTTCTGGAAGACACCTTCTTCAAGCAGTGGTACAGGAAGAAGTCTGCATCCTTCAAGAAAAACATGATTTTCATGCAGGACAATGCTCCACCACACGCATCCAAGTACTCCACAGCGTGCCTGGCAAGAAAGGGTATAAAAGAAGAAAAACTAATGACATGGCCACCTTGTTCACCTGATCTGAACCCCATTGAGAACCTGTGGTCCATCATCAAATCTGAGATTTACAAGGAGGGAAAACAGTACACCTCTCTGAATAGTGTCTGGGAGGCTGTGGTTGCTGCTGCACGCAATGTTGATGGTGAACAGATCAAAACACTGACAGAATCCATGGATGGCAGGCTTTTGAGTGTCCTTGCAAAGAAAGGTGGCTATATTGGTCGCTGATTTGTTTTTGTTTTGTTTTTGAATGTCACAAATGTATATTTGTGAATGTGGAGATGTTATATTGGTTTCACTGGTAAAAATAAATAATTGTAATGGGTATATATTTGTTTTTTGTTAAGTTGCCTAATAATTATGCACAGTAATAGTCACCTGCACACACAGATATCCCCCTAAAATAGCTAAAACTAAAAACTACTTCCAAAAACATTCAGCTTTGATATTAATGAGTTTTTTGGGTTCATTGAGAACATGGTTGTTGTTCAATAATAAAATTATTCCTCAAAAATACAACTTGCCTAATAATTCTGCATTCCCTGTAGTGATGGGATTTCCAGCTCTCTCGGCTCGGCTCACTAAAAAGAGCCAGCTCTTTCGGCTCCGAACCGGCTTTTAGGGTTGTTTTGTTGCTTTAATTAATTTATCATTAACAATAATATAAAATTATGCAGAAAAGGAATTACTAATGTAAAAAAAGTGGTTTTATTTATATATGTTTATATATGGCCCTAGAGACAAAGCACGTACAAGCTCTAAAGCATATACAAACTCCAAAAAGCACGTACAAACTCCAAAACACATTTCTTTTTTTTTTTCTTTTTTTGTGTCCCGTTTGGATCTTTAGCCATCAGAATTGTTGTCTTAAGGCCAAGAAAGATGCCAAGCGGATTTATTTTACCAAGTGGATCATCATGGCCTTGCCATATTGGTCCATTTGATTGACCTTTATTATAATTATGAATTTATTTTATTTTCAGTTGCTACAAACGGGACAGACATGACTGGGGGATAGGACAGGGAGAAAGAATGAAAGAAAGAGAGAGAGAGAGAGAGAAAACCAAAGGGGAGAAGAGACGGTGAGAAGGGGGGGGAAGAAAGAAAAAAAACAAAAAAAAACAAACAAAACACCTGAGTCACCTGTATGGAGAAAAAAAACAGAAGAGAAAGCAAACAACAAAGAGCAACATAGTAAAAAAAACAGCACCATCACAATAAACTAGCTAGCAGTAGATATCAGTAGATACTAAATAATAAACGATATTGTGCAGCACGCAAGATAGACAGCACACAATGTGCTTTGAGGCAGCAGCCAAGAAAGCTGTAGTCCGTGTCTGTGAATACCCGTGTGTACACCTGTGTGCATACCTGTGTGGATCAGCATGCTTGCATTCCAAAGGTTTCTCCATGTAACGATCTGCTAGAGGGTGTGGGGAGCCACAGCCCTGTCCTCCAGGGTATGAAGCAGGTATGGAGGAGATCAAAACTCCAGACATCCAGAGGCCCCCAGAACACAAGAGACCAAGGAAGACCAACAGAGGGGCAGCCGCGCCACTGTCCCAGTAAGAGCTGAGGAGAGTCCCAGATGAGGGCTCACTCAGCAGCTGCGGAGCAGAAGCCAGGGGGGGGTTGCAGTGACGTGCCCGTGAGCTCCGCCGGCAGCCAGCTGTGCCTGAGTGACCGAGCCCCAGGCCGAGAGGCCGGGGGCACCCCACCTCCGAAGTGGCCCCAGCGAGCCCCAGGCTCCAGGCCCCGATAAGCGGCCGCCAAGGAGTGAGCCGGTGTGTACCCGGACGCCCACCCCTAGACACAAAGAACCACCAACGCACCGATACCTGAGGGAGTCCGCCACTGGCAGGGGAAGTGGTGGTGGGTGGAGATAGGCCTCCAAACCTTGGAGGGCCTGAGATGTCCCCAGAGAGGTGGCGTCTGATACCCAACCTGACATATAGACACAGACATACAGGCACACACAGACACAAACATCCATTCCCACCCTCATGCTCTCATATGCACTTACTCCACACTCAACCAATGTGGAGACAGACATAAAGACACACGATCACACTCCCCAAGCGTACTCTACGAACCGGGTCTAGGTACCCTTGCCCTCGGAGGGGGAAACTGCACCCAGACCCAGGTGGTGTTACCCTTTTCCCTGCGGTGGGGAGAGGCAGACCGCCCCGACTCCGTAGCAGCAGGGAGGCCCCACACCCCAGACCGCAGTCGGACGGCCAACTCCTCCTAGCCCCCCCGCTCCAGCAGGTCGCAGAGAATGGGGGTGAGAGAAGACTCCAAACCTCCCTCCACCCGCTCATTGTAGTGTTGATGCATGTGTGTTCTAAGGTGCAATTAAAACCCAGGAGGGCATGGAGCTATCTGCCAGAGAGCAGCAGGTAAGCGCATAGCCCCTCCTGCTAGCCCTCAACGTCTACGTCTATTTAAAATTGAGAGGTGGGCAACGACGCCAGGGGTGAGGTGTACACCCTGATGGTAATTTGGACTCCGTGTATCGTGCCCACCCCCAAGATCCTATATGTATGTGTAATGAGAGTGTGAGTAATGTGAATGTCTAAGTTGTGGGATAAAATTGAGGCAGAGGCAGCCAGAAGGGGACGGGGGGGGGGGGGGGGGGGGGGTAGCCTCCTCTGCACCCTGGTGACATACCCCTACTCCAAGGCCCTGCATGTGTGGGTGGTTGTGGTGGAGCGGGAAGAGGGAGGCAGCTGGAGATGGGGAGGGAAGGAAGGGAGACCCCTCCCTGTAGGCACTCCCATACTCTGCGACCCGCCAGGGAAAGGAGGCCCAGGCCCATCCAGACCGGGGCCCAGTGCAGCAGCGCACACAGAGCCCGGGACAGTCCACCCAACCCCACCACAGAGAAAACTGCACCCACCCCACCATCCACTCATCTTCCAGACTACATGAGACAATAGACGCCCAGGCTGAGATCTTCCTCCACCTCTCCTGTATCTCCCCCTCCTGCAGAGAGTTCCTGAGGAGAGGAAAGCTCCTGCAAGGTGTGACAATCTCCTCCACCAGTTGAAGAGCCCCCCAGGTGGCTCGACGCACCGGCGGCACCCTCCGCCAGGGATGGGCCCCCTTGCACCCACCCGCCCACAACCACGGCAACACACCAACCAGGACCCAAGCCCCCGAGGCCCGGCCAGGGCCCCAGCCCAGAGACTGAGCGCCCCCAGAACCCCACGCCCATCCCGGACCCACCCAGGGGCAGCCAGGCTACCAGGTCAGTAACCCACGTCCATCAGCACAGACCCTCCCCTAGCCCCGCTGCACGCAGCCACGAGGAAACAGTCACCCGAGAGCCAAAAGAGCCCCCAACCGGACATGACCGCTACCCCGGGTTGAGCCCCCCAAGGAAAATGCCTCCGGGGAATCCCCCGACGCCCTAAGCCTGTCCCTACCCCCACACCAATCACAACAGTGAAGGCGGGACCAAACTATGACCCCCCACCCCCACTAGGTGATGGAGCTGATCAAAGGAGCCCAGAGCAATTGATCTGATGTGGTGGCAGAGGCTGTATCAAGACTAATGTAATCTAATAGATAATTTCTATATTGGTTAGAATTAAGATTGTTTTTATTTTTCCAGTTCATGAGGACAGTTTTCTTGGATAGCCAAGAAAAACCCATAGGGCAGTGAAAACCATATGGGCTATATTCTTTTCTGAAGTGACATTATCTAAGCTGCCCAACAAACACACTAAGTTGGAATGTTACCTTTCAGACACTTTGATAAGTCTTCACATATCTCGCGCCAAAACTTCTGCACTGGTGGACAGAACCAAAGAGCGTGAATGTAATTGTCTGGTGTATTGCCTTGACAGTGTGAGCAGTTGTTGGAAGATGTAAAGCCCATCTTGAACATCCGATGACCTGTATAGTGCACTCTATGTAGTATTTTGTATTGTATTAATTGCAGACTGGGATTTTTAATCAATTTAAAGGTTTTTAAGCATACCTGAGACCAGAAGTTTTGGTCTAAGCTGATTGATAAATCTGCTTCCCACTTTGCAATAGGAAGGGATATTGATTCATCTAATTTAGAAAGTGTTCTGTATATTTTGGATAATAATTTGGGGGATTTAAGAGTGAGGAAATGTGCCGCACTTGGTGGTGTCCAAAGCACATTTCTAGCGTTAACTGAACTTCCAAAACAGAGCTACCCAGATCACTTAAATTACACAATTGAAAGCATATGTGTATTGTTTGTGTATTTATAGACAACCACTCATATTTATTCAAATAATTTAAAAAAAAAGTTCATTTACCTGTTACTACCACACACCAAATCCGGTTGTTGATACTTCCTGGCTTGTGTAGCCACTAGGTAACAAAAGCTCAACACTGCGCCTAGCATTCTGGAACACTTCTGTTGTCTTTTGTACGTGATTCTGAGTTTGTACGTGCTTCTGAATTTTTACGTGTTTTGGAGTTTGTACGTGCTTCTGAGTTTTTACGTGTTTTGGAGTTTGTACGTGCTTCGGGGTTTGTACGTGTTTTGGAATTTTTATATGTTTTGGAGTTACGTGCTTCTGAATTTTTACGCATTTTGGAGTTTTTACGTGTTTTGGAGTTTTTACGTGATTCAGGGTTTGTACATACTTAGCAGTTTGTATGTGTTTTGGAGTTCGTACATGTTTTGGAGTTTGAACGTGCTTTGTCTCTAAGGGCCACCATAAATATACTTTATTTATTCACTCCACATAATACAAAAAACAACTATTTACATTTTAAACTTTTAACTATTTATATTTTCAGCTTTTTCCTTTTAGACAAATTTAACGTGAAACAACACAAAACACTACAAACCACAACACAATTAAATATAAATTAAAATATTAAAACAAAAAGAAGATGCACATTCTCCGTCATATGGGCCTGCATGATTTCTGAATCCTTTATCATCTGCAACTGAAAATAGTGGATGATTACTATACCTTTCTAATGTGACTGTCATGGCTCGCTGTGTGGCAGGCAGGATGAGGGCCCAAAAATGCAAAACTCACAGACTCAGGGGATGAACTCAAAATCACAGCTTTAATGCTGGAGAGGCAGATTGTAGGACATTCAAAACTAAACTGGGAACAACAAACTAAACACTCGCAGAGAGACACAGGGAGGTCCACACAGCATGAGGGAGAACGCGACACAGAACTGAGGGAGACACAGACATAAATACACAGAGGGTTAATGAGGGAAGTGGGAGCACATGGGGAACACAGGTGACACTGATAATCATAACGAGACAGGGCGGGGTGAACATAACATGACGTATACAGGCGCGGGAGTCACAAAGTAAAACAGGAAGTACACGGGGGTTCAGACAGGAGGGGAGAGAGAGAGCACAGGAAGAACATAGCCATAACGGGCAGGGGAAACATGGAATAAACACAAAGAGCGACGAGGGCTCATAAATACACAGAGGGGCACACAGGGGGTAAGAGTCACGAAGGGAAAACACTTAGGGAACAACACAACAGGACAACTCAGGAAACATGGCCTAAATAAGGAACGAAATACAAACAATACAAGAAACTAAGAATACTGAGCCAACATGGCCCAGGACCATGACAGTGACGTTGTTGTCCCCCACAAGGGCTGGCTCCCGACAGCCCAAATCCAGGAACCAAAACACAAGCAAAACAGAAAACACCCCACCCAGGGCGGGAGGCGGGGGACCAGGACCGAGGGAACGAAACGAACAAAAAACAAGGAGCAGGAGAACAAAATCGAGTCCACAAATACACAAAAAAGTCCAGAACAGGGAGGCGAATGTCCAAAGAGGCCCGAAGGCCAACCCGAGAGGCGAAACCACAAAAGTTCAGTCCAACCGTTCCGGAGGCCGGCCATGGAAAAGGTGGCCACGGCGACAGAACGGATCCGCAGAAGGCAGCAGTGGTGCAGTTCAGGAGGCCGACCCGGAGCCCGCGGGCACAAGAGTTCAAGGGCCACACGGTCGGGGGGCCGACCAGGTGGGTGACACAGATGACAGAGCCGGTCGGGAGGCCAGCCGTGCGGAAGGCAACGGCGGCGGTGAAGGAGACGACGGAGCAGTTCAGGAGGCCGGCCGCGCGGAAGGCAGCGGCGGCGGCAGCACAGGAGACGACGGAGCAGTTCAGGAGGCCGGCCGCGCGGAAGGCGGCGGCGAAGGAGACGGAGAAGTTCAGGAGGCCGGCCGCGCGGAAGGCAGCGGCTCCCCAGTGTCAGGCGTACCGGCCGAGGCACAGGACCAGACGAGGCGGGACCAGACGAGGCGGGACCAGACGGTGGCGTGGCGGCCACAGGCGACGGAGCCAGACCAGGCGGAGGCGATGCGGGGGCTGGACCAGGCGAAGCTGAAGCCGGAGCTGGACCAGGTGACGGCGTCGGTGGAGACACGAAGGCTGCAGCTGGCGGCGGCGTGGAAGCCGGGGACGGAGACTCCGAGGCTGCAGCTGATGGAGCAGCTGGTGGCTGGACGGGCTCCTCGGGCCCCCCAGTTGACGAGGAAGGTTGCTGAACAGGTCCCTCGGACCCTCCAGCGGAGACGGGCGGCTGAACGGGCCCCTCGGACCCTCCAGCGGAGACGGGCGGCTGAATGGGCCCCTCGGACCCTCCAGCGGAGACAGGCGGCTGAACGGGCCCCTCGGACCCTCCAGCGGAGATGAGGAGGTGCTGGCTGGGCTGAGCAGAGCCGCCAGCGGAGACAAAAAACAGCTGTCGGACGGTACCCTCGGATCCTCCAGCTGACGTAACGTGAAGCGGTGGTGTCGCCGCAGGGTGCCAGATAGGTACACCTGGAAGTCCAACAGCAGATGCAGGACAAACAGTTATGAAGGCCCCTGGCTGGACTTGGAGCTGAGGAAACACAGGCTGCTGAGGCACAAACCCAGAGAGAGAGAGAGCAGGTAAAACACAGTCTATAGGGCTTGATATCTTGGCACAAAAAACCATGAAGTGAACAGTGGTAGGGACCATCAGTTCTGAGCCAGCAATCATTAGGTTCCCAAAGTCTGCATCAGTCCAAAGTGGCTCAGAGGTTACTAGCCCAGTCTTTGTAGTCCCAGGAGAGGTCAACATAAACTGGTTGGACTTAAACGATGGTAGTGTGCGGCTCAGAGGAGCTGGTCCAACCATACGGAAAACAAGAATGGCCACTCGATTCACAAAGACAAGGCTTAGATCATCAGGGGCTGACTCCTGGAAAAACAATAAATACACAGGTATGGACCTAACCAATGACACTGTGGTAGCATGACTGTGATGTGTTGGATGGATGTGTTTGTTGGAACCCGCACCTGTAGTGATCTGTGGCTTTGGAGTGATGGCTATGTTGAGTTGGGAAACAGACACAGATAAAACGGCATCTGAACCATTAACTGCGGTAGGTGACACTTTAGACCGTGCGTGAGTGGTAACCTCATTGTCTAAGTGCAGAATTGTCTCTAGTGATGAGTTCGTGGGAACAGGATAAAACGGTGTCACATTAACCCTAATGTTAGCCTCTATCTCTTGATCGGAGGTAATCGTGCAGGAGCAAGACCGGTCGAAATCGCCCTCTGAGTTACCCTCAGGAGGACAGAATTCGCGTTGTGGCATTACACAGTCTGGGTCGTCGTGATCTGCAGTTAAGTTTGCCTCACGGCGATGTAATATGGGTTCGTGATCAGCGTTCATAGTCTCCAGTTCGTGAGAAACAGGTGTAGCTGGGCAAACCGGAGCGCTAGTTATGCTTTCGTTACCGTCATTCAGTGACTGATGGAGGAGCAGGGCCGGCTCAGGAGGGAAGAAATTAGCCACAGGCAACTCAGATTTAGTTGAAACTGCAGACACGGAAAGAGACACCAAAGAAAACACCTCCCTACCACTATCAAAACAAAAGGCAGTGGGAAACCTTGTCAGTCTGTGAGTTGAGTCTGTGGTCCCTGCAGGATTGAGTGAAGCGGAAGAGGAACTGTCTCTAGCCTGCGGCTCGGTGAATGGCTCATTGCCAGTCATCTCACCGGCTTAGTCTGTAGCCACCTCACATGCCTTCCGCTCAGAGGTAACTCGGAGCGACTGGAGAGTTTCACTCACCTCCGAGCGATGCGGTGGCGACGCGAACGCCGTTTTCTTTTGGCCGTGGGCCCCGTTGACGTGGAAGGCGGAGCCTCCTGCGGCGTCGCAGAGGCTGAGGAGGCGAGTGTTGGAGGAGCGGTAGGCGGGAGCTCCTGGCACCTCCGGGGGCCCCCAAGGGCCAGGTGTGTCCCGCGAAAAATCTCACCGTAGTGAGGAGCGAGCCATGGCTCCTCCCGTAGCTCTTCCTCCAGTTGCGCGCATGCGGCGCGCTGCCGCTCCTCGAGGTCGGAATCCATGCCCCCCACAGCTTCCTCGTGTTGCTCAGTGGAGGGCAAAACAGGCCGTGGCGGTGCTCGACGGCGGCGGGAACGCTGCTTTCTCTTTGGAGCGGCCGTGGGCAAAGCCTGGCCTTCCGTGGCGACCGGCTCCTCGTCCCCCGACCACATCCGTGCAAGGTAGGAAGCAGGAGACGAGTAGCCCGATCGAGGCGGCGAGGGTGGGCGGTCGGTCTGAGGTGGGGCAGCTGACGAGAGCTCCTCCTCGGAGATGAGCCAGGGCTTACAACGGAGCTCGTCCTCGCGATACGCCCGTAATACCTGCTGCCGCTCCTCCTCGCCGAAGTCAATAGCCGCTGGCATCTACTTGATCCGCGTACTGCAGTCAGGTGGTGGCGAAGATGCGGAAGCCGACGAAGCGTGGACAGACGGTGTAACGGTGGTGGGCCTCATTGTTCCGACTCTGACTATTTCCGGTTCTTCATGCTGGAACAGCTGCCCCGGGCGGATGCCCACAGTGGAGACGAGAAAGTCCTGGATGTGGGCGCACAGCGCGCCGAACAGCCACGGGAGTCCGGACACCATCCGCTGTAGACGGACGGCTACGACCTCCCGGTGTTCGTCGCCTGGCAGCGCCTCCCACTCCTGATAGTGGTACTCCACTGTATAGATCAAATCCTCCCGGAGCTCAGCGGAGGGGTTGTGAGTTGCTGGGTCCATGTCGTGGTCGCGTTCTTCTGTCATGGCTCGCTGTGTGGCAGGCAGGATGAGGACCCAAAAATGCAAAACTCACAGACTCAGGGGATGAACTCAAAATCACAGCTTTAATGCTGGAGAGGCAGATCGTAGGACATACAAAACAAAACTGGGAACAACAAACTAAACACTCGCAGAGAGACACAGGGAGGTCCACACAGCATGAGGGAGAACGCGACACAGAACTGAGGGAGACGCAGACATAAATACACAGAGGGTTAACGAGGGAAGTGGGAGCACATGGGGAACACAGGTGACACTGATAATCATAACGAGACAGGGCGGGGTGAACATAACATGACGTATAAAGGCGCGGGAGTCACAAAGTAAAACAGGAAGTACACGGGGGTTCAGACAGGAGGGGAGAGAGAGAGCACAGGAAGAACATAGCCATAACGGGCAGGAGAAACATGGAATAAACACAAAGAGCGACGAGGGCTCATAAATACATAGAGGGGCACACAGGGGGTAAGAGTCATGAAGGGAAAACACTTAAGGAACAACACAACAGGACAACTCAGGAAACATGGCCTAAATAAGGAACGAAATACAAAAAATACAAGAAACTAAGAATACTGGGCCAACATGGCCCAGGACCATGACAGTGACGTTGTTGTCCCTCGCTCTCTTTCTCTCTGGCTCTGTTCCTGGGCTACTGCACCCCCCTCTTCCCAGCGCAAAGTACAGGCCGTGCTTGCGGAGTTTAGTGGAAAAAAGGGCGAGAGAGAGGGTGAGAGAAAGGAAAAAAAAAACCCTCACGGCTCGCGTCGTTCACTTCAAAGAGTCGGCTCTAAGAGCCGTTTCGTTCGCGAACAACACATCACTAGTAGGGAATGAATTCACAGGACATAACCTTATACATCTGTTGCTAGTCTTTTTCAGATTTACATCTTATTCAGAGCTAGATAATTAATATTATTAAATTGAATCATTATTTAACTAATGCCAGTTCAGATTCTGTTAGTGACCATTTATAACGCTGCACAGCTATTTGACTCAGGGTTTATTGTTTAGCACAGCTATAATTTATGAAAGGTATGCTCATCCTTTCTGTCTTTGTGTTGGCTTGGTCTTGCTTTTACCATGTATAGGTGTGTCAGCTCATATTACAAATGGACTCTCAAAGTGCCCTTTTCAGGACAGCTCTATATTGGTCTTTAGACCACAGTGGTTACTTATATGAATCAGAGGAGCTTGGTCCCATCTGAAGGTCAGCCATATAGTGGCTGGATCAGACACAAGGTCCACACAACACAGAGCCTTATCATTATTCACTGCCGAGACACCCACAGAGCAGTAGTGCTAAAACACCAACATTTATTATGGCTGCCCTTGACTCTCTGCGTGGCTGCCATAATGTCACTGAGCATTATAAAGATGACATGCAGGAGCAACATTTGCTACTTTTTGTTCTTGAAGCACTGCAGAATTTATGCATTTACATTTAGACCATATAGACGCTCTTAAAAGAATGAGAAAAAGGCAGATTTTGTTCAGTTGTAACAGAGGCTGCAAAAAAACATCCTTGGTCAGGTCTAGGTTCTAAAAACTATGTTGGCGGGTGTTGGTAGGTATAAAAATCTACTTGGATAAGTGTAGGCACTAAACAATCCATCCATTTTCTTCCGCTTATCCTTGTCAGGGTTGCAGGGGGACTGGAGCCTATCCCAGCTACTATAGGGCGAGAGGCAGGGTACACCCTGGACAGGTCGCCAGTCTGTGGTGGGGCTAACGTATAGAGACAGGCAACCATTCACACTCAGCTTCACATCTATGGGCAATTTAGAATAACCAGTGAACCTATCCCCACTAACTACATGTCTTTGGACTGATGAAGGAAGCCGGAGAGAACCCAAACATGGGGAGAACATGCGAACTCCACACAGAAAGGCCCCGGCCAATCTCTGCAGCTGATCATTGCGGCACCACGCTGCATGCATGCACTAAATAATAATTAGCTATATTTAAGTACTAAAAGTTACTTGATTATGTCCAAGTACTAAAAACTACTCCGTTAGGATAAGTACATTAAAAAAAAAAAACTTGATTAGATTTTGGAACTAAAGACTGTTTTTAATGTGCAGATACTACTAACTAGAATCTACTTGGTTAGGCAGTAAAAACGGCTTCATTGTGTTTAGCTTATAAAAATATTTGCCTAGGTTTAGACACTGGAATTAATACTGAATACCGAATTTAAGCTAATCAGAAGAAAAGATGACTAAAAGGGAGTGTGATCTTACAGGGAGCTGTGGCAAAGCTGTTTCTGGAATGGAGGGCCTGAATAAAGCTCCAGTATTCAATAAAAACGAATTATTGTGACTGTGATTCATGCAAAGTTACTCCAGTCGAGTCCAAGAATAAAAATAAGGAGCTTAATATGAACATAATGAGTCCCCTTTGACCAAGAGTTTTTTTACTGTTCTTACTATAATCACACTTCACAGTAATGATAGCTTACAAATTTTAATCATACTCTTTACCTCCGTTTAAGCATTTCCTGCCTTTACCTTTTCCCTTCCTGTCTGTGTCTGAAGTGAGCAGACTGTGTAGACTGTCTACGCACTGATTTGCTGTCTGTGATTACTTTGTGCATACATTTTACCAGACATCTGAACAATTTCATAATACAATGCACAGTATTAAAGAATGGCAGAGGTGGGAGAAAATGAGACTTTCTTCAACAGCATCCTGACAAGCACCAGTATTTACATAGCACCTCTAATTAGATCAGTCCTCCCACACAGCACCTGGATTATCTAACTTAGTCATGTTAGAATAGACAGCGACTCCTCAGAAAGTGTTTTATGTTCTTTTTTAAAAAAATAGAATACCTAAGAGAAGCTGTGTGTGTGAGCATTACTGCAATATTTTCTAATCTAAAACTCAGAGCACTGCATAGGCTTTGTTTACTCTGCGTCCACATCCAGTGAAGGCTTGTAACGAGTGTTAGAATAAAAATATATTAGTTTTATTATTTTTTTATTATTAAATAAATAATAAAAGTACTTTAGGATATTGAACTTTAAATTCACTGTTAAGGTATTTTATGCTGCTGCAGGTACTTAATTTAATTCTTGTGCCATGCAATAACGGTTTCCTGCTACACAGAGCAAAGTGCAACGCAAGCGAGGAGAACTTGGACTGCTGCGCGCTGTGACGTACCTTCACGCGACCAATAGAAACGAAGCCTACAGCTGCGCTAACAACATAATGAAGGAAAACTTTCTTTACGTGTTCGAGTTCTGTGAACTTTTTGACACAATTTTACGTTCATATATAGAGACCTCCTCGGGTGGGAAAGAAGTGTTGTGGAAACGACATACAATCTTCACTAGTCGGGATAGTTACAATTTTAGTTACATTTTTTATTAAACAATTGAAAACATAATACAACACAAACTCTATTAGACAATACAAAATCAGAGGGATACATATTTTGTAATAACAAGCAGCAAAAAAAACCAGAACAAAACGTACAAGCGGAGCTCAGTGGTCAGCGCAGCACAAATTTTCGTTCCTTCACTCCAGCTAACTAGTGATGGGAAGTGAAGCGAAAAAAAGTGCGAGAGAGAGGGTGAGAGAAAGAAAAAAAAATTCTTTCTCTCACCCGTGTCGTTCACTTCAAAGAGTCGGCTCTAAGAGCCGTTTTGTTCGCGACTGACACACTACAGCTAACGGTGAGCGCAGCACACGCCGCGCCTGATGTGAAAGGGCTTTACTTGTGATCACAGGAACAGGTGCTGCTGTTTTGCATGACAGAAAGGTTTTCTTTCACTCTATCTGAGCTCACTGTTGCAGTAACGGTTCCGTCTCTATGTTTTTCACAGTTTGTGTGCAGACAGACTCCACATTAAACATGGACAATGTTGTCACTGCTGCTGTTGAGGTGTCAGTCTTTTTGTTAAAACTCTCGAGGATGCTCGAGCTTAAAGTCACAATACTTTAATAGATAAATCTATTTTTAGTCACGAATATAGGAGAAACACTTGTGCTTAGTGGTTACAACAGAGATCTAGAGATTAAAAGAAACCTTGTTTAAAAATATTAAGTTAATAATAATATAAATGTTACTTGATGAATCGCTGTTGAGGTGTCAGTCTTTTTGTTAAAACTCTCGAGGATGCTCGAGCTTAAAGTCACAATACTTTAATAGATAAATCTATTTTTAGTCACGAATATAGGAGAAACACTTGTGCTTAGTGGTTACAACAGAGATCTAGAGATTAAAAGAAACCTTGTTTAAAAATATTAAGTTAATAATAATATAAATGTTACTTGATGAATCGCTCCATACCACATGATGATGCTAATTTTCACAAATTAGCCAACATGAAACTGTCAGCAACTTCAAAACAGACCATAGTATTTGGGTTGAAGACAACTATAAAACCCAGGTTATAGTTTCCTGGGACCCAGTTTTCTAGATTGTACTGTGATAAAAAAGTAGAGTCCTAGTGATATTGTATAGGACTGTGATTGTTTTTTATATATTACTGAGCTTTTCATAGACATTTGCCTTTGGACATGGGCAAATAGTGTCTCTCAAAAGTTAAGGTGCTATACTAAAGGGCAATATTTAAGCCTCATATTCAATAGAGCAGTCAACTAAATTGCCACTCATTGCATTACATGTAGTTAATATTTCTGTATTTTTGTTTTGTTAATGTTGGAAAAGTGGGATCTGACAGCGACCACCTCAAGAGTTCCAAAATAATAATCATTATTCCACATAAATCCCAAATAAAATATTACAGATTTGAACCATTCTTTACAAGGTAAAATGGTAATTAAACAGTAGCAGGTGATAAGGGAATCAGTGTTATACGCTGGTCTATTTTTTTAAAATATGACTTTAGTTACTAAGCTATTCTTTGTAAAATATGCTTGGTCTGTGTTATAGATTAGGCCTGCTCCCACATTTACAGCAACCTATATCCCCAGAGAGCGTTCAGTACTCATTAAATTCTGTCCTCGCAAAACTAGGGAATATATGATAGGTATAAGCACATCTATCCCCACTGAAAGGTAAGTGTGATTCCTCAGGGCTCTATAAAGGTAATAACAGAGATTTCGGCTTCTTCTCTTCTGGCTTTTCACAAGTCACGCTCATAACAAACACATTTGCAGCTCTGAAGAGAAATATACCAGGAGATTCACTCACAGTGATGCTCTTTCCTTGATGAATGCACTTGTTGCTAGTAAAATGATGTTGCTCACACAGTTATTGATTTTTGCTTCTGCAGCCTCGGTCCCAAAAGCCCTCTTGCTCTAAAATCAGGGCAGTGGAACAAAAACCCATGGAAAACAAAACTCCACAGTCCCACAGGAAAACATGCACAATAGAAAGGGTGGCAAACAACCAAAAGCAACACTTCCACAAAACACGAGGACACTGAAAGCATGCAGTGCCGCAGAACATACTCGCACAGAAAGGATTTTGATTTTGGTGGCTGGGAAACAGCTCCTTTAGTCTGCATTCTTTGCAGCCATGTTTGACAAAGCGTTTTTCATTTCCTGCTGTGATAATGTGGGAGCTCCTGTAACGACACAGAGGAGAAAAGGAGACCACAAGGTGAGCGCTGGAAAACCCATGTATCATGCCTCTATCTTCACACCCATTCATGAGCCATCGGGCCCCAGTAAAAATAAATTGCTACACTTCACAGTTCAGTGGAGGGAAACGGGCTTTCTGGACAAAGCAAAAAACTCAGCTGGTGACCCAAACTGATGCTGTACACAGTGGACGACAGGCCCCGGCATGCATGTGTACAGGTGTTGGTGCACATAGTTATTACTTATAAGCCATCAACATCTAGTTGTTTTCTTACCCAATCAGGATGGCACCACTGGATCAACCTTACAGCAGTTAGGGAAAGCAGCCAACCTATGCTAGCTCATTCAGGAATTTGCATCTTTAGCTAAGCATTAAACCCACAGTCTGCAAACAGAGCCTATTAACAAGGTGATCTGCAGAGGTGGGAGGTCACTATGCGCATATACTTTGCCACTGTACTTAAGGAGAACTTTCAGGTATCTGTACTTGATACCTGAACAGTTGAAAATGAAAGTTGGTCTTGTCTGTGTATTAATTATCATAAGTTATAATTATTATATGCGACATCCTCTGGGATGGCAAAATCGAGTGACCTTATTGCACTGAACAAAAATATAAACGCAACAGTTTTGTTTTTACTCCCATTTTACATGAGCTGAACTTAAAGATCTGAAACATTTTCTACATACACAAAGGACCCATTACTATCAAATATTATTCACAAATCTGTCCAAATCTGTATTAGTGAGCACTTCTCCTTTGCCGAGATAATCCATCCCACCTCACAGGTGTGGCATGTCAAGGTGCTGATCAGACAGCATGAATATTGCACAGGTGTGCCTTAGACAGCCCAAAATAAAAGGCTGCTCTGAAATATGCAGCTTGATCACACAGCACAATGCTACAGATATCACAACTTTTGAGGGAGGATGCAATTGGCATGCTGACTGCAGGAAAGTCTACCAGAGCTGTTGCCCATCAAATGAATGTTCATTTCTCTGCCATGAGCCGTCTTCAAAGGCGTTTTAGAGAATTTGGCTGTACACCCAACCGGCCTCACATTCGCAGACCACGTGTAACCACACCAGCCCAGGACCTTCACATCCAGCATGTTCACCTGCAGGATCTTCTAAGACCAGCCACCCAGGCAGCTGCAGCAATAATCGCTTTGCATAACCAAAGATTTTGGTAAATGTCCTGTATTTGTATAGTGATTTACTAGTCCCTAAGGACCCCAAAGCGCTTTACACATCCAGTCATCCACCCATTCACACACACATTCACACACTGGTGATGGCAAGCTACGTTGTAACCACAGCCACCCTGGGGCACACTGACAGAGGCGAGGCGCCACCGGGCCCTCTGACCGCAACGGGTAAAGTGTCTTGCCCAAGGACACAACGACTGAGACTGTCCAAGCCGGGGTTCCAACTGGCAACCTTCCGATTACAAGTCGAACTCCGAATGCTTGAGCCCCGTTTTCGCCACAATTTTCTGCACAAACTGTCAGAAACAGAGTGGCCTTTTATTGTGGGCAGTCTAAGGGATAGCTGTGCAATATTAATGCTGCCTAATCAGCACCATGACATGCCACACCTGTGAGGTGGGATGGATAATCTCGGCAAAGGAGAAGTGCTCACTAACACAGATTTAAAGAGATTTGTGAACAAGATTTGATAGTAATGGGTCCTTTGTGTATGTAAAAAACAGTTTAAGATCTTTGAGTTCAGCTCATGAAAAATGGGAGCAAAAACAAAAGTGTTGCATTTATATTTTTGTTCAGTGTATTATTATTATTATCCATCCATCCATCCATTCGCTTCCGCTTATCCTTTTCAGGGTCGCGGGGGGCGCTGGAGCCTATCCCAGCTGTCATAGGGCGAAAGGCGGGGTACACCCTGGACAGGTCGCCAGTCTGTCGCAGGCCTAACACATAGGGACAGACAACCATTCACACTCACATTCACTCGCACATTCACACCTAGTGACAATTTGGATTAATCAATTAACCTATCCCCACAAGCTGCATGTCTTTGGACGGTGGGAGGAAGCCAGAGTACCCGGAGAGAACCCACGCAAACACGGGGAGAACATGCAAACTCCACACAGAAAGCCTAATGGTGGAATTGAACTCAGGACCTTCTTGCTGTGCGGCAACAGTGCTAACCACCGTGCCACCGTGCTGCTATTATTATTATTATTATTATTATCATTATTATTATTAATAATGGTAAATGGCCTGTATTTATATAGCGCTTTTCTAGTCCCTAAGGACCCCAAAGCGCTTTACATATCCAGTCATCCACCCATTCACACACACATAATAACAATAATTCACTGAACTGTGAATAAGTTGCGGTTGCGGTACTTCAGCATCTAGCTAGCCCTACAGAAGAAGGCACAACATTTCTATCAGCTCAACAAACATCAGCAAAGACACAAACTGTTTGTGCGCCGTTTGTCTCACAGTGTATTGCTAGCTAAAGGTCCAGGTGCTGTATTTGACAGGAAGAGAAAAGAAAGAGGGCTAACTTCACTCAGAGATGGAGAAAGATGAGAAAGACAGGACAGGAGAGGAAGAAGAGAGGTTAGATTTAAAGATAACGACTGCTCAGTGGTATTTGAACTGCAAATTTAAAGCTTACATCAGATGCTGATGAGACTAACTGTCCTATCTTCCTCCCCTCACCCCAACTGGTCTCTAAATTTCGTAAAGTTTAATGTTGTAGTGTTCCTGTTGAGAAAAGGTCAACTAAAAGCTCATTCTCTTCTGCTTATCCTTGTCAATCAGGAACTGGAGCACCTGGAGAGAACCCAAGAAACACAGGGAGAACATGCAAACTCCACACAGAAAGGCCTCACCCAGGTCATGGAATTGAACACAGGAATAAAAATCAATGATTATTTAATTTTAAGCAAACTTTGTGTAATAAATTCAGGCTGCTACACCATATTTTGTCACACTTTTTTTTGCCTTACAGACTAATAAAAAAGTATTTTTTTTAACCACTGAATGTTTTTCAGAAGCTGTTGGTAAAATGAGGTGGAGCAGAATACCTCCTCCTCTCAAATGTCTGTCTGTGGCAGTCCTGGGCCCCGTTCTTCGGCCCATTCTGTCTCTCTCTGACTCTTGGACTATTGCTGGATCATTACCCAAATCCATCCCATGAACATGGCACGTCGGGCCTCAGAGACAGCAGGTGCTTTCGTCTGAAAGCAGCATGTTTTTAAAGTCTTCACCACAGGGCAGAAAGGCTTATATGTGCCACCAGAGGGAGAAGCAGCAGGGATCACACAGAAAAGGAAGATGCTGCGGACACGCTGTGAGTATTTTAGATAAACTCTGTCATTGCAATAAACAGTTAATTTCGCAAACCAGTATTTTGCATCAAATGCTTTCTAAGATATCTGTATCTTCATAGCGTTGTTAAAGCATAGAAGGCTCTATTATAATCTGAAGCCACCAAGAATAGATGCTGACGTGACAGCAATGTCAGCACAAGTGCACAGCCCTAGTTTTGTTTGCTTGTACAAATGATTACCATTAAGTCACATAAAGGACAAAGCAAATGGATGAAAGTAAGGCAGGACAGGAAAAGAAAGAACTTAAAGACAGTGTCATAGAAATGAGCTGGTGCTTTAAATTGATATTTGTTTTATGAAAAGGAATCACAATGAGTTGACAGCACAATCAAAGCACATTGCTATCGATGGAGGATGCAGCTATTACTGTGCACATTGAGCCAAGCCAAATTCGTTGTTTCAGTAGCACTTCGTTTTTTCAGTAGCACTGAAACAACCACTAACACTTCAGTAGCAATGGTTGTTTCAGGCAAAGGAGGTGTAATAGAGTAGCTTATAAGTGCATGCCATTAGAATAAAATCTCTGAGCAATCTCATACACCACCGACAACTCAGATTCCCATATGTGGAGGATAAAACTATGTCTGTCTTTTTTTTAAATCCAAAAATGGCTGTGGTGTTAACCTCTTAACACCTGTCAGTGTGATAGCAACCTTAGACTTCATATCTACTGCCACGGGGAACATCTGTGTTTTGCATACCCAAAGGGAAATCTTATACAGATGAATTTTAAGGCTGGAAATGATGAAAAAAGTTCATTTACAGCTTATAATTTCAAAAACATTTAACCTGTATCCCATATAACACCATCAGCCTCATTAATGTTAAAGTCAGCTATGATGTATTTGACATGTTTTCACCATTATAATAGTGGTTGTGGACTGGATCTTACTTACTTTTCTAATTGAGCACTTTATACAACATGCCTGATTCACCCATTCACACAAGTTCTTTTTTTCTACACCTGCATGCTTTCTACCTAACATCCAAACCATCTATAAACCCTGTAAGATTTTTAGTTTACATCTTAAACAGCTTTCAAGTGATTGGTGCTTCATACAGGATTATGAATAGCCTACGGTTTGTATTAAGACTACTACCTGTAATGACTTCAGAGGGTTAAATTGAGCTGAAAATAGTCAACAGGACTGAGGCTACAGTGAGAGGTGTCTGGCTAGTGTCTCGTTTAGTCTGTACATATTTCTAGAAGTAATGCTTCTTTACCTGAACAGTGTAAAGAAGCATTACACTCCAAATGTAAATAACAGCTATAAATTCATGTAAAAAATGTCTACATATTGTGTTATTGTGCTGATATCTAGTGCGGTCTTATATATACAGTGGGGCAAAAAAGTATTTAGTCAGCCACCGATTGTGCAAGTTCCCCCGCTTAAAATGATGAGGAGGTAAGTGACGGAAGTGACGGACAAGGTAAGCGACTTATGTTGTAACTGACGTCAGACGCCGGAGATTTTGGCGGAAAATTAAAGCAAATGGTAGTTTAGATTTGAACAAATTCATTTAAGCTTCAGCATTACCAAATACACTTATCAATTGTCTTATAACTAACACTATTTGTCTAAATAATCTCCAACACCCTGGAGAACAACGAGGAGAGTTTAGAGACTCTCCAAGATTATATTGATCAGTGCTTTCAGGATCTCGTGATGAAGAAGACCCCGTGTGCAGCTTCCCCGGCCAAACCTGAGACGCCATCGTCGAAAAGACAACGCCAGGCAGATTCCCCCGGCTCAACATCGCCAGCCGGCAAAGATATTGCCGACATATTGGAGTAAATCGACAAGCGATTGTCCAGTTTCGACGCAAGGCTGTCCTTGGTGGAGATTCTTCACCGAGAATTTAAATGCTTGCGAGAATCCCTGGAGTACAGCCAGCAACAGGTGGAAACGCTTGCTGCTGAAAATGCCACGCTAAGGGAGTCGGTGAAATGTCTCACAGATAATGTTACCCAGCTCAATAGAGAAAATAAAAAAATAAAAGAAACAGTTATCGATCTACAAGCTCGTAGCATGCGTGATAATCTGGTATTTTCTGGTATTCCAGAAGCTTCATCAAAACCCACCTGAAGCTGCCGGAGGACACTGTGAAGAACATCGTCTTCGATCGGGTACATCGCCTCGGCCCCATTCGGGCTACGGCCGGGAGACCACGTCCTATCGTGGCCAAATTCGGCCACTTCAAACAAAAGCAACATGTGAAAAGCCGCGGCAGGGAATTAAAAGGAACGGACTTCAGCGTGAACGACCAGTTCCCCAAAGAGATCTTGGAACGACGCAGGGTCCTCTTCCCAATCTGACGCGGCTTCATCCAGAAGGGCTCCCGCGCTGTCATCGCTGTGGACCGGCTGTACGTGGACGGACAGCTCCACCGCGACCCCAACATCACTCCGTGGCTGTATTAACCTCACACCAGATAAGAATCAGCTGCACCATTTCCCTATCCACTCACATTTACTTGCATTAACATCTGTTTAACTTACCAGCATCAAATCGCATCTTAAAGTGTGATTTCATAGCAGAATTAACACCGTCACTCTCCGTCAGTGATTTAATTGGAATGTTTACGTTTTGTTTTGTGTTTTTTTTTCTTCTCATTTTTTTTCCTCTCTTTCCCCCCCTCTTGGTTTTATGCTGCTCACCCTTGTCCTTGGTTTCTTTCTTTATTCCTTTCACTGCCTCGATCACCTGCTTCGACACTCATCCACAAACATCCTTTATTTCGATACATACGCACCATGCGCTCAACGGCAGCACATTTACATCAGTCAGACAGCGCACACAGTCGTTTAGGATACACACACTTAAGCCAAGCCTACTCATATTAGTAACTATGCATACACAAAGTCAGACTCAGGGAGCATCTCGCCACACATTTTTTCTCTCTCTCCTTCTCTTTATTTATGAACAAGTGACGTATTCTCTCCACCTGGCTAAGCGACGCACACAGCATACATCCCTAGTTATACACAAACATCTATGGGTACACTGAGGTTCATTACATGGAATATAAATGGAGCTGGCTCCAGAGTAAAGAGGTTAAAAATATTTAACCAACTCAAAAAACTACAGGCAGATGTTGTCCTTTTACAAGAGACCCACAGACCTCTTAGAGGTTCGAATGAACTTAAAACACCTGAGTTTCCTAATGTGTTCTCAGCTTGTTATAATTCTAGACAAAGGGGAGTAGCAATTTTAATACATAAAAATATTAATTTCACAGTACTCGATACAGTTATAGATCCAGAGGGCAGATTCTTAATCATTAAACTATCTATACTTGATAAAAAGCTATGTATTGTAAGTGTATATGGTCCAAATGTTGATGATCCCTCATTCTTTCACGGTTTTTTCAGTGCACTCTCTGAACACTTAGATGGCACACTTGTTCTTGGAGGCGACCTCAACCTTGGACTAAATGAAGACATGGATAGGCTCAATACAGCGGGAACTCAGCGTAATTGGCAGTCCACAAATATAATCAAACAGTATATGAGCGACTTTGGTCTTTGCGATGCATGGCGCTCCCTTCACCCCACCAGTAAGGAATATACTTTTTTCTCACATGTCCATCACTCCTACTCTCGTCTGGATTATTTTTTGGTCAGCAGCTCACTGCTGAACGACATTTCAGACACTGAGATTAATCCTATAGCTGTCAGCGATCATGGTCCTGTATCTTTAACACTAATGCACAAGAATAATACTACGCCAAGAAAAAACTGGAGATTTAATATATCACTACTTAAAGATGAAGACTTTATTAAATATTTTAAAAAAGAGTGGACTTCATATTTGGACTATAATGACACTCCCGAAACATCAGCTTCTGTTCTATGGGAAGCAGGGAAAGCTGTGATGAGAGGTAAAATAATTTCTTTCTCATCACATAAAAAGAAAAAAGAAAACAAAAATATTCAGGAATTAGAAAAAAACATCAAATCACTAGAAGAAGCCTACGCGTCCCGCCAAGATCAGGAAACATTGAACAAAATACGCAAAACAAAACTAGAATTAAATGAGATAATTGATAAAAAAACAAAATTCTTAGTACAAAGACTACGCCTACAAAATTATGAACATGGTAATAAATCCGGTCAATTTCTAGCAAACCAGCTAAAAATAAATAAAGAAAAAACAACTATATGTGCTGTTCAAGATTCATCTGGGAACACAATATATGATCCGATACAAATAAACAACATTTTCAGGGATTTCTATAAAACGTTGTATTCACCACAAATAAACCCATCTAAAAAAGAAATTGATCAGTTTTTGGACAACATAACTCTTCCAAAATTATTGGACACTCAAGCAATGGCACTTGATTCACCATTGACACCAGGTGAACTCCAGGAAGCTCTGATAAGTATGCCCAATAATAAGGCTCCAGGTCCAGACGGCTTTCCTGCAGAATTCTACAAAGAATTCTGGTCGATTCTAGCACCAGTTTTCTACAGAACGTTGTTGGAAATTAAAGAAAAGGGCAGACTTCCATCAAATATGAATTCTGCAAACATTAATCTCCTGCTAAAACCAGGCAAAGACCCTGTATATCCCTCAAGCTATCGTCCAATATCCCTTATAAACATAGACCTTAAAATAATCTGCAAAGCTCTCTCAAAGAGACTGGAGAAAATAACCCCCCTCTTAATTCATCCTGACCAAACTGGTTTCATAAAAGGTAGGCACTCATCAACAAATACACGTAGATTACTTAATTTGATAGACTACTCATACAGTAAAAACCTAGAAACTACAATATTCTCTTTAGACGCAGAAAAAGCATTCGACAGAGTTAACTGGAAATTTCTATTTGCAACTTTACACAAATTTGGTTTTGGATCCTCTTTCATAAACTGGTTAAAAATATTATATAATTCCCCAACAGCTTGTGTTAGAACAAATGACCAGACATCCTCCAGCTTCTGTCTCTTGAGGGGCACCAGGCAGGGATGCCCACTCTCCCCTTCACTGTTTGCAATTTTTATTGAACCACTAGCAGCAGCAATTAGACAGAATTCAGTAATTAAGGGCATAAAATGCAAGAACGTGGAACATAAAATTAGGGCTGAACGATATATCGCATTTGCGATAATATCGCGACATGATCAAGTGCAATTTTCTAACCGCAAAGGCTGCGATTATACTGCGATTATATTATACAATTCATGGGCTGCATCCTCCTGAGGCCGCATTTGTAGACCGATTACGTCACAGCGACGCGCCGAAGGCTGTCCAAATTACTACCATATCCCAGAATTCATAGCGCGGCCCAGCCAAACTCCAGTTTCCAGCAATGGCGGCCGCTACTAAGTTTTAAAATTACTCATACTAATCTTTCTGGGTCACAAAATAAACTTTTAACATATTTTCAGGCGAGAAAGTAGTTGTGTAAACATCAAATATCTGCTCGGTTTATCAAGATATCCCATATTTGCAAAAGTGCTTCGACGTTTTCAGAGGCGTCTGCTACCCACCAGCTCGACAGCTAGCCGGGAGCTCGAGGGTTACTGATGCGGCCGAGAACGGCACAACTCCCGGCACATCATTTTCAGATCACCGCGGAGTTTCGCTGCTCGGGTTAAACGTAATATATAAGTCACTTAGACAACCTAAAAATGTTATTGTTGGGCTTTTTTCAGTGTTTTGTTTGTTCGTGAGTAAATCGGTTTGGCTGAGATTAAAGTTATTAGATTAGATAAAATAAAACTTTATTAATCCCCCGGGTGGGTTCCTCCTTGGTTTTCACACAGCTGACTAAACGTCAAACAGAAAACTTATTAAACAGAAGTATGAGACAGTCGAGAATTTACACCAGTGTCTGGTTATATTTTAGATAGCAAGAAGCAGACGGCCGAGTTTATTAAACTCCACCGAGACAGCGGTGACGCTAATCAGAACTAGCCTTCTGATTCAGAAGGCTAGACCGTCCAATTTCACGCCTTTAAACTTTAAAGGCGTGTTTGTGTGTGTGTTTATACAATTGCTATTATGTTTGCACTTTATGTGTAATGTTACTGACTGCAGAGATCAGTAAGATGTGTGTATTTTTGTTTATTAGTTTTATTTATTTAATATTATTTTTTAATTGAATGACTGTCTAGTAGTTCACAGATGTCGAAAAACTGAGTGTGGTAAAGCCACTGATTTTTTTTTATGTATATTTCTGCAATCTGCACATTGTACTGACTTTCATTTTAATGTTTACACCAGGGTTCCTTGTCAGCACTTTATGCTCAGATGTTTGTAAGCTAAAAATAAACTATTGTGTATGTTCAAATATACTGTTGTGATTGAAGAAGTTAAATAAAAATGTCAGTCATCAATTCATGCATCACCTCATGTCATCATAACAGAGGTCTGTCTTCCAGGAAAGAACAGTTTAAAATTAATGTAATATAGTATTGGCCATACTATATGATGTATTGCTTGTCTTTGTTTAATAATACAGAAGACAAATACCTTAAAAAATAATCGCATATCGCATCGCAATCGCAATATTGGGGCAAAAAATCGCAATTAGATTATTTTCCATAATCGTTCAGCCCTACATAAAATCAGCCTTTATGCGGATGATGTGTTACTCTTTCTCCAAAATTCACAAACCAATATCTCTGGGGTGATTGAATTGATAAACTCTTTTGCAAGAATATCAGATTACTCAATTAACTGGTCAAAATCTACAGTTCTACCGATTAATTGCTCCCTCCATAATTCCTCTTCTACACCACTGCAATCGGGAAATATAAAATATTTAGGTATTAATGTTTCTCCCAAGCTTGCAGATCTAACTAAATTAAACCATATCCCACTTTTAAAGAAGGTAGAAGATGATCTGGCTAGATGGAAATGTCTACCCATATCACTCATGGGAAGGGTTGCCGCCATAAAAATGATGGTCTTACCAAAAATAAATTATTTATTCTCAATGATCCCAACTAAACCGCCACAAGATTGGTTCAGATCTCTAGATTCATGTATGTCCAAATTCCTTTGGAAAAATAAACCCCCACGTATAAGCTTAAAAACACTACAAAAGACTAGAGATGGCACGATACCACTTTTTTATGTCCGATACCGATATCATAAATTTGGATATCTGCCGATACCGATATGAATCCGATATGGTGTTTTTTAATCAACAAAACTGTTTTTTAAATATCTTGCTGCATTTTGTATAAGTTCATACTCAAGTTTAAAACAACAACTACACTAAAGCTATTCTGTTATACCTGTATGCAAAAAAAAATATTTCATAGTACAGCAATACTGATCAATCTAATAAACTTAGACCTACACCATCCTCCCTATTCTGGTATTTTAAAGAGTACTTAGCATAAATATTAAGCAACCTAACTAATAGGGTTCCAACTCCCAGCAACAACAAAAATAAATAAATAAAAAATAGGGAACCACCCCTCACGCTCCACCTCATGATGCTTAATCGACGTAATCAACCTTAATTTGATGCAGTGTGAAAAAAAATGCACAGAAATCAATTATTTTTCAAGAAATATTAAATAGATTCAACATCTTTCTTCAACAAAATTGCAGACTGCACAGATGGTACCTTCCCAAAGGAAAAAGTACTATAGCTTACTAGGGTATATATATTAGACTTAATAGTTACTATATACAGTAATGGACTTCTATTCATTTTGCATCAAATTAAAACTTTGGCTGTCAGATAATTATTTATTAAAAGCTAGACATTTTAAATGAGAATAAGAAAGAAAAGTATGTCTTTGTGCCCCCTTTTCCCTGTTAATGCCCTATCGGCCCCCCTGGCTAAACTTTGCTAGATCCGCCCCTGCACAGTTACCAGCCGTCAGCTACGTAGAAAAAGATCCTCGAGTAGAAAGTAATATTAAATACATTCTAACAACAGCTGATCAAGCTTAAACGTGCTGCTGTTGTTCAGCCGCTGGTTTCCTCTTTCTGGTGCAAAATGGGCCAAAAGCAAACTAGAGACACGGACTCGCGACAGAAAAGCCGATCAGCTGATCGTTAAGCAGTTTCATGATTGAAGTAGCAGCAAGAAGAGGCACTTCGCTTGTTAAGCTTAACGCAGGAATGCTTTACAAACATTCAGAGATGGACTTACACACTTGCTTTACTTCTCTCGGGATAACTTTGTCGGAGATGAAATGCCGGGTTGCTAGCGAAGCTCCAAATGCTATCCAGACCACTGACAGGTCCCGCATGCCACAGCTGCTCTATCATGTGATGCATACTGCTCCGACGTGCTAACCTGAGGTGCTTTCGTGATATTTAATGGATCGGATTACATTTTTTATTTTTCTCCGATATCCGATCCAGTAATTTAGGTCAGTATCGGACCGATACCGATACGTAATATCGGATCGGTCCATCTCTACAAAAGACTAAGGATAAAGGAGGACTAGAACTGCCTAACTTTAAGCACTACTTCTTAGCCAACAGGCTTCAGTTTATCTCAGGATGGCTAAAACATACCCTCTTAGATGAACCTTGGCTAGATGTAGAACAAGCACTTTGCAATAATCTAGAGATCTCAGACCTACCATTTATCAGCTCAAACATCCAACGACATGAATGCTTTAAAAGCATCAACATCAGCGCTTCTCTGACAGCATGGTGGGAGTTTCTAAAATTGACAGCGTCTTCATTAATCCCATGCAAACGTACACCTATCTGGAACAACCCTGACATATTACAAAACAATAATATGATAAACTTTTCAGATTGGAGTGGTAAAGGAATCAAATATTTAGAACATATACTAGAAGGAACAGAATTTATTTCATTTGACAGACTAGTTACACAATATGGGATCAACAAGAAAAGATTTTTAGAATATCAACAAATTAAATCCATAGTAAAAAAGAAATTTAAACCGGGTCAAGTTGAACTACAAACACCACCAAGTGTGGTTCAATTTCTTACTCTTAAAACCCCCAAATTACTATCCAAAATATACAGAATGCTTTCTAAAACAGATGAATCAATATCACTTCCTATTGCAAAATGGGAAGCGGATTTATCAGTTAACTTAGACCTAAACGTCTGGTCTCAGATTTGCTTAAAAACCTTTCATCTAATTAGAAATCCCAGTCTTCAATTAATTCAATACAAAATATTACATAGAGTGCACTATACAGGTCATCGGATGTTCAAGATGGGCTTTACGTCTACCAACAACTGCTCACACTGCCAAACCAATTCACCGGACAATTATATCCACGCTCTTTGGTTCTGTCCACCAGTTCAGAAGTTTTGGCGCGAGATATGTGAAGACTTATCAAAGTGTCTGAAATGTAACATTCCAACTTCCCCCTTAGTGTGTTTGTTGGGCAGCTTAGATAATGTCACTTCAGAAAAGAATATCGCCCATATGGTTTTCACTGCCCTATGCATAGCCAAGAAAACAGTCCTCATGAACTGGAAAAATAAAAATAATCTTAATCCTAACCAATATAGAAATTATCTATTAGATTACATTAGTCTTGATACAGCCTCTGCCACCACATCAGATCAATTGCTCTGGGCTCCTTTGATCAGCTCCATCACCTAGTGGGGGTGGGGGGTCATAGTTTGGTCCCGCCTTCACTGTTGTGATTGGTGTGGGGGTAGGGACAGGCTTAGGGCATCGGGGGGTTCCCCGGAGGCATTTTCCTTGGGGAGCTCAACCCGGGGTAGCGGTCATGTCCGGTTAGGGGCTCTGTTGGCTCTCAGGTGACTGTTTCCTCGCGGCTGCGTGCAGCGGGACTAGGGGAGGGTCTGTGCTGACGGACGTGGGTTACTGACCTGGTAGCCTGGCTGCCCCTGGGTGGGTCCGGGATGGGCGTGAGGTTCTGGGGGCGCTCCGTCTCTGGGCTGGGGCCCGGGCTGGGCCTCGGGGGCTTGGGTCCTGGTTGGTGTGTTGCCGGGGTTGTGGGCGGGTGGGTGCATGGGGGCCCAGCCCTGGAGCAGGGTGCCGCCGGTGCATCGAGCCACCTGGGGGGCTCTTCAACTGGTGGGGAAGATTGTCACATCTTGCAGGAGCTTTCCTCTCCTCAGGGGCTCTCTCTACAGGAGGGGGAGATACAGGAGAGGTGGAGGAAGATCTCAGCCTGGGTGTTTATTGTCTTATGTAGTCTGGAAGAAGAGTGGATGGTGGGGTGGGTGCAGTTTTCTCTGTGGTGGGGTTGGGTGGACTGTCCTGGGCTCTGTGGGGCCGGGAGGCGCTGCTGCGCTGGGCCCCGGTCTGGATGGGCCTGGGCCCCCTTTCCCTGGTGGGTCGCGGAGTATGGGGGTGCCTACTGGGGTCAGCGGGGGAGCTGGCCCCAGGGAGGGGTCACTTGCCCCTCCCTTCCTTCCCTCCCCATCTCCAACTGCCTCCCTCTTCCCGCTCCATCACAACCACCCACACATGCAGGACCTTGGAGTAGGGGTATGTCACCAGGGTGCAGAGGAGGCCACCCCCCCCCCCCCCTTGTCCCCTTCTGGCTGCCCCTGCCTCAATTTTATCCCACAACTTAGACATTCACATTACTCACACTCTCATTACACATACATATAGGATCTTGGGGGTGGGCACGATACACGGAATCCAAAGTACCATCAGGGTGTACACCCCACCCCTGGCGTCGTTGCCCACCTCTCAATGTTAAATACACGTAGACATTGAGGGCCAGCAGGAGGGACCATGCGCTTACCTGCTGCTCTCTGGCAGGTAGCTCCATGCCCTCCTGGGTTTTAAATGCACCTTAGAACACACATGCATCAACACTACAATGAGCGGGTGGAGGGAGGTTTGGAGTCTTCTCTCACCCCCATTCTCTGCGACCTGCTGGAGCGGGGGGGCTAGGAGGAGGAGTTGGCCGTCCGACTGCGGTCTGGAGTGTGGGGCCTCCCTGCTGCTGCGGAGTCGGGGCGGTCTGCCTCCCCCCACCGCAGGGAAAAGGGTAACACCACCTGGGTCTGGGTGCAGTTCCCCCCCTCCAGGGGCAAGGGTACCTCGACCCGGGGCTTAGAGTACGCTTGGGGAGTGTGATCGTGTGTACAGCGTCTCTTTATGTCTGTCTCCACGTTGGTTGAGTGTGGAGTAAGTGCATATGAGAGCATGAGGGTGGGAATGGATGTTTGTATATGTGTGTGCCTGTATTTCTGTGTCTATATGTCAGGTTGGGTGTCAGGCGCCACCTCTCTGGGGACATCTTAGGCCCTCCAAGGTATGGAGGCCTATCTCCCCCTACCACCACTTCCCCTGCCAGTGGCGGACTCCCTCAGACGTCGGTGCGTTGGTGGTTCTTTGTGTCCGGGGATGGGCGTCCAGGTACACACCGGCTCACTCCTTGGCGGCCGCTTATCGGGGCCTGGAGCCTGGGGCTTGCTCGGGCCACTTCGGAGGTGGGGTGCCCCCGGCCTCTCGGCCTGGGGCTCGGTCACTCAGGCACGGCTGGCTGCCGGCGGAGCTCACGGGCGCGTCACTGCAACTCCCCCTGGCTTCTGCTCCGCGGCTGCTGAGTGAGCCCTCATCTGGGACTCTCCTCAGCTCTTTCTGGGACAGTGGCGCGGCTGCCCCTCTGTTGGTCTTCCTTGGTCTCTTGTGTTCTGGGGGCCTCTGGATGTCTGGAGTTTTGATCTCCTCCATACCTGCTTCATGCCCTGGAGGACGGGGCTGTGGCCCCCCCACACCCTCTAGCAGATCATTACATGAAGGAACCTTTTAAAAAACAAAAAACAAGCGCGTCCATGCTCACAGGTGTACACACGGGTGATCACACCCACAAACTACACCCTTTTTGTCTCCTACCTCAAAGCACACTGTGTTCTGTTGACCTTATGTGCTGCACAATAATGTTTAATATTTAGTATTTACTGTCATATTCCCATATATCATTGTGATGTTATTTATTCTATTACTCTTGTTCTCTTCTGCTTGTTTTCTTTTTTCTTTCTCAGCAGGTGACCCAGGTGATTGATATATGCATTTTTTTTCTTTTTTTCTTGTTTTTTTTTCTTTTTCTGCTCATTCTGTTGGTTTTTGGTTTTTGCCCTTCTGCCCCGTCCCTCTTCTCAGCTGTTTCTCTTTCCCTCTTTCTTTCTCCCCTTCTTTCCCCCAGTCAAGTCTGTCCCATGTTCAGTAAGTGAAAATAAAATAAACAATAAAAGGTGAATCAAATGGACCATAATGGCAAGGCTGGGATGGTCAATTTGGTAAAGTAAATCCGTTGGGCATCTTTCTTTGCCTTTAGACAACAATTCTGATGGCAAAAGAGCCAAACGGGACAGGCAAAAAAAAAAAAAAAAAAAAAAAAAATCGTGCCGCAGCGTTTTGCACTAATTGCAAGCGTGACAAAGTGCCCTGCCCAACCCCTGTTAAAAGAGAATTACAATAATCTAAATGTGAGGTAATAAAGGCATGAATAACGCTTTCCAAGTCACGCTTGGAAAGAAAGGACTTAACCTTTGATAAACGTCTGAGGTGATAAAATGCTGATTTTACCACCCCGTTTACATGGTCATCAAAGGTGAGTGCAGAATCAATTTTAACTCCGAGATTTGTGATCGAACTCTTTAGTTGGGAAGTCAAAGCTGCAAGATCAACATCGAGAGTATGAGAAGAACGATTTGGGCCAAATAAAATTGCTTCTGTCTTCCGATCATTAAAATTTAAAAAGTTGTTTGCCATCCATGCTTTGACATCAGTAAGGCAGTCAAGCAGAGGTCCAGTTGGGAGACTATCAGAATGACTAAGAGGTAAGTAGAGCTGGCAGTCATCTGCGTATAGATGGAATGGCACTTTATGCTTTCGGAAAATCGTGCCAAGGGGCAAGAGGTACAATGAAAACAATAACGGCCCAAGAATAGATCCCTGTGGAACACCCCAAAGCAGAGGGGCCACAGAGGATGAAGCCGACCCCAACTTAACACAAAATGTCCTATTTAAAAGATAGGACTTTAACCACAAAAGTGCCGAACCAGTAATTCCCACACCGTGCTGTAAGCGGGAGATCAGCAAATCGTGATCCACAGTGTCAAATGCAGCTGTCATGTCCAACAAGACCAGCACTGCATATTTACCACGGTCTGTCGCTATCAGGATGTCATTCATAACTTTTACGAGGGCTGTCTCCGTGCTGTGGAATGGCTTAAAGCCGGACTGAAAGATTTCTGACAATTTAGAGTCATTCAAGTAGTCCATCAACTGAGTATAAACAATCCTTTCCAGAATCTTACTAAGAAAGGGAAGCTTAGAGATCGGTCTAAAATTTGATATGACTGAACTATCTAAGCCTGGTTTCTTAAGTAAAGGATGTATGACTGCATGCTTAAATTCCCTAGGTACTTGACCAGACAAAAGACTAGTATTAATAATGTTCAGAATATGTGGTCCGATGATAGGAAATACCTTTTTAAGAAAACGGGGAGGAACAACGTCATTTGGAGAGCCACACGGTTTAGCATTCAACACAAGTTTCTCTAAATCAGATAAAACAATTGGTAGAAAAGCCGAGAACAGACTTGAGCAAGAACCATGCATGGCTGGGTCAGCAATAGGTAGAGTCGGAGGTCTCAAACTAGCAACCTTTTCCACAAAATAATTAAGAAACTTATTGCACATAACCGAAGAAGAGTGCAAAAGAATATAGCCTTCCGGATTAAGTACAGAATTTATAGTGTTATATAGAACACGAGGGTTATGCGAGCTGGCAGCAATAAGTTGAGAAAAATAGGAGTGCTTGGCAGCCTTTACTGCTCTCTGATAGACTTTCCAGCTAGTCTTAAGAGCTTCCATAGAGACGCACAGCCTATCTTTTTTCCACCGTCTTTCACATCTTCTACATTCTTTTCTAGCGGCTCTGGTAAAATCAGTTAGCCAAGGACTAGCCTTTGGCTTGCATTGTCTGAATATAAAAGGAGCGACAGCGTCGAGGACAGATTTACAAGCAGAATCCAAACAAGAAACTAATCCATCTGAGATGGACAACTCAGGAGGATAAGAAATAAATTGGTCAAACAATATGGAAAACCGCTCGGCCGTATCTGAGCCAAAAGCACGATAACATCGAGCAGGTACAGCACGCTTAAGAACAGGATTAAAAAGAACAATATCACATAAAATAGGCATATGGTCAGAGAACACCGCATCCTCGACAAGTACGTTTTGGACAGATAAACCATGTGATAAAACCAAGTCCAGTGTGTGACCACGTTCTTGAGTGGCACCTTTAACAGACTGAATAAAGTTAAAAGAGTTCACTAAGTCCAGAAAGTCCTTAGCCAGGGGCTTCCCCGGGCAGCAGACGTGTATATTAAAATCACCAAGTAAAAGGATCTGGTCATACCGTGATGCACAGTCAGCAAGAAACTCTGAGAACTCGGATAAAAACTCCTTGTTATATTTTGGGGGCCGATAAACAATCGCACACAACAGCGAAGACGAGTGGCCCAGTTCACACAAACAGAGTTCAAAACTGGTGTGGCATGCTGATGGGGATAGCTGCTTAAAGTCAAGATGTGCCTTAAAAACAACAGCTAGCCCTCCTCCGCGACCAGAAACTCTCGGAACACTAAAAAAGGCACAGCCAGGCGGCAGTAATTCAGAAAAGGCACTTAACTCACCGGGTGGAATCCAAGTTTCAGTCAAGCAAAGAAAATCCAGTGCATGGGAAGCGAAAAATTCCTTCAAAATAAATGTCTTATTTGCCACCGATCTGGCGTTAATTAATCCCAACCTGAGAGGAATTGGCTCGGGAGCTTCCGAGGCAGCAACAACCAGATCCACAGGTCGGAGGTTTGTTTGGTCCACTCCACGCCAACGCAGATGTCGGAGAGGAGAGGGTTTTGCAGAACCCTTCTCGAGAGATCCCACAACAGGAACCAAGCAGGAGTCCACCGGGTCCAAAGCACGCAACAGCACCAAGAGTAGCGGGCAGGATCGACAAATTGAGCGAAGCTCATGATCCACCATAGATCATTTATTTAACCCTGATTTTAAAAGCTCCAAAAGAACCCCCACAGACTCGCTCTGTGAGCAGTTTGCAGACCACTTCAGGGGAAAGATCAGCGCCATCAGATCTGATATTTTATCTAATCGCAATATGATTGTAAACACATCTGAGGGCTCGATTGTACCTGAGGAGACACTGGACAGCTTTGTCCTGGTTAATGCTGAGAACTTTCAGAAGGTTTTCTCCACAGTGAGACCCACCACATGTCTTTTAGATCCAATCTTTTATACATGATGAATTGCTCTCTTCAGTTGGGTGTCTTCCCTGCTGCCTTTAAAACGGCGGTGGTGAGGCCCCTTCTGAAGAAGAGCAATTTGGATTGTAATGATTTTAATAACTACAGACCTGTATCCAACTTACCATTTTTAAGTAAAGTCTTAGAAAAACTTGTTTTTACTCAGATTACTGATTTTCTCAATGATAGACAGATCCTGGAGATATTCCAGTCTGGATTTAGGGTGAACCACAGCACAGAGACGGCTCTCCTAAAGGTTTTAAATGATCTTAGATGTAACTGGGACGCCCAAAAGCTCTCAGTCCTGGTGCTACTGGATCTAAGCGCAGCCTTTGATACAGTAGACCACGCTATTCTTTTAAACAGACTGAAACACATGGTGGGCCTCTCTGGTGCTGTACACAACTGGTTCACTTCCTATCTCTCTGACAGATCTTTTATGGTGAGTATGGATACATGCTCCTCTAAGATCCATAAAATGACATGTGGTGTGCCTCAAGGGTCGGTTCTAGGCCCTGTACTTTTTAATTTGTATATGTTGCCTCTCGGCAGTGTCATCAGGAGGCATGGAGTGAACTTCCACAGTTACGCTGATGACACGCAGCTGTACATCTCCGTGTCTCCTGATGACACCAGACCAATGGATGCCCTTTTTAACTGTATCTTGGATATAAGATCTTGGATGGCAGAAAACTTTTTACAGCTTAACCAGGACAAAACTGAAGTTTTAATTGTCGGTCCTGAGGCTCAGAGAGAGAAACTCTTGTCTAAATTAGAGGCATTTTCACTATGTCCTTCGCTACAAGTGAAAAACCTGGGTGTTATTTTTGACTCTGAGCTTGGTTTTATCCCACATGTTAAACATGTAACCAAAATTGGATTTTATCATCTAAAAAATATAGCCAGAGTCCGCCCTATTCTCTCTCGGGCCAACACGGAGATGCTGATGCATGCTTTTATTACCAGTCGCATTGATTACTGTAATGCCCTGCTCTCTGGTCTTCCTAAGAAGAATATTTCAACTTTACAACTCTTGCAAAACTCGGCAGCTCGTGTGCTGACGAAGACCAGAGGGCGGGCCCACATTACACCGGTTTTAGAATCGCTGCACTGGCTCCCCGTGTGTTTCAGGATCGATTTTAAAGTTCTTTTATTGGTTTTTAAATGTCTTAATGGTCTTGGGCCTTCTTATCTCTCAGATCTGCTTTTACCATACGAACCCTCGCGGACCCTGAGGTCCTCTGGTACTGGCCTTTTGATTGTCCCTAAAGTCAGGACACATACTCACGGAGAGGCAGCTTTTCAGTGGTATGGTCCTCGTCTGTGGAACAGCCTGCCGGAGGAGCTCAGGGCCGCAGAGAACGTACATGTTTTTAAGAACAGGCTCAAGACCCACCTTTTTAATTTAGGTTTTACTTAGCGTTTATTTATTTTTTATGCTTATTTATTCTATCCTGTTATTCTATTATTAATTTAGGATTTACCTAATATTTTTTGATTTTATTCTTATTCATTTTTTAATCTTCTTACTCTATTTATATTTATATTTATATTGTATCCTGTTCTTATTTATTTTATCATTTTACCCTGTATATATCGTATTGCGTCATATCTCCAGTGTTTCCTCGGAGGGCGCTCTCTGCACCGGGGCTGTTATTGACCGTGGCTGCTGGGTCTCTGGGGTCCTCTCAGCCTGGTTGGGGGGCTCCTTGGCCTCCCTCCTGCTGTGTGCCCAGCCCGGAGGCTGCGGTCTGTGACCGGCTCCCGGTGCAGACGGCTCTCTGTTATAATGTTTCCTCACTTGGCTCATGCGAGCCCAGCCCAATTTTTATTCTTTAAGTGTGCGCGTGTGTGTATGTGTGTGTGGGTGGGGGTGGGGGGATATATGTGTATTGAGAGTGTGGGGAGTGAGTTGGAGGGTGGGGTGGGCTGCTTTTAACTATGTAAAGCACTTTGTGCTACATTTTTTCTGTACGAAAAGTGCTTTATAAATAAAGATTCATTGATTGATTGAAAACAAGAGATCCTGAGTCTCAGTTTGACAAGGCGACCTCCACGGTTACCTCGTCTCCTGCGTCGCTTCCGCACATCCAGTGGCAATGGTAAGGAGCGCCAGTGAGGTGGTGTTACTTCCAAATCGGGAGGCAGAAAGCCTTGGTTGTCATTTCCAAACCGAGCTAAAGCTTGGGTAGATGAGCCTATTTCCAATAATGTCTGGCGATCATAAAACAATGCAGGGCTGACATGTTGCACAAAATTGACTAAAAACAATAAAATAAAACAAATAGAAGAGAGCGATAGACGGCATGCCAAACACACAGGCGCCATCTTTTAGCAAGAACAGACAAAACTGACTAACTTTTGTCAATGTCAAATAAACTGAGAACTAAAAGGAAATTCTCAATCTCTCCTTGTTGTATAGCTTAGCTTTTCAAACAGTTTTAACAGTTACTTTAGTCTGACAAAAGCCGAATGACGAATTAGCGCTTCCAGTCAGAGACTGAGGCTACATCCACACGTACACGGGTATTTTTGAAAACGGAGATTTTCCGTTTTCGTTTTAAAAAATAATCCCGTCCACACATAAAGGCAGAAATGAAGGAAAACGCTGCTATGAACATGCCAAAGCAGCAGGTGGCGCTAGATTCCTAACCGTGCAGAAATATTGGCCAATCAGAAGTCTAGAAGCCTCGGTGGGAAAAAGTAAACAAAGCTGGGGCATAGAAGCAGAACCAAGTCGTATGTGTGGACGGACAGTAACTGTGTGTATATGTAAGCATTTAAACACTGCAGAGAGTAGAATTAACAGTAACAGTATTGTAGAAATTCATTTCACCGAAACAATAACGTGGCGCACAGTGTGACGCATGCATCAGTTTATTGTATTTCCAGACTTGCTTTCGGCACAATTTACAGTGCACGCTACTCTGTTTTTTGTCAGACTTGAAATAGCCGAAATACCTTCACACTACGGAACTTCTATGGCTCTTCCGTTCGACAATCTCTCCGGCATTGGAACCATCATCTGTTTTCTCTTCGGCCACGCTCGGTTGATTTTTCTAGTCGGCACACTCATTTCCTCCATTACGCGCTGGCTCCATTACCCGCTGGCTGCTTCCCAAACAAACACACGTGTGACTTGGCACTTGTGCTGTACGTAACAAGTCACGCGACGTGACGCTGCGGCTGTGATTGGTTCGGCTCTGCGCTACTTAATTTGGATTGGCTGACCTTTTTTTATTTTTTTAAGAGGACAAGAGCGGCGAGGTCTATCGCGATAGCTTAATTTCTCTATCGAGTAAAAGTTATATCGCGATACATATCGTTATCGTTCTATCGCCCAGCTCTAAGAACATGTCCTGTAATCATTATGAAACTATAATTTGAGATACAACAAATAAAATACGTTTTTGTACAAAGTATCGGTATCGGATCAGTATCGTCGATACCACCCTGAATATTACTTGGTATCGAATCGGAAATCAGTGGTATCGCACATCACTAGCCTTGGGCATTTTTAATCTGTACCTCTGCTCTAAAAGAACGTACGTACCTGGACCCGCCTACCATCCTCGAAAACGTAAAATGATTGGCTAGAATTAAAAGTGTATGACATCTCAGGAAAAAAAAGCACCGAAAAAAAGCATTGAAGAAATGTGCGCTGCTTTTCCGACTGGTTACTACCATTTATGTCAGACCGGTACCCATCCCTAGTCATTGGACACACACTTTCCATGTGATTTTACATCCAGGAGGTCATTGGCAACCCATTTAGGGTTACTGTCATGGTCCTGAATTTTCTGACTCAGTGTTTATGGTTTTTTGATTATTTATATCCTTTAATTCATGGTTTTGGTTCTCTTAATAGTTTTCTGCTTGTGTTTATTCTTAGTTCCTTGGCTTTAGGTTTCTCCCCAAAAGTTGATTCTGTTCATCCGGATGTTTTCATCCAAGTGACTTCTTCAGTCTCAGCAGACTGCAGGTTTCCCCAATCTCCCCAAACAGTACATTTGCATAATGACTGAAACTAGCACCACTGAAGGAACAATGGGCTGGAAGGTCAGGCCACTGAAAACGCTTCGTCCAGATGAACAGAAATTTTTTTAAGATCTCACTGTTGGGTTTGTAAGGCCATGTTACTCCTAAATTTCTATCTTGTTCAAAGAGAAGATATAAAACAAAGTTCTAAGCTAATCGACCTTAGTGTTCTCCTTTTTAAAAAAAAAGAATCGATAAGAGAATCGATAAAGAATCGAATTGTTAAACAGAATCGAAAATGGAATCGGAATCGTGAAAATCTTATCAATAACCATCCCTAGTAAAGGGTGGGGGAGAGATTAGGAGAAATGTTTAAGTCACATGAAGAAGGAATGCCTTAAATAATGCCTGAGTGTTATTCTCCCTCATTACTATTGATTTAGCCATTTTTAAAAAGCTGACCCCCCAACTGTTCTGTCACCATCCTGAACACAGCAGATTTTTGTGGCACAGTAAGACAGGTTGAGAAATTGAAGTCTTGGGTCCATATTTTGCTTTATTACTATTCAGTTAGCATTTGCCCCATTTGACCCCCCCCCCCCCACACACACACTTTCTGCTTAGCAAGGTGCATAGATGGAGAGTTGACCATTCTGGATGTCTTGTTACAGAAGACTGAACATAGAAAAGAACATAGTAATCAGTGTTCTCTGCCTATCATTTGATAGCAGAGCCCTTAAGAAATAGAGCAATAGTCAAATGTAGAAACTTGTGATTGAGGATGTAGTTATTGTGATTGTCCCTGTCTTTATATACAGTCAGTTGTTTTTGCTAGAGGACTGTTTACAGAGATGCTTTTGATCTATGAAACTAAACTGGCATTTTAGAGTTGTGTCAAAATGAAACCCATCCCAATAGTGATGGGTCATTCGCGAACGAAATGGCTCTTAGAGTTGGCTCTTTGACGTGAACGACGCGTGGGTTTTTTTCCCTTCTTTCTCTCACCCTCTCTCTCACACTTTTTTCCGCTTCACTCTGCACTCTGCTTTACGCTGGGCAGAGGGGGGAGGGGCGGTAGTTACACTCAGTAGCACAGGAACAGAGGGGGAGAGAGAGAGAAAGAGAGCCAGGGACAACAATGTCACATTAGAAAGGTATAGTAATCGTCCACAACTATTTTTGGTTGCAGATGATAAAGGATTCAGAAAGTTTATTCATGCTGTCCCATATGACAGAGAATATGCATGTTCTTTTTGTTTTATATTATAATTTATATTTAATTGTGTTGTGGTTTGCAGTGTTTTGTGTTGTTTTCACTTTAAATTTGTAAAAGGAAAAAGCTGAAAATTTAAATAGTTAAAAGTTGAAATGTGAATAGTTGATTTTTGTATTATATGATTTATTTATTACATTTTATGTGGAATGAATAAATAAAAGTATATTTACGGTGGCCCCTAGAGACAAAGCACATACAAACTTCAAATCACATACGAACTCTGAAGCATGTACAAACTCTAAAACACGTAAAAACACGTACAAACTCCGAAGCACGTAAAAACTCAGAAGCACATAAAAACTCAAAACACGTACAAAAGACAACAGAAGTGCTCCAGGATGCTGGGCGCAGTGTTGAGCTTTTGTTATTTTGTGGCTACACAAGCCAGCAAGTACCAACGACCGGATTTGGTGTGTGGTAGTAACAGGTAAATGAACTTTTTTTAAAATTATTTAAATATATATGAGTGCCTGTGTATAAATACACAAACAATACACACATGCTTTCAATTGTGTAATTTAAATGATCTAGTAGATCTGCTTTGGAAGTTCAGTTCATGCTAGAAATGTGTTTTGGAGTTTGTACGTGTTTTGTCTCTAGGGGCCACCGCATATATTTATATATAAACATATATAAATAAAACCACTTTTTTTACGTTAGTAATTCCTTTTGTGCATAATTTTATATTATTGTTTATAATAAATTAATTAAAGGAACACGGTTCGGAGCCGAAAAAGCCGGCTCTTTTGAGTGAGAGAGATCTCTAAGGGATCTCTAAAAAGAGCCGGAAATCCCATCACTACATCCCAATGTTAGTGATGTGCGATACCACTGATTTCCTTTCCGATCCGATACCAAATGATATTCAGGGTGGTATCGACGATACTGATCCAATACCGATACTTTGTACAAAAATGTATTTTATTTATTGTATCTCAAATTATAGTTTCATAATGATTACAGGACATGAGATTACTTGTTCTTATCACTTAATAATGCGGAATTCATCATATAGAAATAAAGAACCTGAAGTTGTGCGCTATTTGAACACCTTGCCTGCCTGCACCTGTCCCTGTCCCACTCTTCTTCAGTTCGCCTTAACATACGCTCGTCATATTCTGTGATATGATTTACTCTGAGGTGTTTGACAAATTTTTGGTGTTGCCACAACACCTCACTTTCTTGCCACATGTATCGCAAACCACGTCTCGGCTGTTTGTGGATGTAAAATACGTCCGCACATGACTCCAGTTACGCTCAGCAAATGTTGTGAGTGCGCACGCCAAGGGGCTGCCACATTTATACAGCCATATTTCGCACATGACTATGAAAGGTGGAAGAGGAAGTAGTTCCTTCCAATTGTAGACAATCCGAATGAAATAGTTTCTTTCCACTGTGTTCCTGTTAATGATAAACTACAAATTTACCCTAAATTACTAAAATATCGATATTTTAATGTGAGAATCGATTCTAGAACATAAATGCTTGGTATCGGAGGAATCGATATTTCAGTATCGATCCGCACATCACTACCCAATATACACACTAAGGATAGACAGGTCACCTGGTGGATGTTAAAGGGTTGTTGTCATTTCATTACAAAAATGAAAAGATCATTCATATATATATATATATATATATATATGGAGTGATGTACTGATTTATCAATGATGTTTTTTCTTTTCAAGCGGTTGAACTTAACATCACACCTCTTAGGCAGCTGTCAAATTGCTTTTACCTAGGAAGGAATGTGTGTTAGCACATCAGATATGACACCTGTGTACTTTTCCAGAAAAAGTAATTGGATAGAAACATAAAGTGATAATGATAACTCGTTGGGTTCTGTCATGGCTGAAGGATGTAATGTGACAATCCCCAGATTGAAGTAATAGGAGGAATACGGTAAAACAAGGTTTGTTTTCAAAAAGGATTATAGTGCACTAGCATGCATATCACAAAAGTGAACTACGAGACACAAGAAAATTAAGTCCTGGCTGGGATAAAGGCAGAGCTCTTTCTTCCCTTCTCAGTCTTCTTTCCTTTCATTATCACTTCTCTCAGTGAAGCAATTAACAGCTAGCATCCTAGCCAGTGGAGTCACGGCTAATTTGAGCTCCATTTGAGATGCTGCTTCAGTGAAAATGATAGGAGAGCAGGGGCTGCATTATTCAAATGTGCCCTCTTCACACAGATGTTAGGATGCAGGTGAGCACATCCAAAGACCAACACAAACACACGTACACACACACAGAGTCTGATTAATAGGATCACGAATTACAAGGTCCTTTAGGTGGAAAGGCTGTTCAATCAACACTAATTAGCTAATTACATCCATCCATGGTTGTTAAAAAATGTTACTTTAAAGTTGATTTAATGGTGACATTTTTTTGCCATGTCCTAAGTATTCTCTTTTATAATTATAGATGAACTAACTTTGGGTTGGATTAGTCTGCTTATGGAGTTAAATGTATTTGTTTATGTAAGGAAGTACTGTAGCAGAGTTACTCCAGATATGTAAAAAAGTCTAAAAATGTAATGAATGAAATCTAAAAGTCAGGCCTTAATATGTATAAAAAAGTATGAAATCTTAAAAATGATAAGAGGGAAAGAAAGATGTAGTAAACTTTTCTAGCTAATGTTTCAGTTTAAAATCTCAAAATAAGGGGCTCAGATTCCTGCGAGCAGATGCAACACGCTGTCTGCAAACTGAGTGAACACTGACTATCCAACCAAGCACTGTAAATGTATCTATGTGATGTATGTGATGACTGACAGAAAATGGTCTGGGCACACTCAAGCCCAGTTGAGCTCAGTTGGCACCTGTGAACTGTTTCTTTTGAATATTTGGAGAATCTAGAGTAATCTGCAGTAGAAAGGTTTGCCTATTATACCAAAAGTCAGTACGCATTCTCAGGACTGAGACCTTTTTTGCCGCAGACACACACAGTGACTTTTTAAACCTTATTTTGGGATGTATTTGTTATTGATCAAGTTTATGTTTTTATTCATGTCCTAGCCATGACTGACTTTATGACTCTCACATTCAGTGTTAGAGAAGCTTCATGTTTGCTTTGCATGATAGCTTCATGGCAAGACTACTAGGACTTTGGTTTCATGGTCTTGGTATTATGATGGATCACTGTAAAGATTTAGTGAGACATTTGGTAGCTCATAGGCATGGTGATGCAACAAGGTTAGCCTTGATCTATAGACACTATCTCAGTTTTCCTTTTTTCCCCCCTGTTTCATATCTATTTTTATTCAATTCGTTTTCTCCATATGTCCTCCTTCCTGTTTGTCCACTTTAGATCTTGACATCCAGTACATCTATCTGTGCTTCAGATTGGATTTAGATAGTTTCTTTGCTTTTTTTCTCAGTGCTTTCTCCAATGATTTCTAAATATTTCCACCATTTTTTAAAAATCTCTATTGAGTTTCATCCTCATGAATAAGGGCACTGAGATGTAGCAAAAAAGAAAGCCTTGACAACTGAACAGAAACCTGAAGAAAATATTTCCCATCAGTGTTTCTGCTCCCCACAGCAGATGTTATACTCTGAAGCCATTTCAAAATAGCTGCAGGGCAAAAGTGCTTCATACCCCTGCTCATACTTCCAAACATTTATTATTGCACTGTAAATCAAATAAATTCAAATTTTTATTTGTCACGTACACAGTCATACACAGTACGATATGTAGTGAAATGCTTGGACAACTGCTCGTGACCTAAAGAAAACAAAAAAGGAAAAGGCTATGAATAAGAAAGGAAATAAATATGAAAAATTAAAAAGGGTAAATTTAACTAGGAAGGAATAAAATATAAATTAAGGTTAAAAATGAAATAACTGTACAACACAAATTAGAATGAAGGGTAAATTTAACTGGGAAGAATAAGATAAAGATAAATATATAAATTAAAGTTGAAAATAAAATGACTGTACAACAAAATACACAATACACAATATAGAACTATATAAGAATGTATGAAGAAATCTAAATATAAATAAATATATACACAATAACAGCAGCTGTACAAGTATTAACCGGAAATGAAGAATATAGTGACCAGTGTTGTGCAAAACCAAAGTCCAGAAAGTCCAGTGTGTGTGTAAGAACCATATGTGTGGGTCAGTACTGTGTGGTGGTGTGATTGAGAGACCGTATCGCCTGCGGGAAGAAGCTCCTCCTCAGTCTCTCTGTGTTGGTCTTCAGGGAGCGGAATCGCTTTCCTGACCTCAACAGAGAGAACAGTCTGTTGTTGGGATGGCTGAGGTCCTTCACGATCTTCCTGGCCTTGGTCCAGCACCGCCTGCTGTAGATTGAGTGCAGGTCAGGGAGCTCGGAGCGGATGGTGCGCTCAGCTGACCGCACAACCCTCTGTAGAGCTCGTCTGTCCTGCATGGTGCTGTTCCCGAACCAGGTTAAGATGTTTCCCGCCAGGATGCTCTCTATGGTGCACGAGTAAAAGTTCCTGAGCACCTTGGAGGGCAGTTGGAAGTCTGTAAGACGAGAAATAATGTAATCTTTTCAGTGCAGTGACCACCACAGATAGCATGTAACCCACTTCTTCTGTACTGTGGTAGCAGCAGCTTTCAAGGACAAATATTGCAAAAGTAAAATAACCTGACCCTTCAGTTTATCACATTTTCAATTGAACTAAAAATCACAAAGAGGAAGAAGAAAGTCAAATGAGAAAGAGCGGGTGGAAATCAATGGAACTACTATGTTTTGGCTTATGTTTTAGATACAGACCTTTTAGCCCCACCATTTAGCTCCACGTAAACGCATGCTACATGCTAAAAGCATGTGTCTGTCATGCTAAAGTGCTTTCTTTATATACATAAATATATACAATAGACTGTAAAACATGCTGAATAAAAACCAATGGATTATATTGGCTAAATTTATAAATGTTTGGAGTATTAGTCTATAGTCATGCTAATGGTCTTGTGAGCTATATTGTGGGCAGCAATATTAAATAGGCTAAAATGCTCATAAAAAGCTGGAAGAGCAGAACACCAATTTAAAGAACAACATTACCCACGTGGATTTTACATTTCTTAAAGTTCAGCTTATGACTACATCAGCTGCTTGTACAGGCAAAAATAAACTGATGAATGAGTATTCACACCTACTTTTAAAACATTGCAAAGAGCAACTTTGTTCATTTTTTATTTAGTTGCAGTAATACAGAAATACACATCAAGTGTTTGGTGCTTTGTGCTGGATGTTATGGAAAGTTATAAAAAGAATGAAGAGCTTACTTAAGTGTTCACTGTAACACTTTACACAGTTAAAATGTAAAACTACAATTAAACAGAAATAGTCAAATACTTACTTTAACTGTGTTCCACTATGTAAAAAATAAGTATGACACGATGATGACTGCAAATAATTTTTTATTAACGATTTAAATGTAAATCTATGTATCAGGCTAATTACAAAGTAACGAGAACCCTAACCATTGTATTGAAATGTATTCGCAAACATCACTAGATCAGAAGAAATGCTTGTATGTTCTACTTGTGGTCACAACTTGATAGCAAATTGTAACCCCAAACTTGAGGCGTAAGGAAATCTGTTGTGGCTTCCTTGGAAAATACTAATTAGGAAATATGGATTTCTAGAATGTGGGTGGAACATTTTTAGGTTCATTTTAAACTGGAATTACCTGAAATATATAGATTGATTCATATTAAAATTATATAATTGCAAAGAAATTGGTTAATTTTTTTTTTTTTTTTTGCAATTTTGCATCTGTAGAGCACCACATTGGATTTAAAAATACACTAATGTGACTGAAGTGCAAACTTCACCTATGCTTTTTTTTTCTATGTTTGTTTTTATCCATGAAAATACATTTGCAGTCAATCACTGTCTAAAGTCTACAACCTATAAACGGCACAAAATTCAAGTAATTCCTGCCTTATGATGTACTGCCATCAGTTGCTGCTCGTTTGACTTCAGTAACTGAAAAGCACGCTCTTTTGGGTTCAGAATCCCAATGCTTTGCATCGAGAAAGGAGTCTTGCACACTTCAGGCCTGATCTGCTATTTCTATGCTACAGATAATGAGATAATAATTGGGTATGAACATCATAAATCCATGTATCCAACATATCTTGTGTTGAAAGTCCTGGTTGCTGGTGGTGCAGTGGTATTCAGAAAATTTTCTTGGCACACTGTTGACGCCTTATAGATGTGGCCAAAAGTTTTGGAAGGTGCACCGCTGCCAAACCAAAAGCTTTGGTCAAAGTGTCAAAAAAATCCCTGTGATATATTATATTAGATGACAATGTCATATAAACATGTAAAAATAATCTAAATGAAACCTGAAAAACTCTACCAAGGCCAAACAAAACCTTTGGCCAAGACTGTAATAGTAATCAATCATGATCAGTATGCCACAGCGTATCTGAGTAGTGTTGCTGACCATGTGCTTTGCTTTATAGTCACAATATAATCTCCTAATGTCTGCTTCTGTGGCTGCTGTTACATCAACAAGGTAAAGAATCTTAAAGGACTGTTTGCAACATTTGTAGAAACCAGTTCACACTTTATCAGTTTATGGTGAACTCTGCTGTCACTCCCTTTTCTCCTCTGGCCCATTTTTCAACCAGTCAGCATTTGACTCATCCAAATTGAACTACTTTCTGTTGAATTTTTGGAGTACTGCATGCAAGCATGTTTGCATGTTAGGTTGTGTACTTCTCTGCAGAGGCCCTGTGTAGGTGTGTGACTATGCATGGACCCAAATGCGGTATTGGAATATATGCTTTATACACTTATACCAAATGCCATTTATATTCTGATGTTAACATTGTCATGTAAACACTGAATTCGCCATTACAAAATATCACTTTGCATCAAAAGCAATCCTGATATCAGCGTCAGTCTGTTTAAGGTGGAGAAATTTTGTGAGGTGCTTGGGAGTTGACAGGAAAAAGAACTCAGACAGCTGTCCCCCCTGCTGCCTCTAATACACACAGTTGTATCACACAGAGGATATTAAAATGGATTGAAGATGAACTCCCCTGTGCACTGGAGCATCTAGTGTTGCGTCTCGTCCATGTACTAATCCTTTCTTTTTTTCTGTTTTAATTGTGTTGGTGCTCCGAGACATGGAGAAAGTAGATCATGTCAAGCTGGATTAGCATGATTCATTTGAAATTTTCCATCAGCTAATTAAATGATACTGTGTCCTTTACTGCTCATAAAGCTTTGAATGAAATGGGGCGGGATGGGACAGCGTCCATCGTCATTTCACCTGGGAACTACTGCAGATGAATAATGGAGGGAGGAGATACAGTATTTATAAGTTACACTTGTGTTTGAATCCTGCAGCTTATCACACATTTGATTTCCATGTGTGACAACTGCAAGTGTCCAGAGTGAGGACAGACTGAGGGACCCACTGCTGCACATCATCTGTGAGGCTTTGCACCCCTGATGATCCACCAGGACAAACTCAGCAGTGTGTGAGGAAGAGGAGGAGGAAGAACCAGCAGCAGCTGACAGATGGAGAGAATAGACAGACTGTTCCCTGTTTGTGAAGGACTGCTAGAAAAGTTTAAAATAACTAATTGTCTGTCCTGAATCAGTCTTATTAGGTAATGTTTAAATCATTTTATCATTCCAGTGTTTTCAGTGCGGGAGAAAGTACTCAGGGCCTTCAAGTTACACACTATGAAAGGCAGCAACAAGTTTAATATTCAGAAACCTAAAGTATGTATCAGCAGCAGAATAGAGCTACAAATAAATGTTTGTTTCAGTTCTATGAAGCTTTGAGTATTTTGGATCAGTAGCACTGCTGTGTTTGTTGCATCATATTGCTGTAATTGTTTATATGCTTTATATATCCTGAGGTAAGTTGATCTATAGTGTTACATCATATTCTATAAGGATGTGTTTGGATACCTTCTGCCCAGTTTGACCCATTTAGCAGAAGTCAGCCTGATTAAGGCTCTGATATCTATTCTGTATGACTTAAAGCAGTTATGACATGGTCTGATTTTCTCACCCAATAAAGGAATATTTCATATATCAGTCTACTCTTCATTTTATCAGAAACAGTTTTCACAGCTCGTACATTTGCTTTTTACACATGTATGTAAGCATTGAGCCAAATTTAGTAATGCCAACATACTGAAGGAACAACATTTGTCTCTTATATATAATACATCTATATATACACTGTCAAAGATACTTGAGTAAAGATTTAAGGTGATAGGACATATAAATAACTGCAACTTGAATCTTTACTGAAGCTCAGTATTTGACACAGAGTTCACTCACATGTGCTGTACCAGTGTACCTGCACATGTGATGTGACAATAGAAGTGATTTGATTTGAGAGTTCAAAGTCACTGCTGTAATAACTAATAATGATTAATATAATAACTATAATATTGGCCATATCATATTTACACTGACTTTAGTCTCATGAACAACATTAACTATTTGTTATTTACTAGCTAATCTTATATGACTGTTCAGTGCAATTATGAAGCCCAATAATCATGTTTTACAGTCCTGTAGTCTCAGCCTCAGGTACTTATTAAATCACACAAAGCTCATGTAGAAACAAACAAACGAACAAAATATGTTCTCCTTCATTTTTGTCAACCACACGTTTCCAGCTATCATGGTTGCTAGGCAACCTGGGCAGCGTGACGGAGGCTAGACTGTCCCATTTCACAAGCCTCACACTTCCGGCCTTAGCGGTCTTTGAGTACGCGGCCCTTGAGGACCGTTGAGGCTGCGTATTTTAAGGCTGCAGACCCTGAATTGGGATACAGCCAGAGAGAGAAAGCGAGTTTTCATATGTGAGACATTAGTGACGTTTAGCGTGTTTGGAGGCTGTAGTTAGTGTGTTGTGTAGTTATTGTTTTGTATTGTGTGTCAGTTAGACTGCTGAATTTCATATTTGCTCTAAAAAAGCCGTCAAAGGCAGATCCCAGTATAAACGCTGGTCCCACATGGAAAACTGGACTGATGCACCTCCTGCTGTCAGACCTGCAGGGTTTAGGCCTGTGGTGTTCTCCTCTGTCTTATACTGAACACAAACTACATTTTTTGGACTGGCACAAATAATTTGTGTGCCTTCTTATTTGATGCAGCACACCTGATTGTTCTGTAAATAGATTTAAATGGTTATATAAAAAACGCCTGAGGCCTTGGCTGCATTTTTAGGTAAATAGTACCATATAACTTTGTTGTTTGCAAAACTTGTGCATAATATTTAGAAATGTACAATTTCTATTTGCATTTCAAGTTATGAAAACAATTTGTTAAACATGTTTGTGGGTTTTACAGTAAAAAATATAACTTTTTTCTACTCGGATTTTGAATTTTTTGTCTGAATTTAGATCAACTGTGCTAATATAGTATACCAAAATGAAAAAATAACTCAAATTTCAGATATTTGAGGTTGTGCTGAAAATAATGATACCGAACAAGGCAAGGAAAACATATTTTAAAGGTGAAATATAGAGGTAAAATCAAAAGTAGTCAAAAACGGCCAATTATACCCTGAACCCCAGAGGGTTAAGAAGGGTCTTTGGAACTCCAAATATGGCAATCAGAGGAGCTTCTCGGATCTGAATTCCAAAAACCCCTGAAAGTATGGAAAAGAAATCTCGGGCCACTTTTGATAGATACTGACTACTGCAGACCAGGAACACCCCACAAGAGCTGCAGTTTAGGAGATGCTATGACCAAGCCTTCCTGTTTTAAACTTTGAGAACAAAGTGTTGTCTTGCTCCCTGATACATCACACCCACTAACAAGTACAGCAACATCCATATCAATACTAGTGCAAATAAATGAATAAAAATAAAAAGAAGATGACGATGTTGGACGGTGTAGTTATACAGAGGACATTTTTAACTGCCTCATTCCTTCTTCTACAGTGGGGCAAAAAAGTATTTAGTCAGCCACCGATTGTGCAAGTTCCCCCACTTAAAATGATGACAGAGGTCAGTAATTTGCACCAGAGGTACACTTCAACTGTGAGAGAGAGAATGTGAAAAAAAAATCCATGAATTCACATGGTAGGATTTGTAAAGAATTTATTCGTAAATTAGGGTAAAGAATTTGAAATTAGGGTAAAGAAATTAGGGTAAATTAGGGTAAAGAATTTGAAATTTACTCTTTTTCAATGTAGACATAGGATTTAAGCCGGGGGGGGGGGCTTAAATCCTATGTCTACATTGAAAAAGAGTAAATTTCAAATTCTTTTCCCCCAATTTTTTAAAAAAGATTTTATTGTTTAATGTTAATGTATTTTTTTTAAATGTTACTTTATTTTATTTATTTATTCAATATTTGTTCTAATTTACTCACTTTTTTCTTCATTTTTTTCCTATTTTCTGTTCCTGTGTTGGTATGATGTTTCGATCTCGTTCTTTGGTCACTACCCACAGCTCGTAACCAGAGGCGGAGGCAGATATTTGATACACCCAGGGCTTAGCCCTAAAAGGTAGTATGCATGTGGGATTGGGGGGGGGGGTTAGAAATCACTGAAAAATTAATAGGCTCTGTTTTGAGTTTTGTTCAAAAAAAGAATGACTTCATATAGGGAAAAATATATAATAATAATAATAATAATAAACTTTATTTATAAAGCACACTTAACCCTTTAAAGCCGGTCGGAGCGGGCACACTCTGTTTTGCGTAACTATTTTTAAATCCCGGTAGATCTGCAATCACGTAAGCCAGCACAATAATTTTTCTGCATATGAAACCGGAGGAGTTGTACTTACATCTTATGCCATCAGCTTGTCCTAGGTCACAGTTTCCTTCCACATATGGCTTTGCAAAAACTGCATATAAAGCACTTGCAGCAACAAAAACACAATATTCCAGAAACACACTTTGCTGATCCGATCAGCTGTTTGTAACACTTCCTACGTCCATCAGCGTGAACTATCGCATGTCCTCCAAGTCCTGCCCGAAACCGGAAGTGACGTCATTTTGCGGAAATGTAGTTTTTTACCATTTACCATTTATATACCAACAGTATATAAAAATGGGTGTATTTCAAAAATAAAACTATAAAGACACTTAAAATAAATTTCCTTTGGTGGGAAATGATTTTGTGCAACTTTTTCTCAGGCGACCATGGCTCAAAGAGTTGGGAGTTTGCCTTGTAATCGGAAGGTTGCCGGTTCGAGCCCCGGCTCAGACAGTCTCGGTCATTGTGTCCTTGGGCAAGACACTTCACCTACCTATTACTGGTGTTGGCCAGAAGGGCCGATGGCGTGATATGGCAGCCTTGCTTCTGTCAGTCTGCCCCAGGGCAGCTGTGGCTACAACTGTAGCTTACCTCCACCAGTGTGTGTGACTGGGTGTGTAAAGTGCTTTTGGGGTCCCTAGGCGGGACTCGTAAAAGTGCTATACAAATACAGGCCATTTACCATTTTTGTATTTACAGTTTTGAGGGATAAGCCTCTTAAATTTCTCTAACTAGAAATATATGTTAAAAAAACAACAAAAACAATTGTAGTTTATTGCACTTTTTTGCAATGTATGTAATTACTATGCACTTAATGCAGACATATTATTAAAATTTGGGCTGTAATGGTTGTATTGATGTATAGCAACTTGTATTGATGTATAGCAACTTGAAATGCTCCCAAAAATGTAAAAATATAACACGTATAATATAAGCTCTGGCGGACTTGGTTCTATGGTAGGTCTTAAAGGGTTAAAAACCAAGGGTATGCCAAGGTGCTTAACAAGTAACATAGAGAATAGAAGGAAGATAATAGAAATAGGACCAAAGCAAGTATTAGGTATGCAAGCAGGTAGCTGTCACTGATACATAGGAAAGCAACAGGTACTGAGCAAACAAGAAGTTAAATGAGCATAAAAGTGCATAATATAAAATCACAAAAGAAATATTAACTAGAGGGAAAGGCAAGATTGAATAAGTGGGTTTTTAGTCGTGATTTGAACAGCGCAATGGAATCAGATGCGCGGAGGTCAAGAGAAAGGGTATTCCACAGTACCGGGGCAGCCAGAGCAAGCGCACGGTCACCCTGGGACTTCAGCCGAGATCAGGGTTGGGTCAGAAGTAGTTGAGTGGCAGATCTAAGTGTTCTAGCAGAAGTATGTGAGTTGAGAAGTTCACTAAGATAACTTGGCGCTAATTTATTAATAGTTTTGAATGTAAGGAGTAATATTTTAAATTGAATACGGTACTTTATGGGCAGCCAATGCAAGCTAGCTAGAACAGGAGTAATAGGGCTTTGGAGTTGACGTCACGCCGCAATGCATTGTGGGAGCGCGGCACCATTTTCGGGGTCTACGAATCAAAACAAACACACTGTGTTGGATCGACGATTACAAAATGCTTAAAAGCAGCTCAAAAGAGAATGAACTGTATAGAGACCGATTGCGTCCAGAGGCGAAGCAGCTGTACCTGCAGAAAATAGCGTGCATTGGAAATGTGGACCCGTATGAAATACGGCCGTGGAGTAGAAACCCTGGAGACCAACCGCTACTGACGTAGCCTGACATAGTTCGTACCTTATCTGTGGAATCAGCGCGTACAAGTCGTCATTCAAACAAAGGTAAGTCAGCTCGAGTACTGCGAGTAAAATGCGTTTGATTTCCCTGCAAACATTCACATTAGTGCAGCATAAATTCATTCATGAGGGGAAATTACAGTGAGAACATGTGGAGGCTGTTAGAGGGATAACATAGTGAGTTCAGTGCATTGATGTGACATTGTCCTGAAGCATTTAGTTATTCTTTATGGTTAAAGAAATTGCAATGATTTATTAACGTTTATTATAAATAATTCTAATTATACATCTTGCTTCCATATTTGTATCTTGTGTCACTAAAAATACATTTTATTTTAATTTTATACATTGATTAATGACCTGCAGAATCTCCTTATCATATTAAGTGATTCATAATTGTCACTTTATGCTTTCTCCATCTCTAAAGTGATGACATTCTTGCATTACATACTTTAGGTTCATTTTCTGCAGGCAGGTTTCTGACAGAGAACAGGCAGATTTAGAATATAACATGCAGCGTTCTATAGATGGACACATAAAGAAATGAAAAATGACATGTATGTGCTAACATTCTAAACACTTTGTTACATTTATGATAAAGTAGATTAAAGACATTTATGTCTGCCTTGGCTCATAGTTCTTGTCTTTAAATGAACTTTGTGTGTGTTTCAGGTCCTGCACTCTCAAAGACTGAATGAACCAGCATTGCAGCCATGGGTCACTGTGAGCATCACAGGGAAGGTTGAAGCCACCCACTGCACCTGTAAGGCCGGAGTCGCGGAGACCTGCACCCACGTCACTGCTCTTCTGTTTAATGTAGAAGCAACAGTGTTGATCTGTGGCACAAGGACTGTTACAGATGAACCTGCATACTGGGTTTTGCTGGGTAATGTGACCAAGATACAGCCAGAGGTTGGCCATAAGATAGACTTCTCCTCTTCAGCTGCCCCCAAAAAAGGCTCTTGATCAAAACATAAACAGACCATCTGTAGTGACAGGTAAAAGGAGCCGTCCTCAAAAAAGAAAAATCCCAACTGCTACTGTGGTGGAGTTGTCACTACTATAATGCTTAATGTTTTATCTGGGAGTCGAGATTTATGCCTGTAGTGCACTGCCGTGTAAATAATTTGCATTTACTGAATATGTACTGACTGAGTACCACTGTTCAAAAGTTGAATAAAGAAACAAACTAATTTTTGCCTCTTTTTTTATTAAATTAAAACCACCTTATAGAACATCACATCAGTTACAGTGTAGAATCCATGTCATTTATAGTTTACAAATGACAAAATGTTCACATAAAATCATGACAGTGTTTACATGATATCACCCACTACTAAGATTACTTTATTTACTGTATCTTTTGAAAAAATACCGCTATTTATCCAGCAAAAGACTTAAGAATATTTAACAGGAGCAGGTTTCATTTTTCCCTGGTTTTATTATCACACTGTTCAACAAATGCAGCAAACCTTCACCATCTTATCCAGAAGGGTCACCTCTTCACCCTCACATGGAAGAAGTAATCTGATTGGCATGGTGGTATGTTTGAAGCAGGTCCCTTGTGTAGCACTGGAACCCAGTCACGATGTTTCATCCATTTCATAGGCTGGTTTGCTGCAATAATGCCAAATAATTAGCAACTCTATAAATAGAAGGTAGTTCTGCAATATCACTCAGTAGGATGTTTGTTCTAATTTGTTATGACCTCAGAGCGCATGGAAAATAAAACTAATAGGCTATAAAGAGTGATATGAACATATTTAGAACTTACCGGAATGAAAATGTCGGAGCACCAACAGATATTTGGAGATGGAAGAGAACTGGATATCAGCTTGTCTCACAGCTGCTATCCAGGCTAGACGCCTTCGTTTGGTGCGCATGCGCCAACCAGCGTGCAGCCTGTTACAGTCGCTCCTGCTTTTCTCTTAGTTTAGCTCTTTTTTCTTACGTATTCTTTTTTTTTCTGACTTGTATTTTCCTCCGTTTTCTATCTCTTACTCAATCATGTGGATTGAGAGAGTTTTTGTTCTTCTGGTGGCCGTGGAACTGTTACTTTTATCATGGAACGGGACCGCGGCACATCTCCTACACGCACGGACTGTTTACTCCAGAGATCAGCTGATCGCCCTGATGCCGGCCGGCTCGCTGGCCAGAAGTGCCCGCAGAAGTGCCCGCAGAAGTACCAGCTGAAATTTGGAGGAAAACACATCGGGGATGCAGAGGTCAAGGACAGAAGAGAAGAAAAAAGGTGACGGTGAAACAGCGGAGGCTCGAAGCGAGGAGGAGGTTTAAACCGTGTCTGCCGTCTATCGTGATGGGAAATGTGCGATCGTTGGCAAGTAAAATCGACGAGCTCTCAGCACTGGTACGGAGTCAGAGGGAATACCGAGAGTGTAGCCTGATGTGTTTCACCGAATCATGGCTGCACCAGGTCATTCCCGATGAGAATGCTTCCGTGGAAGGCTTCCACACTGTTCGGGCGGACAGGGACAGCATCGCTAGCGGTAAGCGTAAAGGAGGTGGGCTTGCTGTTTTAGTTAACAACCGGTGGTGTAACCCTGCCAACATAACAATCAAAGAAAGGATTTGTTGCCCGGACACTGAACTGTGTGCTGTTGGACTCAGGCGGTATTATTTACCCAGGGAATTCTCTCACGTCATCTTGGTGGCTGTTTATGTTCCCCCCTCTGCTAACCCCACAGCTGCATGTGACACTATCCACTCTGCCATAGCTCGGCTACAGACTCAGCACCCGAGTGCCTTTATTGTGATCTCGGGTGACTTCAACCATGTATCACTGGACAATACACTACCAACATTCAAACAATATGTGGACTGTCCCACCAGGGGAGAGAAAACTTTAGACTTACTGTATGCTAACGTCAAGGATGCATACAGCTCCTCCTCCCTCCCCCCACTTGGTAGGTCAGATCATAACCTGATTCACCTCACCCCCCGCTATGTGCCAATTGTGAGGAGGGAACCTGTGACCACCAGGACTGTTAGGAGGTGGTCAGAGGAGGCAATAGCGGAACTACAGGGCTGTTTCGAGGTGACCGACTGGGAAACACTCTGTGAGCCTCACGCCGAGGACATCAATGGGCTTACTGAGTGTATCACAGACTACATAACTTTCTGCACCGACTCCATTGTTCCAGCTCAGACTGTTCATTGTTACCCAAATAACAAGCCGTGGGTGACTAAGGACATCAAAGCCCTCCTCAACAACAAGAAGAGGGCTTTCAGAGGGGGCAACAAAGAGGAGGTGAGGAAGGTCCAGGTGTTACTAAAGGACAAGATCAGAGAGGCTAAGGACAATTACAGGAGGAAGCTGGAGTGGAAACTCCAGCAGAACAGCATGAGAGAGGTGTGGAGGGGCATGAAGACCATCACTGGATTCAGGCCAACCAACAGCAGGGGAGCTGAGGGAGGTGAGAATAGAGCCGACGAGTTGAATCTGTTTTTCAATAGATTCGACACCACAGTGTCTGCTCCCACCCCCACAACCTCACCTGCAGTCAGCCTGGAATCCAGAGCCACACCACTGTGCCAGCCTCTCTCTTCACATGTTGCCTCCTGTGAGATTCCTGACACCCCTCCCCCACCCATCACCTTCACTCAATACCAGGTTGAGATGCAAATGAGGAGACTTCACTCAGGCAAGTCTGCTGGACCAGACGGAGTGAGTCCCCTTGTCCTCAAGGCCTGTGCCCCCCAGCTGTGTGGAGTCTTTCATAAACTGTTTATGCTGAGTCTGAGTCTGCAGAGGGTCCCGGTGATGTGGAAGACATCATGCCTCGTCCCTGTACCAAAGACGCCTCGTCCCAGTGGCCCCCAGGATTACAGGCCCGTGGCACTGACCTCCCACATCATGAAGACCCTGGAAAGGCTCATCCTGGACCAGCTGCGACCCATAGTAAGACCACATCTGGATCCCCTTCAGTTCGCTTATCAGCCTCGTCTCGGAACAGAGGACGCCATCATCTACCTGCTCAATCGTGTCTACACCCATCTGGACCAGCCGGCGAGCACTGTGAGGGTCATGTTTTTTGACTTTTCCAGTGCTTTCAACACCATCAGGCCGACCCTCCTGGGTGATAAGTTAGCAGCGATGCAGGTGGATGCTTCTCTGGTGTCCTGGATTGTTGATTACCTGACAGGAAGACCACAATATGTACATCTCCCACAGTGTGTGTCTGACAAGGTGATTAGCAACACAGGGGCACCACAGGGGACTGTCCTCTCCCCCTTCCTCTTCACCCTCTACACCACAGACTTCAGCCACTGCACAGAGACCTGCCATCTTCAGAAGTTTTCTGATGACTCTGCGGTGGTTGGATGCATCAGCAGGGATGATGAGACAGAGTACCGGGCTGTGGTCGACTCCTTTGTCACGTGGTGTGAGCAGAATCATCTGCAGCTCAACGTGGCAAAGACCAAGGAACTGATCGTGGACTTCAGGAAGACCAGGAAACACTTGACCCCTGTTTCAATCCAGGGGGTCAGTGTTGACATTGTGGAGGACTATAAATACCTTGGAGTACACATTGACAATAAACTGGACTGGGCTAAAAACACCACAGCACTTTACAGGAAGGGCCAGAGTCGTCTCTATTTTTTGAGGCGACTGAGGTCCTTCAACATCTGCCAGAAAATGCTGAGAATTTTCTATGAGTCTGTGGTGGCCAGTGCGATCCTCTATGCTGTTGCATGCTGGGGGAGCAGGCTGAGGGTCGCAGATGCCAACAGACTTAATAAACTGATCCGTAAGGCCAGCAATGTTGTGGGGATGGAGCTGGACTCCCTCAAGGTGGTGTCGGAGAGGCGGATGCTGTCCAAGATAAAGACAATGTTGGATAACACCTCCCACCCACTCCATGACATGTTGGTCAGTCACAGGAGCTCGTTCAGTGAGAGACTGAGATTACCGAAAAGCACCACTGAACGACACAGGAAATCATTCCTGCCTGTGGCCATCTCCCTGTACAACGCATCCACTTAACACACTGTTTGCTGCTACAACTACACATGTTTCTTTTCCAAATATTTATTTATAAGTGACTTATGTATGTATGTATGTATGTATATATATGTATATATTGTACTATTCTTAGTTAGCGTATTGTCTGTCTTGTCTTAATGTTGGTTTAAAATGGAGCACTGTAACAAAAAATAATTTCCCCCAGGGATCAATAAAGTATTCTGATTCTGATTCTGATTCTAGTAATACACGAGCTGCCTCATGTTGCTTCCAGGTTGGGAAAGAATGAAAAGACAAACCCTTTTCAAGCTTATTCTCTTGCCGGCCGTGCGATCGAACATTGCAGCGGACCACACAGCAAGAACGAACCATGGCTATGCTTTCGCTCCTTTTTCACTTAGACCCCCAAAATGGCAGATCGGGCCAAAATTCTTTCCACGCCCACCCCCGTGACATCACGCTCCAAAGCCCTATAGGGCAAAATTTCCTGGTACCAGTCAAGAGGCGGGCTGCTGTGTTTTGGACTGTTTGCAGTCTAATAATCCAACTATAGCTGGACTGGCCATCGGCCAATTTAAATTTTCGTTTTAAATGGGCCGATGTTTTGTTGTTGTTGTCTTTTTTTCCATAACCGTGTAAACAGTGAAAGGTGGCGGACTGGACAGATGCTGGCAGACGTGTAAAAATAATTCAATTGTTTGGTAGTGGCTATGGTGGAGCTTTCACAGATTCAGTAAAATTAGCAAGTGGTGGAGGTCAGCAGGTGGATGGGGGAAAGGGGAGGCGGAGGTGGAGAGACCCAAGGCGGCCGCCGGTCCGAGTGTCAGGTGAAATGAGCTTCAGGTAAGAAGTTATGACCTGCAGTCTATCTGGGTCAGATATAAACCAAGTTTAGGTGGAGTTTATTTCCGTTGTGCTAACTTTTTACAGTCAGTTACAATAACTTGTACTGTGTACTAGCTAGCATGACGGAGTTTCTATACAGTTGGGTGGGTGCTATGATGTTACTGGCGAACTTTATTTTATTCATATGGTTAGTTAGTAGAGTTGCCTACCGTCCCGTAAGAAACAGAATCCTCTGGTATTCAGAGTTAATATTACGCATTTCGTATTGAGCTGAAAATAAACGCGATTTGTCCCATACTTCAGCTACAATACAAAAAAAGACAAAAAGCTGGAGTTATTCTGTGTCTTTATGCTGTCAGCTAGGGGGGCACAAAGAAATACTTTTCTTTCTTATTCTCATTTAAAATTTCTAGCTTTTAACAAATACAAATCTTACAACCAAAGTTTTCATCTGATGTCAAATTTATAGAAATCCATTATTGTACATAGTAAGTTTTTTTCAGGGTCCCAACATAATTTCTTCAGAAGAAAGTACTGTACACGATGCCAGTATTTTCCCACTGTACTAGTGCTTTGTGTAAAATGCCATCAAAAAGTCAGTTAAGTTTTATTCTTTCTCACCCGTCTTTCTGTCTCCTTTCACTTTTAAAAGGTTGCCATGTTAGAAAAAATATTTTGCCCTGCCATGCTGTTTATTGATGTGGTAAATAAATAGTTTATGAAAATATCACTAAATCTGTCATTTATTATTTTTAATATTCAGTAATGGCCATGTCTCACCTCTAGTCTTCTCTGTCTTAATTTCAGGTTTTCACCATATGTTGTAGATAGTTCAGGAAGTTAACTCAACCAAGCAGTCTTTGGGTTTCGGCTAAGTACTGTTTAGAATACCAGAATAGGGACGATGGTGTAGGTTTAAGTTTATTAGATTGATACATACAGTATGTACCAACAAGACAGTGTACATCACTGTCACAACGACGTTTGTTTTCATTCAAAGGCTTTATGGTTTTTCCTATAATACCTGGTGGGCCGGTCTCTAGTCAAAATGCCTGGGCTGATTTTTTTGTCCCAGTCCAGCACTGAATCCAACCTGGAGGTCACAAAAGCGTGAATAAGCTTCTCCAGGTCCTCATGCGGAACATAATGCCTAGCCTTAGAGATAAGGCGCAGTTGGTGGAAGCTAGATCTCACTACAGCAGACACTTGCTTATCGAGTTTGAGCGAGCTATCCAGCAGTACACCCAAGTTACTGACATAGTCACAAGAAAAGCTAGCAAAGGAACCCAGGGCAGCACAGAGTTGAGCACGAGGGATTTTACTGTTGAACACCACAATCTCAGTCTTGTTATCATTTAAAACAAGAGAATTACTCAGGAACAATTCTTTGACCCCCCGCATGCATTCTTGAAAGTAGTGTAGGGACACAGCAAGGTCGTCAGTAAGTTCAAAATAGATCTGTATGTCATCGGCGTAACAGTGGAAGGCGAAATCCTAAGTAATCCTGATTTTGAACTGTTGTAGTCCTGTTTTAATATATCACATATGCAGGACACCTTAAACTAGTTTTTTAATTAAGCAGCAAGGCAAAACAAAGTCGGGGCTGTATCAAGACTCGAGGAATAAACCCCAATTCAACCAGACCCAGAACTGATCCGGAATTAAAACAGGACTACAACAGTTCAAAATCAGGACTACTTAGGATTTAACCAAGACAGAATCAGAACGAGATGATAGTAGCACTAAAAATCATCATAGACCTGCACTATACTTATTTTTTAATTCTACCAAAGTACACTATTTAGATTCAGAAAAGTTTATATAATTATTTAGCCTTGTTGTGCAAACAAGCCTGCATAACTTAATAAATGTAGAATTTGATAAATAACAAACCTAAAAAGAAACACTAGGTACGAGATACATGAGGACCTATGATACAGTGATACTTTTGGTAAACAACCATTTGACTAACATGTGTGTCTCACCTGCTCTTGTTCCATCTCTGTTCTGTCCTCATTCTCTCTCTCCTTCTCTGTTCCTCTCTCTCCCTCTTTGTGCTGACAATCAAGCCAAACACCAACATCATCAAATATACAGTTGAAATCAGATATTTACATACTCTTTGGATAAAAACACAAACACTAATTGTAACATCAAATCAGACTAAATGTTTATTTTTTTAGATTGATAAATATAAAAAACATAATTGTTAACTTTAAGAGTAAAGCGAGAAACTATCTGTATTTCTTAATTGTAAATGGCACCAAATTGTATTCAAACTTGAGCCACACTTATGGAGCTCCACAGTTCTTTTCCTGGTATTTTGGTTGACATCTCTTGATTTTCCCATTTCAAAGAAACAGGCTCTGTGTTTTGCCTTATATGCATCCACAGGTGTGCCACCAATTTACTCACATGGACTCTACTAACCTATCAGAAGCTTCTTCAGCTCAGAATGGAATCGTCTGGAGTTTTCTTATTAATTAACAAACTTAGTGTACATGTACTCCTAAATTTGATGAAAGTGATAAAAAATAGACAGCTCTGTCTCTCTTTATTCTGACATTTAACTAATTCAAAAGATATTTCAATATTTATTTATCCAAAACAAAACAAGTTTACTCTAAATTGATGTTGTACAGTAAAAGAAATGTTCTTGTGTTTTCCATAAAGTGTATGTAAATATCTGGTTTAAACTGTGAATATACTGCTATGTATTGAAATTCCTCTTGTTTTACATAGAAATATACTAAACAACATACAAAGCATAATATATAAAATAACATCTACCAGAGTTTTTTCTTTGAAAGAAGCCCCTTATGTCCATTTTTGTATATCAGTACATTACTGAAACTGATTTATTTAGCCGTGGGGGGTGAAAATATGAAAATAAACACAGGTAAGCTAAGACTCTCTAAAGAAACAGCATTGTTGTTCTTCGGCTTTTCATTTCGCCATTTGTTAATTCACTCGAAGAGCAAGTAACGTAATCGGATCATACCAATATTAGGGGGATTTACACACAGTCGTAAATTCCCACAGTGTGGACTATGTGCTTCGAATATTGTGTGTAGTTTTTGTTTTATACAGTTGTCAGCCAGGCATGTAACTATGAAAAAATTACACTCCAAAAGACCCCGGGCTTCTGAAAAAACAACCCGGGCTTAAGCCCAGTAAGGACCACAAAGCACTGTAAAAAATTGGCCTGATGAATCAGTTCTCTTTTACATCAGTATGGATGGCCGGGTGTGTGCACATCACTTACTTGGGGAATAAGAAGGAAGAAGGCAAGCCGTATGATGCTTTGGGCAATGTTCTGCTGAGATTGGATTCATGTGGATGTTTCTTTAACAGTCACCACCTACCTAAGCGTGGCTGCAGACCATATAAACCCTTTCATAGAAACAGTACTCCCTGATTGCTGTGACATCTTTTAGTAGGTAGGATAATGCACCCTGTCAAATCCACGGGAGGCCCCACATTTTACAGGACTTAAAGGATCTGTTTCTAAAATCTTGGTGCTGATACCACAGCACACCTTTAGAGGTCTAGTGGAGTGCCTTAGTGGGTCATGTTTGTTTTGGCAGCAATATTAGTCAGGTGTTCATAATGCAAATTATACCACTACTACTACTAATAATAATAATGATAGGAAGAAGAATAAAAAAAATGGAAATGTAAGTAATGGAATAAGTGGAATAAATGGATAAGTAATGGAAGGGAACAGATAATTTAAAACATGAATAATTATAGAATAGAAAATAGAAGTACAAGTCATACAAATTTGGTTGCAAAACTTGCTAACATTAATTTATAATTTAGCACTCAATGCCTCGTCCAAATATTTGTCACTTCTGACTTTAGAAAACTAACTCTGAGCAGCTGAAGAATCAGGACAAAGGGATGGGAAAAAAGAGAGCAAAGAGAAAAACAAAAGAAACTATGGGATAGAGTGGTCTGATGTACTATTGTATGGACCAAAATGATTCTATAACCACCTCTGGGAGCTTTGCTAAAGCTTGACTAGGAAAAAGAATCTTTTTCTGACCTTGAGCCAGATTAATATTTTGAGGATGAGGAGTCACCTTTTGTGGCCTATATTCCTGGCAAGACTGGGACATTAAGATCAGTTTAGAGGTTGTGATCGGGAATCACGTCTCCCTGGTGAGGATTCAGAAAGAAGGACAGTGTCTATTAATGGCAAACCCAGATGTCTGGAAACAGAGCAAAACAAGCTAAATCTGTACCAGCAGACATCCGGTGGGGGATAAGGGTGGGGGTGATTGTCTACACAGAGTCTCAAGTGCAGTACTGAAAAGTATTTCAAATGCTTCACCGCCTCTGGTCACTGTCCTTCAGAAAACCTTTCACCTTCGGCTTCAGCACATAACTCTTTGACTGACAGCTGTCATTGTGTCTAACATATCCTTCGTGGCCCCAGGATCAGTTACACAAATGTGTAAATTAGATGCTGATTTGAGGTGATGGTTTAAGGATATTTCTTTTCTTCTCCAACAGCAAGAGAGGTCAGAGCAGAAGATCTGCTCAGGCTTAGTAGGGAATTTGCTCAAGGACCACTCAGAGGGCACAGCTTCTTCAGAACACAGGCATTCACTTTAAGGACAGCTGCTGCCTCTGTGCTGGCCAGCTGCTATGCTGCTCTGAGTAATTTGCATCTGCAGTCGTGGTAGTATGTACTTAAGTCACATTTAAAGCAGGAAAACCAAGCGCTAAATTAATGGCAGTAAAATGCCATCATTTTCAGTGACAGCCAAGTGATTTGCACACAGACGACAGCAGTAATTTCACCTTCACCTTCAACTGAATGGATATTCAAGGAAGTATTTACTTCTCCTGTGTGAAACTGCTGCAACCTAAAAGCAACCTGTGCACTATGGTATTTGTGCTTCTTCCTCAAATCATCTATTTAATCAGTTCAGCATTGCAAAGAAGAGTGGCTTCTACCACCTTGTTAGTCTCTTGCCTGTTGCTTTTAATATTTGCAGGCCATTGCTCTTTGGACAGAATGATGCCAATTACTGCTAAACAAAATGAGTCTTGTACATACTCAAGCTTTTTTTTTTTTTTTTTTTTTACATCTTATTGTCCTAAAATGAGAAACGAATTAAAAAAAAGATTGATGTAGCCACTTTAATGTCACCAAATGTTTAGGAAAGTCCCTTTGTGAAGCTGACATCACTACCTTGGTATTTTGGAACTATATCCAATGAGAACCTAAGGGGCACGACATCCTTATATGGTAGCCACCTGTTAATTACAAGGTATTCCCCCACTAAAGCATACCCTTTTTGACTGTAAATGGAGTAATAATTGATCAAATAAATAACATGTTATATTCAGTAACTTCAAAATAGTAATTGAGTTAATAAAATGAGCAAGAAAGTGTTTACTGAGTTGGTAGCGCGAGGTAGCTGAGAGACTTTGTCTGAGAGAGTCATACTGGCCATTTGAAAGAATCTTGTATATGTATTGTACACCCACCGCAAAAGGCTTCATTCAAATGTATTTCCATAACATAGATCAGTAAAAGGTTTCACTAGATTGCGCTTGTCTTGTCTGTTACAAAAATCTGTTTTGCTTTTAGAAATAAACGGCTGGTTTTGATGTGGTATCTGCATTTTAAATGGTACACGAATCACAAAGCTTTGTGCTTTCCAATTAAGTGGTTCAGAACTGGCCAATGACATTAACAGAAATGTCACTGTGTATTGGTTCACACTCAATATCTATTTTATTACATTTTCCCCCACATTTTGTAATTATCATTTAGTTTACTTATCTTTTTCAATTAAATATATACATTTGTTATAGTCATTTTTATTCTGGTTCACTGTTTTATTCTAATTGGGTTCACAATATTCAAATTTTCTTTTGCTTCATTTGTGAACTTTTATTGTTTTTCCCACGTTTGTTCTATTTGTCTCTTATTAAGTTCTGCAGTTTTTGGTTTGAATTAGTCTCAATCCATGTTTTAAATTAAAATTGTATTTAAATTGGAAGTACCACATACAACTATAACATTATGACCACCTGCCTAATATTGTTTTTGTCCTCCTTTTGCTACCAAAACAGCAACAAACTGTGGTGCACTGTGCATTCTGAGACCTTCCTATCAGAACCAGCATTAACATTTTCAGCAATCCAATGCAGTGAGCCTTGGCCATCCATGACCCTGTTGCTCGTTCACCTAGATAGATAATGACCACTGCAGACCGTGAACCAACATGAGCTGCAGTTTTGAAGATGCTCTGACCCAGTTGTCTAGGGTTGTCAAATCTCAAATCCTTAAACTCGTACAGCAAGTAATCATCTGCTATAAGCATTTAGTGTTGGCATTTCCTGTGCCACCAAAACGATTCCGACATTCTGAAACACGGATTCTACAAATCCTCTTGCACTATGGGATGAATGCATGGGTTGACTTTTAAGGTCTCTTAGTGGATCATACTATAGTTTTTTCCAATACTCTTTTGTTAATGACTGTTCTAACTCAGTTACCTGGCCTTAAGGTTTCATCTAATAAGTCACTTAAACTTTTACACCCTTCTTTTCTTTTTACTTAGCATCTCTCTTACCATAACATTCACTATTCATTCCAAGACATTTAACTTTATTTGCTTTTTTACTGTTATTAAAGCGAATGTATTTAATTCCTTATAAACAATATGTTCACTATCAGGAAAATGTTTTATTATGTCTAATGAAGAAAACCCTTTAAGGGATAAAACTATAGTTTTTTTTATGCATGTATGAACAATTTTTTAAACTCCACATGTCATTTTCCAGTAGCGGATTTGGGTACTTATTATTCATAAGGAATAATATTTCACTTGGTTAAAGGAAATTAAATTATTAAAAGGATTGGTTGGGCTTGATTATGAACACAAACATCATGAACATTGTTGTCTGAAGATTGACAGACAACAATGTTGTCAATCAATCTTGTGCTGTGAAAATTGTGCTCTGAGAAAGTTAGTGGTGGATGGTACAGCTATGATAGCCAAGTCCTATTTCATTTCTTGGTGTTTTCCATTAGCCATAATTAATTTAAGAAAAATTTTAGACTCCTGATATCTTCCATACTGTGTGCTGACCTACATTTTCTATCATGGACCTTCTACACACATTTTATTCAAAAGTCTGAACTAATCTGAAACTCTGTATTTCTTTAGTTCTGCACTGGTACTAGGACCAGTATTTGACTAAAGTGCAATGCTCAAGATGTGCAGAGCCTCATAAATGCTTATATTATCAAGAGTGCCATTTTCTAAATGGGTGTCAACTTGAGGTTACTATCAGTCATTTGACCTTTGAACTCAATTCTGCTCCGTGTTGTTCTCCAGGGAATTGAATGGGCTGGTTGAACATTGGGTATATTTCCCCTGTCAATGAATTGCTAGACAATCCCTGTTCCTGTGTTCACGACTCACTGCATGGGTGGATTTTAACCATATACTAGATCACTCACACTGTCCAGCTCCCCAGAGTGTCAGCTGGGGGTTTCAAGATGGAGCAGCTTTTAACATCACCGAGGACATTGGTGAAGCTTGCTTAGTAACAGCCAAATATTATTGTTCTAAATTCTTTTTCATATTTTTTCTTCTGTTAAGTATTGTTGTGTTCATTCTGTATGCTTCAGATTTTGAGTATTCAATTTACCATATAAAATATAATATCTATTATTAGTAGGCGCAGTTATACTTTATACTATACAAATTTGCAATAAATCTAAGCTGCCACACATATTGGTTATATCTCATATTATTGACCATGTAGCTAAATACTGTCATTGATCATAAGACAATGGATCTGTTCCATAGTGGTTTTTTGTTTTTTTTCCGATTTCCCTCCATTCACCCCCAAGCCTAAGGCTGGTTCTGTTGAACGTTTCTTCCTGTTAAAAGGGAGTTTTTCCTTCCCACTGTCACCAAGTTCTTGCTCAAAGGGGGTCATTTGGTTCTCGGGGTATTCACTCTATTATCGTAGGGTCTTTACCTGAAAATACAATGGGTCTGGATTGACTTTCTTTTTGTAATTTAGTCTAAATCAACCTGGTTTTAGTCTTGGCAGCGTTTTAAAATTTCCTCTAGACATTTGACAATAAATAATCATTAAGTGGGTAAACATGAGTTCATGGTTATTGTTATCCAGATTAAATCAATGCCTGATAAACCAATTCTTCACCTTTGATCAAATTAAGGCATAAAGAAACACAACTAGCTGATCAGATTTCGCCAAGGAAACAGCATTCATGGACATTAGGTGCTGGGTGGCTGTGGAGTTGAGTAATAATTCTTGGTGGATTTATGACAGTAAGTAACACATATTATGCTGCATTATTTAATGCACAGAGAATTTATTATTAACACAGCTTCAGGTTTTAATTTTCTTGTTTTCCTTACTTGGAAATTAATGTTTGAAAGTCTGAGACCTCTTTTACATTACTTTGGACAGATTACACACACACACTCACTACACCTAATATTTTGGTGCTAATTCAAAGTCACAGCAACATTTATATATGTCAGCAAAAGTGACTTCAGATGACCTCTCACCCAGGTCATCATCAGCTTCCACTGACCTTGCTTCCCTATAACCTCAGATGGCATCATGGTCCATTCACCAGCTGACCGAGCATGAAATGATTATTATTAGGTTCCAAACTGTGCAGTGTGGTGTTCTGCTGGGCCTCTCTGCTGGCAGGCCAGTTTGGCTATTGGCATAAATCAGGTAAGGGACGTTGCAGCGGAAGGGGACTATTATCCAGATGCCCTCTATTTTTAGACAGAGAGAGATGGATGGGCAAGAGATTAGACAAAGATGGAGATTTATCTCTCCAGAAATAGATGGAGATTGATACAGGAAGGGGGATTGGGAAATGAAATAACTAAAAGGAGAAAAGAGGAATAGAAGAAAGGAATGAGAAAAGAGAAGAAACGGTCCAAATACAGGGAGTTTATAGGCTTAATGACTTTGCACAGCTCATTGGTCAGAAAGAACAACCTCGGCAACCTTGGCGCAGCCCAGGAGCAGCTATCCATATATCTGGCATTTTACAAGCTGCATTAGCTACCTCATCCAGCTTTATTACTTAAATGCTATTGTCATGCATCATCAGCCCCACCTACTTGCATCATCAGGCTGAGACGGATAACTTGATCTAGACTGCTATACCTGTTATAAACAGTCTTAAGGGCAGTCTTTGCTCATGGGCAAGACAATAACATTCTGAAATGGTCATACAAAAGGGCAAGTCCACAAAGGACTCCAGAGATATGGGTCACCTTCTGAGGTCTCACATCCCTGGTTTGTTTGTTTGTTTGTTTGTTTGTTTGTTTTGGGGGGGGGGGGGGGGGTTGAATGATGCATGCCAGTTAGAGTTGTTTTCTTGATTTGGGATATTAATATTATCACCACGAGAAATGAAATATTCTGATCTCATGGGTTTGAGTTACTGCTGGGGTCATCACAGATTTGATAGATCTCACAGTGTTGATGTATACTCAATGACTATTTTTTCTGGGATATTTTGATGATGTTCACTCCCCCCAGATACTAATAAATCTGATTTTGTAATGATTTAATGAGTTACAAAAAGCCCAGATTATATTATAGATTTGAATTAGTAATTGAAAGTAAAGCAAATGGCCTGGTAAATGGCCTGTATTTATATAGCGCTTTACTCAGTCCCTAAGGACCCCAAAGCGCTTTACATATCCAGTCATCCACCCATTCACACACTGGTGATGGCAAGCTACATTGTAGCCACAGCCACCCTGGGGAGCACTGACAGAGGCGAGGCTGCCGGACACTGGCGCCACCGGGCCCTCTGACCACCACCACTAGGCAATGGGTGAAGTGTCTTGCCCAAGGACACAACAACCGAGACTGTCCAAGCTGGGGCTCGAACCGGCAACCTTCCGATTACAAGGCGAACTCCCAACTCTTGAGCCACGATCGCCCCAAGACACATACTGTGTATACTTGATTTAAAATGCACTTCATTATCACTGTTTTCTTTGAGCTGTTATAATATAATTATAATGTTGCTGCTTTCAGTGGTTCATAACACTGTAGCTTGGGGGCAGATAATCTAATTTTGTCTGTCCTCATAAGGACTCTATATTGTCCTTATGAAAACGATTTTATTGTAATATTATGAGGGATTTCATTGATCAAAGAGTAGATAAATGTTTTTGATATCGTTGTCCCTCTAAGCAATGCTGATCATCATAGTATTTTACATAAACCAATAATATTGTGAAACATGTTAGTCATTTCTATGTGCTGTATGTTTTCTGATCAAGGCAAAGCACCTTTCCTGCCACAGCCCCAATAGCATTTGTGCCACTGCCTAGAATCCAACCAAAGCTATTTAGCTTGCTAGGCACATGTACATATCACTTCACTGTGGAGTGCTTTGAAAAATGAATGTCTTCCACTGGACAAATATTTTTACTTGTTTGTCATTTGTAACAGTGTAAATGTGTTACGCCCTAGTTTAGGGGTACAGGAACACAACATAAGTTTGAAAAGATTGCCCCGCCCTGGTCCCCAAAAACATACACAGAGGGAAACCCAATTTCTTAGTGAATGGTGGTTTATTTTTCTACACTGCAAAATGAAGCTCCGGGGTGAACAAAGGCCAAAATAACAAACAAAACAAGCTAAGTCAGGAGGAGGTGCTATCTTAAAACCCTATGTGAAATCAAAAACCAAACAAAAGACAAGCGCTACACCTAACTCCCTAACTGAGATAAACAGGAGAAAACAGTGCAAGGGAAAACAATAAGGCAGCTCACCCCTTCTGTTGCAGTGCTATTTACAATGTGCTATTTACAATGAAAACGAATGTACACACTATATACAGAACTCAGAAAGTCGCAAAAGTCACAGGCACAAATGTCACAGGTTTTGGAGGCCAGGGTCAGGTCTGCTGCTGCTGTCAGTGGCTGCCCCGGGACAACTGCTGGTGAGGGATTTTGAATGAGACCACATGACCAGGGGACCAATCAGCAGCCGTCAGCTCATCCACTCAGGGACCTGCAAAGACTTAAAGACACAGACAAAGAAACAGCCACCAAAACAGATTATGGCCAGGGCCATAACAAAATGGTAAATGGCCTGCATTTGTATAGCGCTTTACTCAGTCCCTAAGGACCCCAAAGCGCTTTACACTACATTCAGTCATTCACCCATTCACACACACATTCACACACTGGCAATGGCAAGCTACATTGTAGCCACAGCTGCCCTGGGGCGCACTGACAGAGGCGAGGCTGCCAGACACTGGCGCCACCGGGCCCTCTGACCACCACCAGTAGGCAAACATTGGGTTAGTATCTTGCCCAAGGATATTTGGCATGCAGTGTGGATGTTGATGATATTCTGCTAACAGAATGAAATGAGGAGAAGGAAGAGAAGAGGCTAGCTAGAGGCTAGCTAGAAAGCCAGGAAAATCCCCTCCACAGAAGCCCCAGTATGACCTTCACCACAGCCCATCACTTTTCTCAGTCCCAAAAGGAAGAAGAAGAAATGCCTGGTGCCTGGTTCTTTATTTTACAGTAATGTCAACGTTCACACGTTTTTTTCTAAAGTTGCCTCACTTGTTGGCCACAGTTACGTTTTGTTCTGGTTCCACTGAACGAATTCGACCTTCATTTAATGAGATTTTTCTTCATGCAACACAGAGTGTGCCATCAGTCAGGTTTTGCTTATCCAGGGCTGTTTGGCACACCATCAGGTGCTGTAATAGAGCAGGTGCTCATGTCTCAGAGCTGTGATTGTGTTTTGAAGAGGGTATTTCCTCAAGGCTCCCCTGTTTGCTGCTCCCTCTCAGAACAGGTGGACATCTTCATGCTCGCCTGATTAAAAATAGAAATGCTGCCATTTTATTTTCTCATTATTTATTTATGAAGTTCATAGTAGTTTTTAGCTGTTTTTACATGGGACACTTAAACCCAGTGTACAAAACATTAGGGGCAAATTCACCTGGAAAGGGCTAACAGACAAGATATAAAAGATATCATTATATAAAAACTGCATTTTGCATGTACTTGTATGATCATTGTCTAATATCAAAATTAATTTAAAAAAATTGTGCTAGTCTAAATCTTAACTGGCCAAACATCAATTAGAAATTCTTCAGACTTTTCCAGAAGGAATTGCAGGTGTTGTATACACTTTCAAGCACTTACCAATAGTTGCCACCCTTCACTATCAGAAACAACTTTGCTCTTAGTGGCAGTGTAGGAACTGTCTTGAATATAGACTGCAGATATAGATGATTTAAAAAGAAATCAAACTGATGATAATCAAGAGTCCAAACTGAACCTTATAGGAAAATATATACACCGCAGAGAAATTGTTCTTGTACTGATTTGTCTATCCATAATACATAGTGAGCACTTCCTGTATTCAAGCTGTGTCTGACCTATAGCTTCTTATCAAGAGAGTTCTTTCATCCTCACACTGGTATCCTTCATCTTTCATGAGTCTATAACCTTCAGGTATTTCTCCTGCAAGATAATAATCAATAATCGCAAGGTAGATTAAAATGTGATGGTAGACACGTGGTGAGTGTGAGAGAGGACCCAAATGCTGGCACTGGCTTGGACGTGAGCGAGCTTTATTTACAAATTGGTGGCACAAACAGAAACACGGCGAGCAAAACAAAACCTAAAGGTAACCTGAACTGGGAATGACTAACAAAACTAACCTGAATGGACGACTCTGGGAGAAAACGCAGGGAAGAAACACAGACAACTAGCGACGAACACGAGAGAACACACACTATTAATACACAGACGGGAATGAGGAAACTACACACAGGAGGGAGGCACAGCTGATTCTGACTGACTGAAGACAAGACTCGGCAAACTGAACACACTGTCATGAGACACAGACCTTCACAATAAAACAGGAAACGCAGAACACAAGGAAGCCACATAACAAACCCTAAAACTAGAACTCAAGGAACACTAAAAAAAACTAAGGAACTTGACACCATGAGAAGAAACCAAAACCCAAAAGTACAAAACTCAAAATACACTGGGTCACCGACCCAAGACCATAACATAAAACCTGGAATAAAATTTTACATCTCAATGTATTTTGCCAGAAAAGTCAGAAACTCAGGTAAAAGCCCACACAACTATTTCCGCAACCACCAAACAGCTGAAACAGCAAATGATTAAAGAGGAGGTAAATGGAAAAAGATTTAAACACCAAGTGTGGATCATTCACGCACGCATCTGTATCCAGTAAGTCTGTATCCAGTAAGGTCCTATATAAATATGAATATATAATATGACTTTTCTGGTCATTGACTGAATGAAACTGAATATGGTTTAAAAACATCAAGATGGCAACAACAAAAACACGGGGCTTGATTGGTTAGCGAAGTTGTTCAATCTGAAACATCACTATGACTATAATTATGTTTGTGGATACGTGGATACTATGAGGATTTCATCATGGATACATGTTTGAGAGGACAACTAGTGCTGGTGAGAAAACATATAATCATCCAATATCACACAATAAAAATTTTATTTCAGAAAAATAGGAAAAAAAGATTATTAAAGTAATTTTGATAGTAGCTCATGCAGCACTTATTAAAGAGTTTTGTTGCCTGTGAGCATCAAATAAACCAGTTCCCTGCTGAGAGTGATGATTCTAAAGAAATTAGCCGTGAGTAGGATACAGCTTCTGAGAGAACAGGTAGGATACCAGTAGAAACAACAGGCCTGTTTATGAAGTGAAGTAATTGTAACCTCAGTGTACTGCATATAAAATACATTAAACAATTAAATAATAGATTTGTTGAATCAATAGCTTAATCAATCACTTATTCCATTAAATTACAGTGCCTATGGGCTTTGTTTTTATGTCATCACTACAGATGCTTAAAGTTTGATGCTTAAAGGAGAAAAATCTATCTATTTTCTCTGAGAATAAGTGGCTGACCTTAAAGATAAAACTCTTGTGCTGAAAATTGAATCTATCCCTACCTTGGTGGTCACCTAAATGTAAAAGTGTATAATTTTCTGAAGTGTGGGACGTAGTAAAGATTCTACTTGTCTTGTCTTGGGTACGGAGAGGTTTTTTCTTCTCCCAGGAACAGAGAATGGACTGTGGAGAATCAGAAGGAGATCTCTTGGATGGCTCATGAGATCACTGTTGACAATACAGGTCCATATGTCATAATGAAGGCAGAGATCATCAAATAGGTTCCTTGCTTTTAAGGACAGAGAACAGTGTGAAGAAGAAAACTGACCTTCATCACCAAATCTACTGCAAAAGAAAAAAAAGCATCTAAGCTGGAGATGTAAACATTTCAGAAGAAAAAAAATCTCTCCACTGTTTATGCTCAAACAAGTTGATGTAAAACGGTTGTTTTCCACAGGCACTTTGTAACTGGCACTGTAAAAAGTATTGCCTTTTTTATGTAAGGGTACATCAATATGTAAATGGACTGTTATTTGTTCATGAGTATAGAGACATCACAGGATATGGGGTCACATACATGCAGAGTACCACCTTAAAATTCCCATGAAACTACCATCACAGCGTGTACTTTTTCTATGAACCACTTCACAGCAATCAATCAACTTACCTCTCAGCAGGAATAGAGGATCTAATGGTTTTGTGACCAAGTGCATGTGGGAACGACCTGTCCAGAAGAACTGTTGTGCTGATTTGTGTGTGTGTTTCTTAAGCATATTCAGTAGTTCAGAAGTATCTTAGATTTAGTAACTAAATATGTCTCTAAAATATTTTCCTTTTTTGACTTTTTCAATGTCAAAAGGTGAACAAGACCTATCTGTCAGAACCAGGGTCAGGGAGGGGGACTGCAGAGAAAAGAAGTACCATAGAAGGTAAATTTCATAAAAGTAAATTTTCATATATTTTGTATTCATTATCATAATCATTTGAGTTTGAGTAATATACTACCTAAACAGTATAAATACAACATATTTCTTAGGCTACGTTCACACTGCAGGTCTTAATGCTCAATTCCGATTCTTTGATCAAATTTGATTTTTTTGTCTGCGTGTTCACACTACAAATAAAATGCGACAGCAAAGGCGCTCTAGTGTGAACGCTCAAAGCGGCCCGCATGCGCAAAAGAAGACTTCACACACAACGCGCTCTGTTTAGAGAGAGCAAACAGTATTGTTTGACTGATGGCCCTTAATATAAAGACTTCGGACTTTACGTTTCCCAATTTTTGCTTTAAGTTATTTTGTTATTTACATAATAATGTAAATAACCTAATAATGATCCTTATTGCTGTTTTAGAGAGGAGCGGTGCTTCAAATGATAGCTGCAGATTTCTGTCAGAATCTGCAGATTATACAGTACAAATAAAATATTCACGTTTATCCAACGTTGTCTTCCCAACAGTTTCACTGACATCTACACGGGATGGCCAGGAAGCGTTCGCTTCTCCGGCGCTGATAATTGGCGTCTGTCTTGTGTCGGTGACGTAAAAGACGGATTTAATGCGACATGACCGTTCAAACAGCAGTCGCTTTCTAAAACATCAGATATGTATCGGATTCAGTACCACATACGAAAGTGACCCAGATCGGATTTGAAAATATCGGATTTGCGCCGTTCACACTGTCATAGCATGATCGGATATGGGTCGCATAGGGTCAGAAAAATCTGATTTGATGCGCTTTCGCCTGCAGTGTGAACGTAGCCTTAGAGTAGTTGAGTATATGAAACCAGAGTCATGAGGTTGTCACCAGATGTTGCTGTTGCTGACTGGAGTATATTAATGAAAATTGACTGGAAAGGAAAAATGTGCTAGGAAAATGTGCATTATCAGAAGTCTCTTATCTGGACTAAGGAGCACAGGACCTCGACTGTTGCTCAAAGGTCTTAAGTCCTTCTTTCAAATGAAAGCAAACTCTGAATTTCACTTGGAAACCAAGGTACCAGATTCTGGAAGAAGAATGGAAAGGCAAAAAATCCAATGTGTTTGAAGTCCAGTTTGGCAATCTATTATCATTTAATAGAATAGAATAGAATAATCCTTTAATTGTCCCACAAGGGGAAATTTCGAAGTAACAGCAGCAAGAAAGACACATATACAAACAAACAGTACACAGGACAGAAACATATACAATTTTTACATATTTACATCAAGGACAATGGTTACTAAAAACAGAGTACTGTACCGTTATTACATTAAATAGAATTAAATACAAATAAGAGGCAAACCCAGGTTGTAGTGTGAATCGGTTGATAAAATAGTGCAAGTTACAGCGCTGATGTAAACTAGAGATGGCACGATACCACTTTTTTATGTCCGATACTGATATCATGAATTTGGATATCTGCCGATACCAATATGATTCCGATCAAGTGTATTCCATCTCTAATGCAAACCTCTGTGTTTATTGGGAGCAGTTTTGATTGTACAGTCTGACAGCTGCAGGGAGGAAGGACCTGCGGAAACGCTCCTTCATGCATCTAGGATGCAGCAGTCTGTCACTGAAAGAGCTCTGCAGTTCAGCAGGTAGAGTCTGCTCTGACCCTTCCTGTAAAGAGCATGAGTGTGGTGGCTTCAGTCCAGTTAATTATTCAGGTGAACACCCAGGTACCCAAGTACCTATATGAGTCTACTATCTCAATGTCCACTCCCTGGATGTTCACCAGTGTCAGTGTGGTGGGTCTGCGTCCCTGGAAGTCCATCACCAACTCCTTGGTTTTCCCGGCATTGATCAGCAGGTGGTTCTGCTGGCGCCAGTCCACAAAGTCCACTGTCTGTACTCTGAGCTGTCCTCACCTGTGATGAGGCTGACTATGGCAGAGTCATTAGAGAACTTCTGTAGCTGGCAGCGTGGGGAGTTGATGGAGAAGTCTGCAGTGTAGAGGGTGAAGAGGAACAGCCCCATGTCCTCACATACTGTGGGCGTTCTGTGAGGTGGTCCAGTATCCACTGGGACATGTGGTGGTCCACTCCCAATAGCTCCAGCTTGTCCCTCAGAAGTCGTGGCTGGATGGTGTAGAAAGCACTGGAGAAACCAAAGAACATGATCCTCACAGTGTTCCAGGCTTCTCCAGGTGAGTCAGAGCTTGGTGCAGGAGGTAGATGATGGCATCCTCCACTCCGATGCTAGGCTGGTAAGCAAACTGCAGCGGATCCAATGAAGACCTCACTAGGGGGGCGCAAATGGTTTAGAACCAACCTCTCGAGGGTCCTCATCAGATGTGATGTCAGGGCTACCAGCCTGTAGCTGCTGAGGTCCTTGGGATGGGAGGTCTTTGGTACCGGTACCATACAGGAGGTCTTCCACAGCTGTGGAACTTTCCCCAGCGACAGGCTCAGGTTGAACAGATATCCTAGAATGCAACAAAGTTCATCTGCACAGCACCTGAGGAGCCTGGAGCTGATGCCATCTGGACCTGCAGCCTTCCGCACCTTGATCTTGCAAAGCTCATTCCTCACTTGAAGTGCTGAGATAGAGAGAGGGGATTTCAGGGGAGGGGGGTGTATGTTGGAGTCACAGAAGGCGGGGGTGGGTGTGATGGCTGAGAGCTGAGAGGTGTGAAGTCCTGAGGTGAAAGACGGGCAGTCCCTGAAGATGAGGGAGATTGCAGGGGAGGGATGGGTGGTTGATCAAACCTATTAAAATATTTATTTAGATCATTCACCCACCCCAAGTCTCCTGCAGCCTGGGGAGTTGGTTTTTGTCCTGAGATTGTCTTCGGGCTGTTCCAAACCCCTCTGATGTTGTCCTGTTGCAGCTGCTCTTCCAGCTTCCTCCTGGACTTCACTACAAAGCAGGCGAGGAATTACAAACCCCTCATCATCAGTGGCACGCCAGTGGAGAGAGTGGACAGTTTCCGATACCTGGGTGTCCACATCACTCAGGACCTGTCATGGTCCTGTCACATCAACACCCTGGTTAAGAAAGCCCGTCAGCGTCTCTTCTTCCTCAGAAGACTTAGAGACTTCCATCTGCCACTGAAGGTGCTCAAGAACTTCTACTCCTGCACCATCGAGAGCGTCCTGACGTCAAACATCTGCACCTGGTTTGGGAACAGCACCAAGCAGGACAGACGAGATCTGCAAAGGGTGGTGCGCTCGGCAGAACGCATCATTCAATCAGAGCTCCCTGACCTGCTGTCCATCTACACCAAGCGGTGCAAGTCCAAAGCTAGGAAGATTATGATGGACCTCTCCCATCCCAACAATGGACTCTTCTCACTGTTGAGGTCTGGGAAGCGCTTCCGCTCCCTTAAGGCCAAAACAGAGAGAATGAGGAGGAGCTTCTTCCCCCAGGCTATTCGGGCCCTGAACCAGGTGTAGGACTGGACTCTCCCAAACACGTCACTATAAGACTGGACTCTCACACACGTCACCACACGCACCACCACACATTTCCTATAATCCTATAATTCCTATAATTTATAATCCTTATCTTTATAATCTCTTCTGCTATTTATACATTCTTTACTGTAAATTCCTAAGTTAATTTGTAAATTTTTGTAGTAAATTGTAAATATTGTAAAACTTTTCTTCTGTCATTTAATGGTCGGGCATTGTACAGCTACAAGCATTTCACCCCCATGTCATACTGTGTATGGTTGTGTGTGTGTGACAAATAAAATTTGAATTTGAATTTGAATTTGTAGTTTTCCTTCCCTCACCTTATCTTCCATTTCAGCTTCTTCTGGACAACTCTCAGCTCCTGTTTGTCTCTAGATCTAAAGACTCCTTTCTTCTCCTTGAGGGCTGCAGAGGTTGTCCCACATAGTAGAACGGAAACAGTCCCTCAGGGCCTCTTCAGTCTCTGCCGACCATTTCCTAACTGTGCGTTTCACAACTGGTTCTCTGTGTACTACAGGTTTATACACAGGCTGGAGATGAACCAGGTTGTGATCTGAGACCCCAGGGGAGGGAAAGGTGATGAGCTGTATGCCTCCTTGGTGTTGGCATACAATACGTCCACTGTTTGATTGTCTCTGGCATGGCAGGTGACATACTGGGTGAAGGTGGGGAAAATGGAGGACAGGGAGATGACCCCAGAGTAGGGATGGGTACCGGTATCCTGACATAAACGGTAGTAACCAGACCGAAAAGCAGTGCACATTTCGGTGCTTTATTTCGGTGCTTTTTTTCCTGAGCTGTGATACACTTTCGATTCTAGCCAATCATTTTACGTTTCCGAGGATAGTAGGCGGGTCCAGGTACGTACGTTCTTTTAGAGCAGAGCTACAGATTAAAAATGACCAAGGCGAAGCGATCAAAAGTCTGGCTGTACTTCACAGCAAAATATGCAAACTCAGCAGCCTGCAACAAGTGCTTTAAGCTGATACTGTGATACCGTCAAAGGAGGTAACACCTTAAATCTGATGAAACACCCGGCGACGCATAGCAGTGTTTTTTTTAAAAGACGAGAAATGCGCCGTATTTGATAGCTTGCTGCGAGACCTCACACCGAGCACATCTACTGCGGGTGGGTTGCCTGTTATCAGACCCGGAGTTAGCAACATCCCCAAAAACACGAAGAGGAGAGTCCTGGCCCCTAGCCCTGCCAGTGTAGCAGAAATGATGACGGATGATGATGGCAGCAGCAGCCGTTCTTCTCTGCGTGAGTAGCTTAATGTTGTTCATGTGTAATTTACGTTGAGTAGGCTAACCACGTTATTAAATTAATGCATGTAAGGTGAACTAGCAAACATCATCATAGCTACATGCGGCTGTCTTCTTGTTTGATGGCAGATACTCCCTTCACCCTGGCCAAAAAGGCTAAAATGACCAAAGAAAAAGTGGAAAACAGTTAAACATGAGAGGTTTTTGGACAAAGTTTGTGTTTTTTCCATTGTTTAAGCACTGCTTCCAGCCAAGAGTGATGCCATAAATCCCCTATAGCTGCAGAAAAAGCTAACATTGTTATCTTTTTACAAAAAAAAAAGAACAACCCAGCTGAACATGAGTGGTTTTTGGACCAATTTTGTGTTCTCCATTCTTTAAGCACCGGTTTGAGCACCGTTTAAGCACCGGCACCGTTTCAAAAGTACCGGTTTGGCACCGGTATCGGATAAAACCTAAACGATACCCATCCCTACCCCAGAGATCAGGTAAAGGGCCCGAGGGTGCTGTGATTGGAGTCTGCTTGTTACAGTGTGCAGGACCTCACAGGCTGCTGCAGTGTTAGCAGACGGCGGGACATACACAACTATCATAATGACGTGAGTAAACTCTCGCGGTAGATAACCGGTTGGTTCACAGCATTTTACGAAGTCCTAAGTTAAACTAGCCATCCACCAGGAGATTTTACAGAAGTACATGCTTCCATCAGTTGAGAAGTTTTACAAAGATGCAGAATTCCTTTTTCCACAGGACCTAGCATCTGCCCACAGTGCCAAAACTACTACCAAATGGCTCACTGACCGTGTTTTTTACTATACTTAACTGAACCCCATAGAAAATCTATAAGGTACTTTGAAGAGGAATATGAGGCAATCAGTTACACCTCAGCAGTGCCACAAAGCTGATCCCATGTCCACTTATCCCATGGATTGATGGCTTTAAAGACTTCACTTTACATTAAATGAATTTAGAATATATGAATGTTTACTTTTTTTAAATTAAATTCTAATAAAAGACCTTTACATGTGCTTACAGTATAGTACTTAAACTCCAGAAAAACACAGTCAGGTCACTTCAATGTAAAATTAGATATTTTCAAGTTCAGGATGATAAAAAAAAGATTGATATTTGATGAATGGTGACCTTAGGAGATTTTTAAGGAATTTATGCACTATATGTACCAGATGTGATGAGGAAGATAAAGCCCAGGCTCATATAGTGTGCCTTTCATAATGGTGTCCTTTTAAACAGAATTCTGTGACTCATATTACTGAAAAACAATGATTTTGCTGAGTTTTTGTGGTGCCCTGCTTAAAAAAATTAATTTTGAGTCAAGCAAAACTGTTTTCAGTTACATCCTTGATAATTACCACTGGAACACCATAAACAGTCTCATAAACTGTCTTGCCGTGAATTTTACCTGTGGCTGTTTTATTTTATTTTTTTCAGGTTACCTGTCTGGGCATAAATAAACACATTAGCTTCTGCTTTCTAAAACTGTTTTGTCAGAATGCTGGAGTGATAGAGGAATTGACATAGGCTGAGAAATAACCTTAGCGCTGTGAAATGATAAATATTCAACCTAGGCCTACTTGTGTTGACTAAGGATCTTTTTTTTTTTAAATGATCCTTAGTCATTTCCTAAAACCCTAAAGATATGGGTTGTATGATCAAGTTCTATGAAAAGGTATGACATGCTGTATATGGAGCACTCTGCTTTATGCCTGTGTGCACTTCATGTTTTATTTACCTCTCAGCAGGAATAGGCAGCTGCAAGGAAGGTGCATGGGCTCCATGGCACCTGATTTGTGTGGCTTGGGGATATCCCTCAGTAGCTGGTCTTTCTGATATCATAGCACTGCCTGATATTATTTGGCTCATATAATTATAATTATAATTTCAAACACACTTGAAGATCCATTGTTGGAGTTGTGAGTCCTCATTAGCAGTAATAATATCCAGCTTGACCCTGTTGATGACTACCAATGAGCTGGAGGCCTATCAGGAAAAAAAGGTGCTTCTGCTGCTTTTGACACGATGACAGACAACAGAGAAGGTGCAAGATAGGCCATTGAATGTGAGAAATAAGGAGAAAGCAAAACTAAGAAGATCTCTCTGATCAACAACATAAGTCCTTATTAGTGCTATCTTTTGTAATGCACCTTAAAATATTCTTGACTCTTTTGATTTCCTCTGTGGAGTGACTTTTATTTAACTCAAGAAACTTTCAATGAAATTCCAAAGAACATTTATGCTTGTTCCTGTGCAATTTGTCTTAATCAGTCAGTCTTCCGCCCTCAGTATAAACAGTGACCAACACGAGCTCCAACATTAGCTACTGGTAGCTTATCAGCATCCACTAATCCAGTGGTTCCCAAACTGCTAGGCCCCCCTTTCTTTTACAAGAAAAATGTTTGTGACCCCCCACCACTTTCGTCCACATGTAAACGGCGTTTCGAAGCACCGAAAACGTGTGGACGAGGAATACAGAGTTCGTCATGCAACGTCAAAGGTATGTGCCTTTTTTCACGTCACGCTGTGCTCCATGTTATTGCTTACATGAGATTAATTACAGAATGGCAGATAGAGACAAATACTGTTACTGTTCTTAATATCTTCTTTTTTTTTTACATGCTTACATTTACACACGCAGTTACTGTAACTCCATTTAGAAAGGCAGAGGCGTCATGATGTGATTATTTTACGTGTAGTTGTTTTTTTCCTGTGTAATAATGTTCAACATTGCTAATAATACATTTTTCAAAAAATGCCTCTCTGTGCAAAATGGGTTTAAAAACATAAACAACTGTGGGATCCTGTTTTTCTGTGATTTGAACCCAGGGAACAAATTACGGCAGGATCAGCCTGATATTATTTGTATCCCACTGTAACTTTACTGTATAAAGAGCTAACATCTCCAAAATGTCAGGAGTAGTTAGTCATTACAAGAAGTGTTTATAAACACTTTAGACCCCATTCCTACAAAACTGCTCAAAGAAGTCCTGCCATTAATTAATTCTTCGATCTTAAATATGATCAACCTATCTCTAATGATTGGCTATGTACCACAGGCCATCAAGCTAGCTGTAGTTAAACCTTTACTCAAAAAGCCATCTCTAGACCCAGCAGTCTTAGCTAATTATAGGCCAATCTCCAATCTTCCTTTCATATCAAAAATCCTTGAAAGAGTAGTTGTCAAACAGCTAACAGATCATCTGCAGAGGAATGGCTTATTTGAAGAGTTTCAGTCAGGTTTCAGAGCTCATCACAGCACAGAAACAGCTTTAGTGAAGGTTACAAATGATCTTCTTATGGCCTCTGACAGTGGACTCATCTCTGTGCTTGTCCTGCTAGACCTTAGTGCAGCATTCAATACTGTCGACCATAATATCCTATTAGAGCGATTAGAACATGCTGTAGGTATTACAGGTACTGCACTGCAGTGGTTTGTATCATATCTATCTAATAGACTCCAGTTTGTTCATGTAAATGGAGAGTCCTCTTCACACACTGAGGTTAATTATGGAGTTCCACAGGGTTCAGTGCTAGGACCAATTCTGTTTACATTATACATGCTTCCCTTAGGCAGTATCATTAGAAGACATAGCATACATTTTCACTGCTATGCAGATGACACCCAGCTCTATCTGTCCATGAAGCCAGATAACACACACCAATTAGTTAAACTGCAGGAATGTCTTAAAGACATAAAGACCTGGATGGCCGCTAACTTTCTGCTTCTTAATTCAGATAAAACTGAGGTTATTGTACTCGGCCCTGAAAAGCCTAGAAATATGGTATCTAACCAGATTCTTACTCTGGATGGCATTACCTTGGCCTCCAGTAACACTGTGAGGAACCTTGGAGTCATTTTTGACCAGGACATGTCCTTCAATGCACATATTAAACAAATATGTAAGACTGCGTTCTTCCATTTGCGCAACATCTCTAAAATTAGAAATATCCTGTCTCAGAGTGACGCTGAAAAACTAGTTCATGCATTTATTACTTCCAGGCTGGACTACTGTAATTCATTATTATCAGGATGTCCAAAAAACTCACTGAAAAGCCTTCAGCTAATCCAAAATGCTGCAGCAAGAGTACTGACAGGGACTAGAAAGAGAGAGCATATTTCTCCTGTTTTGGCTTCCCTTCATTGGCTTCCTGTTAAATCCAGAATTGAATTCAAAATCCTGCTCCTCACATACAAGGTCTTAAATAATCAGGCCCCATCTTATCTCAATGACCTTGTAGTACCATCTCACCCTATTGAGCACTTCGCTCTTGCTCTGCAGGCCTACTTGTTGTTCCTAGAGTATTTAAAAGTAGAATGGGAGGGAGATCCTTCAGTTTTCAGGCCCCTCTTCTGTGGAACCAGCTTCCAGTTTGGATTCGGGAGACAGACACTATCTCTACTTTTAAGATTAGGCTTAAAACTTTCCTTTTTGCTAAAGCATATAGTTAGGGCTGGACCAGGTGACCCTGAATCCTCCCTTAGTTATGCTGCAATAGACATAGGCTGCCGGGGGATTCCCATGATGCACTGAGTTTTTCCTTTCCAGTCACCTTTCTCACTCACTATGTATTAACAGACCTCTCTGCATTGAATCATATCTGTTATTAACCTCTGTCTCTCTTCCACAGCATGTCTTTTATCCTGTCTTCCTTCTCTCACCCCAACTGGTCGCAGCAGATGGCCGCATCTCCCTGAGCCTGGTTCTGCCGGAGGTTTCTTCCTGTTAAAAGGGAGTTTTTCCTTCCCACTGTTGCCAAAGTGCTTGCTCATAGGGGGTCATATGATTGTTGGTTTTTTTTTCTCTGTATCTATGAAGCGCCTTGAGGCGACTTATGTTGTGATTTGGCGCTATATAAATAAAATTGAATTGAATTGAATTGAACTAAAAATCAAGAATGTGGGATCCTGTTTTTCCGTGATCTGGAGAGCTCAGCGCGTCCTCCTGACGCAGGGAAAACCAATTCTACCTTGGCACTTGTGCAGGTGAAGCCAAAGGGAAGATATGCTTCACCATATTTTCTAGTCTTTGGCTTGGAAGGAAGTTGGTTTGGAAACATATTTGGCAATGCTTCATCTCTTGCTTTGCATTTGTGTCGGAGCCCTGTCAAAAACCTGTCCATTATGCTAGCAGTATCCTAGCATTCTTTTTCTTTTTTTTTCATACAGCGTCCCCCCTGCAATGGCTTTGCACCCCCCCCCCCCCCTTGGGAACCTCTGCACTAATCAATAATGTCAATAAACAATTCTCAGCACATAGATACATGAACTGTCTTTCTTCTATCCAAGTTAAGCTTATGGTAGTGTGCTTGCTTACACTGATGAATTACAAGCTCTTTCATATAGCAAAGTACCGTCTTGAGTGAATCTGTTTGGCTAATAAACTCAAACTCCTGGGGTGATCTGGTAACGTAGCTATATTTCATAAATCTGTTAGTTTATGAGTTTACAATCTAAGCTGACTTTGAAAGCTAAATGCAGTTGTCAGGATGGCCGAGCGGTCTAAGGCGCTGCGTTCAGGTCGCAGTCTCCCCTGGAGGCGTGGGTTCGAATCCCACTTCTGACATCATTCCTTTTGGGGCAGGGATAGCTCAGTAGGTAAAGTGGTCGCCCCATGATCGGAAGGTCGGCGGTTCGAATCCACTTAACGGCTACCCTGAGGTACCCCTGAGCAAGGTACCGTCCCTACACACTGCTCCCCGGGCGCCTGCTTAGTGGGCTGCCCACTGCTTCACTGAGTGAATGGGTCAAATGCAGAGAAAAACAAGTAATTTCCCCATGGGGATCAATAAAGTATCCATTATTATTATTATTAAATCACAACTAGCTCGCGATTCTTCTTGATTTAACTCATCGATCTTAATACGGTTGCTAACAAAATCAGGTAGCACTTTATAATACAGTTTAGTAACAAGATGTAACAGAGAGATGAAATATTATGTAGTGAAATAAAGCTACATTTCAAATATGATTATGTCCTATTTTTCTGTAAGAGCCACAGTACATTAATGGTGGTTGTTTTATTATTTCATGTTAAGTTAAACAGTATTCCTAAGAACTCTTAACAAAAGACTGCGATTAATAAGTTGATTAAGTTGTCATTATAAAGGTAAACTCATTTTTTCAGAGGAAGTGTTTTATTAGTAAAACAAACCCATGTACTTTAATATCTTGATACAAATGTCTTTTCAAGATATTAAAGTATGGTGATGTTTTGGTTTTTGTTCCCCTGATGATGTTATCAGAGCATGTCAACAGAGTTGTAGAATATTATATTTGCTCACCACTAATATTTTTGTGATTTGAAACATTAGACCACACATGTAATTGATTACAACTGCTTGATTGATTGCTTGCTTGCTTGTTTGATTGATCATTTATATTTGGAATACAATTCTGGTTCTAGACTTTCAGTGGTAAAATGTAAAATTGCCCAGTCTCACGGCACTTCATTAAATTGTTGTTTTGTTTTTCATGTTCATGTACATTAATTTTTATGTTGTTGTGGGTCATTGAACACAAATTTGTGATGCATTTCAGTAGAAATATATTTTGTTGCAGGCGCCTTTTTTTTGGTAGATAAAGCAGGGACTGTCACCATGGCAATCTGAATAAACAAATTGCATTTTAACCCAAATTACTTTGGGGTTAAAATATTTTAATAGTTTTTAATACCTTAAACCTAAACAAGTGACATATCTGAAACTAAAAACATCTTACAAATGACTGAGAAATATGACGTTTTCATTCCAGAAACCAAAATGACTTTCTCCTGCACTCCCATGAAACCTCCATAGAAGTGATAGAAGTTGTGTTCAAGGACACAAAATAACAAGGTGAAATTCATGTCGAGGCATTGAAAAAAATAAATGAATAAGATAAGTCTCCAGCAACAGGAAACAGTAGATTAAACGTCATGACTGCATTGGGGACTGGTTGGTTCTTTGGTTTTATGTTTATTGTAAAGAATCTATACAGAACCACCTATGTACCCAGGTGATCGTTGTACTTTTGGGCATTTGATTTAATTATTTTTTCCACTGGTTTCACAGTTGTTTTGTTATTTAAATGACTTACAGTAAATAGAACACTTCATTGTAATGGTGCAATATGGTCTTGTTGCATCCCTGTTTTGACAGATACTACAGCTGGTACAGAGTGTGTGAGACTGAGTTGTGTGCAAATGGAGCAGTAAATAGTTAATACTTACTCATTTTCATTGCCCTTTGCCATAAACATTGTTGTGAATAGCAGAGCTAAAGAAAAGTGGAAGTAAATTTTTCTAGAAAATTTGGTTAATATTGGTTCAGATTTTTCACTTTATGACAATCAATGTCATTTTCTGTTAAATGAGAGGCTTTCATTAATAAAAAATAAATAAATATCAATGATAATAAATATGTAATACTACCAAATAATATCTTTGTGTCTAAGGGGTGATAGTGATATGGTCCTGTCACAATTCAGAAAATATCCACACCTTTTCAAATTGTATTAAACAATATTATATTATTTAACTTTTAGCCTAATTTTCATATCACATTTTCATTTTAAAACCATAATTTAAAACATTAGAAACCAAGTTTAAAGTTAAGGTTATTGAAAAAGAAAATGAATAAATAATCACAAACCTGAATTTCTACATTCCACATTACTAAAACTTTATCCATGTTGCATAAATGATGATGTCAGGGCTCCAACTTCAGTGTTGACTCATGCCTCATGAATATCCGTGCTTCAGAGTAACCTGTGCATTTGTGCTGATGAAGGCATTTACAGAAAGCTTCTGGTGGTGTCAAGGTTGTTGGCAATGTACTGGCTGCATTGTGCTGATGCATACACTTAATGCACTACTATTATTGGGTCCTTGGGCATCACGATGAGTGAGTAAGCACATATGCACTGTTAAAGGGTACTATGCTTATGTTTAACGCATAATAAGACTATTCCAAAACCCTGATCAAAATTTGGAAGTCGAGTTGTATCAACAATCACTGGTACAATGTTGCCAAGCAGCATTCCAACTAATTTTAAATGGGCCAACAACATTTTAAAGCTAGGTAAAAATCGCTCGCCATATTTGGGGGGAATTATTCTGTTTGATGTAACAATGCAATAAAAAAGGGAAAAGAAGAAATAGTATTGAGTGCTAATACTGTATGTGAACATAGACATCACAAAGCTGGACCTGATAGAGAGAATGTTGTCAGCCACGTGGAAATTTGTGTTTCCTTTGAAATAATTGTATGCTCTAGACGACTAATAAAATTTTGTATTTTCTTGTATTGCCCATAACTGTTAAATGAAATTATGAATACAGAGCATTTCAGATGAGTTGAAAGTGAAATTTCTATAGGACTTGCAGATGTGTACCAAACCTGAAACCAGTAAGGTTTGTCTGTCCATCCATTATCTGAACCCCTTATTTAACTAAGGGTTGTGAGTTAAATATACTTGCAAATTTGGGGAGAATAGATTTGCTTACATCATCATCTCCATCTACAGACTATTTGTTATTTGGACTCCACCACTTCTTCATTGACAGTCTGGACTTTCAGTATGGTGACTGGTACATTGCCTATAAACATTCCTTCAATATGAAGAGTGAAAATAAACTCATTTAATTAAAGATAATTATTTTTGAATGCTCGGGCACCATGTGAAGTTCTTGGAAAACATGCAAAAATGACATTATAGATAGTGAAGAAAATGACAAGTCCATCCATCCATTCGCTTCCGCTTATCCTTTTCAGGGGTCGCGGGGGGCGCTGGAGCCTATCCCAGCTGTCATAGGGCGAGAGGCGGGGTACACCCTGGACAGGTCGCCAGTCTGTCACAGGGCCAACACACAGGGACAGACAACCATTCGCACTCACATTCCCTCGCACATTCACACCTAATGGCAATTTGGATTTTCCAATTAACCTATCCCCACTAACTGCATGTTTTTCGACGGTGGGAGGAAGCCGGAGTACCCGGAGGGAACCCACGCAAACACGGGGAGAACATGCAAACTCCACACAGAAAGACCCCGGCCTGATGGTGGAATTGAACTCAGGATCTTCTTGCTGTGCGGCAACAGTGCTAACCACCGTGCCACCGTGCTGCCTAAAATGACAAGTCATTGTTTTTTATTACTGTATATACTATACAGTGCTTTTACTCTCACAAACATGCTACTGACTTGGCTGTAACAATAAAGTTCGCGGATGACACCACAGTGGTTGGACTCATCTCAAGGGGGGATGAGTCGGACTACAGAGATGAGGTCAATAGACTGACTGAGTGGTGTTCAGTTAACAACCTCCAACTGAACACCACGAAAATGAAAGAACTTATCTTGGACTTCAGGAAGGGCAGAGCAGACCCGGCCCCACTTTACATTCACGGGAACTGTGTGGAGAGGGTATGCTCCATGAGGTTTCTGGTCATGCAGATCTCTGATGACCTCCCCTGGACTGCAAATACCACGGCGGTGGTTAAAAAGGCCCAGCAGCGTCTCCACTTTCTGAGAGTGCTCAGGAGGAACAACCTGGAGGAGAGGCTGCTGGTGACATTTTACAGAGCCACCATAGAGGGCATCCTAACGTACGGCATAACAACATGGTATGCAGGGTGCTCAGCTGCGGACAGGAAAGTACTGCAGAGGATCATCAACACAGCCCAGAAGATCACTGGCTGCTCTCTGCCCAGCCTGGAGGTCACTGCAAACTCTCGGTACCTCAGCAGAGCTGGCAATATCATCAAGTACCACTCTCACCCCAGCAACCAACTGTTTGAACTATTACCGTCAGGCCGACGGTACAGGTCACATAAAACCAGGACAAACAGATTCAGGGATAGGTTCTTTCCCAGAGCTATCACCGTAGTAAATAAGCACAAAAACAATTGAACCTATTCCATACCGTCACTGTCATTATATTATGCTGCTATCCTGTATATATTGTACATACTATTGTTTGAGTACTTACGATTGGTTTTTTTTTTGTACTTTTTATATTTTACATTTATATTTATTATTGAAACTTGCACCAAGGGAGTGGCACTCCAATTTCGTTGTACTCTGTACAATGACAATAAAGGCTATTCTATTCTAAACATGCTTCTAAATTGGGAAAACACTGGGTTGACTTACTGAGTTGACAACACCTTCACATAGCATCAACTGTTTTCCCAAGTTTTGGCAATCAGGTCGCTCTATAATGACTTAGACATTACATAGTTAGTATGTCACAGTGTAGAGCACTCAAACAGCCATCCGTTACCATATTTTGCCATATCTGACTTTTTAAACTTAATGCATCATATTCATACAGCCTTGAAAAAAAATTTGTGCTATGCATTGTTTTAATTTATAGATGGGATGGTTTTGCCATGTCTTATATTTGGAGAATATAATCACAGACAGATACACACTAAAGCACACAAACACACACACACAAACACACACACACAGTGCCTCTAAGGATGGTAGGAAACATGAAGCAGCATGTTTTTGAAACCTTGTTGGAGAAGGGTTTTAAAAACTGGAGCCAGATTTATGCACTGGAAAGGAAAATTATGTTGTGACACTTAAAATCAGAATCAGAATCAGAGAGACTTTATTTATCCCCAAGGGGCAATTAAGATATAACAGAGCAGCTTGACGTTAAAAATAATATGTGACATAACCCTTAAGTGCGCCTATTAAAAGACATTTATTGGTGTTTAAACAGTGTAATTAAGGATTAAGCAATGCATTGTAATAAATTCTTATCTAAAACAGTGGCCAAGACCATCATTACACAAGTGAAGGCTATGGCTGGCCGCAAAACACTTGACAGGCAGGTCAGTATACCTGTAGGCATGTCCAGTGTCATTTCAGGGTCATATTCTCTTATTGTTTGTTCCTAATTTTTGCTTTAACATGTTTATAGTCTCATCCCAGTTATTTCTTCTTTGCCTCATATTTTACTGATGTTTGATGATCATCGAAATAAATGGCCTGTATTTTCTAGTCCCTAAGGACCCCAAAGCGCTTCACACTACATTCAGTCATTCACCCATTCACACACTGGCGATGGCAAGCTACATTGTAGTCACAGCTGCCCTGGGGCGCACTGCCAGACACTGGTGCCACCAGTAGGCAAACATGGGGTTAGTATCTTGCCCAAGGATATTTGGTATGCAGCCAGGAGGCAGCCTGGGATCGAACCACCGCCCTTCTGATTAGTGGATGACCTGCTCTGCCACCTGAGCTACAGCCACCCCATAAGGTTGCATTTCCTGTGGCCTATTTCATATTAAAAGCTTTAAAATGAATTCTGAGAAAATTTTAAGTTTGTTAGGATGGTTGAAATAACTCAAAGTGAGCAGCAAAACTTTTTATTATGACTAGCAACCATAGACCGCATGTAAAAGATGGATGCCACAGTGACATCACCTAGTGGTTTTGTACCCTGGCTCTCACCCTATTGTAGCTAGGATAGGCTCCATCCCCCTGATAAGGATAAGCGGAAGAGAATGAATGAATGAATGAACTATTAAAAAAAAGGGTTACCAAAAGCAACCAAACTCAAGTGTCCAAGTTTATGTATTCTTTAAATTCAATGTTATTTTGCTTGTTTTTTGAAAGGTCCATCCACAATTTGTCCGTAATTAATGCATGTAGGGTGTAAACTGTCTAGCAATATAAGCCACGTCACAAAAAGGAGTGTAATAACATGATTTATTGATGTATGAGGATCAGAAAAGGTTGTTTTTATTGCTTAAAGGGGAACACAGTACTTGTTTTTTGTTGTTGAATGAATTATTCATTTCCATAGTTCCACATAGTTCCATTTCCTACATTTAGGTACATTTACGTATTAGTACCACTTTGAGAGCAATGCATCACAGGCTGGACTTACTTGAAGCTTTTTGCTATTTTAGTCACTGCTTTTAGGCTATTCACTCATTCATATTTCCCTCTTACTTCTATTCATGACTCATGCAAAAGTCACTGAGCAAAAAGTCACCTTTCCCTACAGCTGTAGGGACGAGTAGGTGATGATGGCTTTTCGACTGGACCTTAATCTACCTTTGATTGGGTGGAGTGCACCATTAAGATAGGGGATTCCTGTTGATTTATTCCTCAACAGCAGTGTCTGTAAAAAACATCTTTCAGCACTCCATTCCAAATGACCAGCCTATGAGACCAGGGAGAGACCAGCCAGCCTTTGAGGGAAGCTAATTCCTGCTGGTTTCTGCAGTGTCATTCTTTATGTCACTACCCAGAGCTCATGGTCATAGTTGGTGCCATCTGCTGGTCATTAGAAAGAATGGAGCACACAGTATCGTTGGGCTAACACATGAATTATACTCCTGTGTTCAGTGTTGGGAAGGTTACTTTTAAAATGTATTCCATTACAGAATACAGAATACATGCCCCAAAATGTATTCTGTAACATATTCCGTTACGTTACTCAATGACAGTAACGTATTCTGAATACTTTGGATTACTTAATATATTATCGTGCTTTTTACAACTACGTGAATGTACTATTGCTGTGTGATTTATTACTGTTACTGAAGGTCCGCGACTCCGAACTGTAGTAAAGCTCTGGCTAATACGTTGGTTCCGTGTCGGCTCGTAGCTGAAAATTAGCTTTACTTTGTTGTGTGGGTCAACTTTTCTTGCGAGAGACAGAGAGAGGCGTTGAAAGGCTGCTCCAACGGAACTTATTGTTTCAGAGGAAAACAGGAACACGGTGTACAGTCGAGTCTTAACAGCTTACTTACAGCTGGGCTCGTCAGGCACTCTTCTTGGCTGCAGTGGTTATTATTATATTTACATGCTTCCAGCTCCCGTTTCTGCTCGATGATAACTCGTACTTTTCCTTTTTCTCCCTCCTCGCGCTCACAGACACGCAACATAAGCAGTCCATTCTCCCTGCAACACGGACTACACTGCCCATGATGCTACATTCTTTAGAGCTATAGAGATTGACAGACCACGTGACTTTCGCGCATTGCATGCCGGTAACTCGTGGCAAAACAATCCAAGTACCTGCATCAAATGCAAGCATTTGCAGCACCGCAAAACGTTCATTCTTCGGTTCCAATAAATTCTTGCTTTTTCTTTGCCCCCCAAAAAGGTATGTACAAAACGAAGGAGAACAATGTCGGTCCGTACAAAGACAGACTTAATGAAAAGTCAAAGAAAAGATACGAGGAAAAAAATCAAACCAGTGAAAGTGTTAGATCCTTACGAGCACACAGAGGGACAAAATACGTTAGCGTGCTGCCCAACTTTCACCACCCTCATATTTATAATCATACGGTTCTTGGAGTGAGTGCATACACTCGTGAAGTTTAGTAACTTCAGGTCACTGCAACAAGCCCAGGTACAGTTTACCGACGGATGGGTACAGGACCTTGAAATGGTCCGTGTAGAAAGTAAAGACCATCGTACGTATCATAAGTTTACCAGTCTCACAAATCGTCTTCATAAATACACATTCGTTAACCGTTTATTGATAGGACCCTTGAGCTCAATGGTAATTAATTAGTAGTGGAAATAATTTTTGGTAGCATCACAGAAATGTAGCAGTGACAATAATATTGTACGCTGTAATCGTACTGGGCAATTAGTGATACAAAACCCCTGTAGCATTCTGCCTATTAGCTTAGCACAACAACAACAACAAAAAGGCCTCTCTCACCCAGGAAACACGCAGAGAGAGAGAGAGCGTCACCCTGTAACCATGGTAACCGTAACGCTGCCGCCTGGAACAACAGAACGTAGCTGTCAAACAAAACCCAAACAGTCCTGACCCGCGACAATATGAAACAGGAAAGTACCGCCGTGTAATCCCTTTATTTCAACAAAGTAACTGTATTCTAAATACCACCTTTTTACACGTAACTGTAACGGAATACAGTTACTCATATTTTGTATTTTAAATACGTAACGGCGGTACATGTATTCCGTTACTCCCCAACACTGCCTGCATTAGATCTGCGTCGTAACTTACACCAAACCATTTTAGCACCACGCCGCAACCTTCTACGTAACCTGATGTGCATCTACGTGTCAGGTCAACACATACAACAATGACTTAAATGGTGTACGAGTTTCCAGTTACTACGTAAGTTAAGACATAAATTTCGCGCAAGTATAAATCAAGCTTAAATCAAGCATTAACACCAAGACTTAACACCCTTGTGAGATGTCCTACGAGATGTGTCCTCTTACACTGTGAGCTGGAATCCTATATTTGTTGACGCTGTTACCTACTGTCACAATATATGCTATATGATATAGCAGCAAGATGATTTCAGCTGTTTTAGCCTGCTTACACTTGTTGCAAGCTGTTTTACAACCCGCCTCCATCACAGGTCTACCTTTCTGGCTTAATCAGTGTCATATCTGTTATCACTGATGCCTCCTCTATAATGTGATTTATTTAACATGTTTTTGGTAATATAGTGGCCTTGACTGAGCTTAAAAGCATTATGCAATAAACAAACAAACGAACAAAACAACAACAAAATGACAGCAAAGACAACAATAATTTCAAGATAACAAAGAAAACAATACTTCTTTTAGATACAAAAAAACTACAGAAAAATTTAGAGACCAGAAGAACAGGTTTAAAAACAGAAGCAAAAAGAGTTGCTTCAGTGTGTACAGTTTTCTTTGTTTTGTTTTTATTTTGGGTTTTCAAAATGAATGGAAAAAGGGATCAACATCGATACAACGAGACATAAATTAATCACTACCAAATACAAAGCAACCAATAAGTACTTCTTTTTAGTCATCATTTTTTATCATAATCATGTCACAGAAAAGATAACTGTATAAAGCCAGTGTGCTGCTAGATTCATGGTACAGATAAAAATACAGATCCTAAAAGCAGATGACAATTATATTAAAGGAAGAATAAAAAAATAAACAAAAAAACAAAAATGAGCTCTGTGTCAGCCTGGCATTCAGACTCTATGTCAGCATCACACGTTCTCAAATCCGGTTGGAAATATCTAAACAGCCACCAACCACAAAAGGAGACATTTTTAGATATTTTTCAAGCTACGGTGCCATAATCAATTACCAGAGATATGAATGGTTGTCACGCACAGTCAAATTGCTGGTGACACATTGACAGCTAGCAGCACCAACAGCAATTTTATCACATCCCTACTCCTCCCAATCACTCATTTTAAGCAACGACCCGCTCCCGGTAATCACAAGGTAGTTAAGAAGGTACACTGTTATTTAAACTCAATGTGATCACATTAGTCCGTTCTTATCTGTGCTTGACACCATCCATCTTACCTAAATCCAACAAATTCTTACTGTGTTCTTTAAATATTGAGTGAAGCTGACGTTAAGGCAATGGAACAGTGTGTTGTTACATTTGATACCTCAACATTTCTACGTATTATTCAGTTTAATGTGTCAAAACAGTGTTATGTCAGTAACTTTTGGCAGGCTGTAATAAAGTAATAAATCATACTTTCTGTCAAGGCAGTGTAGCTGACAGTTCGATTTATCACTGCACATGGTTCAACAATAAGACAAGGTCTTCTTGTGAGACACACATCTCTTTCCTATGGATGCTATTTAGCAATGATAGGTGGGTGCCTTGTTGATCTGGCCTGTGCAGCTGCAAATAAAGAAGGCTGGTAAATAAAAGATTTGCATGGGTGCAATGTAGGAATCCAAATCGTAACTAAATCTTTTCTTCATATTTTATAAAGTGTGTACTGAAACAAATAAAAAATCAGTTGCATGCAATAAAGCTTTATTTGCACAACATTTGTTTTCTAACTTATATGTACTGTGACGGTGTTACACTATCCCGGGCCGCAGACAGCTGACCTGAGCGCATACACGCACCACCACCATTAGATTCTACACTGCAAAAATGACATTATAGATAGTGAAGAAAATGACAAAGTCATTGTTTTTTATTACTGTATATATATATATATATATATATATATATATATACACAGTGGGGCAAAAAAGTATTTAGTCAGCCACCGATTGTGCAAGTTCCCCCACCTAAAATGATGACAGAGGTCAGTAATTTGCACCAGAGGTACACTTCAACTGTGAGAGACAGAATGTGAAAAAAAAAATCCATGAATCCACATGGTAGGATTTGTAAAGAATTTATTCGTAAATCAGGGTGGAAAATAAGTATTTGGTCAATAACAAAAATACAACTCAATACTTTGTAACATAACCTTTGTTGGCAATAACAGAGGTCAAACGTTTACTATAGGTCTTTACCAGGTTTGCACACAAAGTAGCTGGTATTTTGGCCCATTCCTCCATGCAGATCTTCTCGAGAGCAGTGATGTTTCAGGGCTGTCGCCGAGCAACACGGACTTTCAACTCCCGCCACAGATTTTCTATGGGGTTGAGGTCTGGAGACTGGCTAGGCCACTCCAGGACTTTCAAATGCTTCTTACTCCTTTGTTGCCCGGGCGGTGTGATTTGGATCATTGTCATGTTGGAAGACCCAGCCTCGTTTCATCTTCAAAGTTCTCACTGATGGAAGGAGTTTTTGGCTCAAAATCTCACGATACATGGCCCCATTCATTCTGTCCTTAACACGGATCAGTCGTCCTGTCCCCTTGGCAGAAAAACAGCCCCATAGCATGATGTTTCCACCCCCATGCTTCACAGTAGGTATGGTGTTCTTGGGATGCAACTCAGTATTCTTCTTCCTCCAAACACGACGAGTTGAGTTTATACCAAAAAGTTCTACTTTGGTTTCATCTGACCACATGACATTCTCCCAATCCTCTGCTGTATCATCCATGTGCTCTCTGGCAAACTTCAGACGGGCCTGGACATGCACTGGCTTCAGCAGCGGAACACGTCTGGCACTGCGGGATTTGATTCCCTGCCGTTGTAGTGTGTTACTGATGGTGACCTTTGTTACTTTGGTCCCAGCTCTCTGCAGGTCATCCACCAGGTCACCCCCGTGTGGTTCTGGGATCTTTGCTCACCGTTCTCATGATCATTTTGACCCCACGGGATGAGATCTTGCGTGGAGCCCCAGATCGAGGGAGATTATCAGTGGTCTTGTATGTCTTCCATTTTCTGATGATTGCTCCCACAGTTGATTTTTTCACACCAAGCTGCTTGCCTATTGTAGATTCACTCTTCCCAGTCTGGTGCAGGTCTACAATACTTTTCCTGGTGTCCTTCGAAAGCTCTTTGGTCTTGGCCATGGCGGAGTTTGGAGTCTGACTGTTTGCGGAGGAGAAGGATCGTTGAGTGCGAGAGGAACTGACCTGAAAAATAGGATCATGGCCAAGCTTGAAACCTGGATCCCGCGTAGCCGGTTACCAAGATTACGTGAAGTTCCCTCAGAAGGTCTGCTAGATGATGTTAATGCAGCACTACGGGCAATACCTACAACCACGATTACCGACACTAACAAGCTGATCTACAATACGGCAACAGTGATCAGTGAGATGCTTGGCTACAAGTTGAACAGCGACAAGGGGCAGTACCCTCCATGGAGAAGGAGGCTAGAGGGCAAGATCAAAGTAGCATGGAGGGAGGTTAGCCAACTAACGGAGTTGCAGAAAGGTGCGACAAATAAGGTGCCTAAGAAATACAGCAAGCTGTCCATACCTGAGGCCTTGGAAACTGCCAAGCAAAGACTCACAGCCTTGGCCAGCCGCTTGAGGAGGTACACCAGAGAGATAGAAGGCAGGAGAATAAACCAGCTGTTCTCCACAGAACCAGCAAAGGTGTACTCTCAGTGGCAAGGGAACAATAAGAGAACAGCACCACCAAGGCTGGAGACGGAGCAATACTGGAAGAGCATACGGGAGAAGGATGCAACCCATAACGGCAATGCTCAGTGGCTAGAGGATCTGAGGGCAGACCACAGCGACCTCCCTGAACAGGGTCCAGTAACCATCACAGTGGCAGATATCCAAGAAAGGGTCTCCAGTATGAAGAGTTGGACAGCACCAGGGCCCGACATGGTTCACGCCTACTGGCTGAAGAAGCTGACTGCACTCCACGAGCGTCTGGCAGCACAAATGAACCAGCTGCTAGTTAACGAGAGACACCCGGAATGGCTGACTGAAGGCCGGACGGTCCTGATCCCCAAGGACCCCAAGAAGGGACCGGTCCCCTCCAACTACCGACCAATAACCTGCCTCAGTACTACATGGAAGCTCCTGTCAGGCATCATATCGGCTAAGATGAACAGGCACATGGGTCAATACATGAGCGGGACATAGAAAGGAATTGTCAAGAATACCAGAGGCGCAAAACACCAGCTACTGGTAGACAGAACAATCAGCCGAGACTGCAAGACCAGACTGACCAACCTGTGCACTGCCTGGATTGATTACAAGAAGGCCTATGACTCAATGCCCCACAGCTGGATACTGGAATGCCTAGAATTGTACAAGATCAATGGGACCCTAAGAGCCTTCATCAGGAACTCAATGGGGATGTGGCGTACAACACTAGAGGCCAACTCCAAGCCCATAGCACAAGTCACCATCAAGTGCGGGATCTACCAAGGAGATGCTCTGTCCCCACTGCTGTTCTGCATAGGCCTGAACCCCCTCAGTGAGATCATTAACAAGACTGGCTACGGATACCGACTACAGAACGGAGCAGTTGTCAGCCACCTCCTGTACATGGATGACATCAAGCTGTATGCCAAGAGTGAACGAGACATCGATTCACTGATCCACACTACCAGGCTATACAGCAATGACATTGGAATGTCGTTCGGACTGGAGAAGTGTAGTCGGATGGTAACAAAGAGAGGGAAGGTAGTCAGAACTGAGGGGATTGAACTACCAGAAGGCAACATTGCAGACATAGAGGACAGTTACAAGTACTTGGGGATCCCACAGGCGAATGGGAACCATGAAGAGGCCGCTAGAAAAGCTGCAACCACCAAGTACCTGCAGAGGGTCAGGCAAGTCCTGAGGAGTCAGCTGAATGGTAAGAACAAGATCCGGGCCATCAACATGTACGCCCTGCCCGTGATCAGGTACCCTGCTGGGGTAATAGGCTGGCCAAAGGAGGAGATAGAAGCCACTGACATAAAGACAAGAAAGCTCCTTACCATGCATGGAGGGTTTCACCCCAAATCCAGCACCCTGAGGCTGTACGCTAAGCGGAAGGAAGGGGGCCGGGGACTGGTGAGTGTCAGCACCACAGTCCAGGATGAGACAACGAACATCCAAGAATACATTAGGAAGATGGCCCCAACTGACCGAGTGCTCAGTGAATACCTCAGGCAGCAGAAACCCAAGAAAGAGGAGGGAGACGAGGAACCATCATGGAAGGACAGGCCCCTGCACGGTATGTACCACCGGCAGATAGAGGAGGTGGCTGATATCCAGAAATCCTACCAGTGGCTGGACAAAGCTGGACTGAAAGACAGCACAGAGGCACTAATCATGGCAGCACAAGAACAAGCTCTGAGCACAAGATCCATAGAGGCTGGGGTCTATCACACCAGGCAAGACCCCAGGTGCAGGCTGTGTAAAGATGCCCCAGAGACAATCCAGCACATAACAGCAGGGTGCAAGATGCTAGCAGGCAAGGCATACATGGAACGCCATAACCAAGTGGCCGGCATAGTGTACAGGAACATCTGTGCCGAGTATAACCTAGAAGTCCCGAGGTCAAAATGGGAGATGCCCCCAAGGGTGGTGGAGAATGACCGAGCTAAGATCCTGTGGGACTTCCAGATACAGACGGACAAAATGGTGGTGGCTAACCAACCGGACATAGTGGTGGTAGACAAACAGAAGCAGACGGCCGTAGTGATCGATGTAGCGGTTCCGAATGACAGCAATATCAGGAAGAAGGAACACGAGAAGCTGGAGAAATACCAAGGGCTCAGAGAAGAGCTCGAGAGGATGTGGAGGGTGAAGGTAACGGTGGTCCCCGTGGTAATCGGAGCACTAGGTGCGGTGACTCCCAAGCTAGGCGAGTGGCTCCAGCAGATCCCGGGAACAACATCGGAGATCTCTGTCCAGAAGAGCGCAGTCCTGGGAACAGCTAAGATACTGCGCAGGACCCTCAAGCTCCCAGGCCTCTGGTAGAGGACCCGAGCTTGAAGGATAAACCGCCCGCAGGGGCGTGCTGGGTGTTTTTATATATATATATATATATATATATATATATATACCACTATCAGTGCTTGTTCACTCTTGACAATAATTACATTTCTAAATTCTCTTTGTGCATTTACAGATAAACAATATCTAATATTTTATCTAAATGACTGCTTTGTCTTTGAAAATGTGCCTGAGACAGTCCAGTTCTACTCTAAGTACATTCTTACGGTGGCTCACAGGACAAGGCCGCATTCCTGTCTTGCCAGAAGAGAAGAGAAACTTCAGAGTCTTCATGCAGTTCAACCACACCTGTTATATTCCGTATGACAGGGGTCTCAAAATCTAGTCCTCAAGGGCCGGTGTCATGCAACTTTTCCATGTGTCCCTGGTGCAACACACAATTAGTAGGTCATTAGCAAGAGTATAGAACTTGACTGCATGCTGAGGTGGCAACCCCTAACCCCACTCAAGTAAATTTAAGTATATGTATGTATTTGGAAACATGTACTTCTAAAAATTCTTTTATTGCACCATGTTCATTCACTCATGAGCTGCAGTAACATGAATCCAATCCAATCCAATTAGATCACCGCCACGCGACGACGGCTGTCCCAATTCGAAGTGTACTCCAAATGCGCCGTCGATTTCCCCAAATATCAAGCGTGGTCCGGTGCACGCTTCGTGGTCCCATATATCCCACAATTCATAGCGCGGCGGTGGGTGTGGATAATTTTGCAGCAAAATACGGCAGAAGGGAGCGGCCGAAGAGTGAACTGTCAAAAGTAAGTACTGAATATGATGTCACTTATTTATGTGTGAATGTTTAATAATGAAGAACATTAAAACATTACTGTTGGCCACATGTCGGCAAAGTTGTGTGACATTAGTGATGTTGGTATTTTCAGCGTTAACTTGGTTTTAAAGCCTTTACTTCAAAATATATATATAGTTGACCTTAATCTTACAGAGAATGTGATTTCATGGATAATTAAAGTCAGTCATATATCCACAAACACAACAAGCTGAAAGTCAGTGATGCTGCTCGGTTTGCAGTCCTGAATATCACAGCACAAGCAGGATTCACTGCACTGTTAATGTTAGCTATATTATATTGCTGCCTCTGTTCGGTGGTGTCGAGCCAAACGGACTTTAACGTGTGTTTGAACGAGCTGATGGTTCACTCGTTAAGCTGAAAGAAAGATGCTTTAATCAGAGGAGTCACACAAGTGTCCACTGTACCAACTGGGAACTCTTCTTGTTTCGTAATAACACAAACACAAAATCCTCCTTCTCTTGTGCTGTTTTGTAGCAGTGTATACACCTGAGACTGTCACCTGTCTGTCTGCACTCTCTCTCTTTTTCTTTCTCTCTGATTGTTGAATAAAAGTATGAGCTATTCTTATTTCTGTTAATGAAGAGACAATGATGATTTGGGGCATCAAAACCACTCTGGCAGCCTCTGAGTTGGTTGGTTACCATTCATGTTTCAGTGAAAGCTGAGTCAGTGCAAGCAAACTCTTGTGTTTGAATCCTGCAGCTTATCACACATTTGATTTCCATGTGTGACAACTGCAAGTGTCCAGAGTGAGGACAGACTGAGGGACCCACTGCTGCACATCATCTGTGAGGCTTTGCACCCCTGATGATCCACCAGGACAAACTCAGCAGTGTGTGAGGAAGAGGAGGAGGAAGAGCCAGCAGCAGCTGACAGATGGAGAGAATAGACAGACTGTTCCCTGTTTTTGAAGGACTGCTAGGACTGTTGTCTGTCCTGAATCAGTCTTATTAGGTAATGTTTAAATCATTTTATCATTCCAGTGTTTTCAGTGTGGGAGAAAGTACTCAGGGCCTTCAAGTTACACACTATGAAAGGCAGCAACAAGTTTAATGTCCAGAAACCTAAAGTATGTATCAGAAGCAGAATGGACCTAAAAATAAATGTTTGTTTCAGTTCTATGAAGCTTTGAGTATTTTGGATTAGTAGCACTGCTGTGTTTGTTACATCATATTGCTGTAATTGTTTATATGCTTTATATATTCTGAGGTAAGTTGATCTATAGTGTTACATCATACTTTATAAGGATGTTATGTGTTTGTATACTTTCTGCCCAGTTTGACCCATTTAGCAGAAGCCAGCCTGTTTAAGGCTCTGATATCTATTCTGTATGACTTAAAGCAGTTATGACATGGTCTGATTTTCTCACCCAATAAAGGAATATTTCATATATCAGTCTACTCTTCATTTTATCAGAAACAGTTTTCACAGCTCGTACATTTGCTTTTTACACATGTATGTAAGCATTGAGCTAAATGTAATAATGCCAACATATTAAACGAACAATACTTGTCTCTTATGTATAATACATCTGTATATATACTTTTGAGTGAAGATTTAAGGTGATAGGAAATATGAATAACTGCAACTTGAATCTTTGACCCAGAGTTCACGCTCACTGCTGTAATATATATATCTATATCTATATATATATATATATATATATATATATATATATATATATATATATATATATATCTATATATATATATCATAATCTGACAATACTATAATATTGTCCATATTTTATTTACATTACCACAGTGAGATGATCTTAGTCTCATGACCAACATTAGCTAATTGTTATTTACTAACTAATATTAAAATGACTGTTTAGTACAGAAATGAAGCCCAACAATCATGTTTTACAGTCCTGTGGTCTCAGCCTCAGATACTCAACTAATCAAAGTGATGTCATGACAAAAATGAATGACCAACAAAACATTTTTTCTCCTTCATTTCTGTCAAACAAAGGTGTATGTAACGTTTCCAGCGGTTAGTATCATGGTTGCTAGGCAACCTGAACAGCACGACGAAGGCTAGACCATCCCATTTCACAAGCCTCTCACTTCCGCACTTCTCGTACTTATAGTACGCACTGTACGTAGTACGGGTAGGGCACGTACTTCAAGCGTGCAGACCCTGAATTGGGACACAGCCTAAGACCCCTGCCGTATGGTGTTCATGCAGTTTTCTACCCCACAGTTACAGCATGTCTGACTGCCTGTTCAGCATATGAGGAGTTTAAGCATGTGATGACAAAGGCCTTCCATTATGGTGTTTGTCACAGACATCTGGATGATCATTTGGAATAAACTAAAAACTTGTTACTTCATTTTTTATCTTTATTATTATTATTGTTCTTATTTTACATTTTTCATTGTTAGGCATTAGCTTTATTTGTAGTAGTCCTTTCCAACTTCTTTCCCTCTTCCATGTTACTGTGTCAGCTTGTCAGCATCTATTTGGGGTTGGGAGTGGAACAGAAAGTAAGGAAATCCAAAGTGCCATTAAAACCAGGAGAGGTTCTTATATTTCAGAAGAAGGGATTAATTCAAAAGAAATGACCTCAATGCCATATTTTATTTAGGAACCCTAGAGAGCACTTTGCAAAATAACACATTCTTATAATTTCACCCTCAGCTACGACTGTCAGTGAAGGTGATGTAGGTACAGAGCATGTGAGAGTGGTTAAGTTAATGTGTCTTGTCTAGATGAAGGCACAAGAGGGATCAATGGCAAGGCGTAGAGATTCAGTATCTTCAGTCTTCAGTGGACACTCCATTTCTGGCACAAAACACCTGTAACAGATGGTCGATTTAGGAGGTGACCTGACAACTTCAGCCTGTCAAACATAGCAATGGAGTAGTATGTTAAAAAAAAAAAATCGAATTAAGCATGCACTCAGTACCCTAAGAATTATTATGGCAGTTAAACACAGTGACAGTTATATATCATATTATATCACTTCAAACAGAGGTGATCCAGTAATGCTGTATTAATGAATTAGACTAACTATTCCCTTTAGCTAAAGTTATTAAGTTAGCTAAAGAGTTGGGATGCTGTGTAAGACATAAATAAAGCTAAAATACAAAGGTTTGGACACTGTTTTGCATGTTTCCCTACTGTAGGGGTCTCTGCAAGCATACAGAGGGGGTACTCTGAGAGGGTACAAGATGACAACTTTGGAATTCTACTAGAAACAGTCGATTGTATTTGTTTGTCAAAGCTGAATCCAGGGCAAACTATGCTAAATTTGCGTTTTCAGCTAACAGCTACATAAGGCATAAAAGTTACTGTACGGCTATCATTTGTTAACATGACGCTTGTTCTTATACATGTAATACATTTATTACCAACCTGAGAGTTTATCCGCTGGTGATTCGACATGACAAATGACTTCTGAAGTCTTAATTCAGCTCAAGATGCTGTAGATTCCCGTCAGTAACACTTTCGGTCCGCTAGTAAAACGTAGTTCTATTAATCTGCGCTTGAACCGGAACCAGATGTAAGTCCCAAAAAACGGAATTTTGGAACTGAAACTGAATGGCGAGAAGTGAATCTGAAATCATTTGAGAGCTAATTGTTTAAAGGATAAAATACGGTTTCAAAGCAAATTATTTATTTATTTATTTATTTATTTAGGACAGTACATGTTAATGAACATAAATGTAAAAAAAAATTACATGAATGTAAACATACCAGATTATAGCCAAGGACTAATTTCCATCTGTTGTCCTTAAGCATAAAAAATAGACATAATAATTCATAAAAATTCATCATTCATTCATAATAAAAACTCCATCACCAAACTTACACATACACACCATTCTGTTCCCAAATAAAACATTAAAACTATACAACTCATACATGATCACACACTTGATTTGTCCATAACCAGTTTTTAACCTTTGCCTTAAACAAATTGAGTGTAGAGCATTCTCTAATGGGTTGAGGAAGACTGTTCCACAGATGGTCACCCTTGACAGAGAGGACGTTCTGCCCAAATGCTGTGGGGTATAAACAAGTCTCCTCGGATTGAAGCTCGAGTGGTCCTGTCTGAGCTTTCTTTATGCTTAATGAACTGCTTTAGTGGTGGAGCAAGGGAGTGTAAGACTTTATATACTAAACACACTCTTTTAAGTTTCATTAGGTTATTGAAGTTCAGTAATTAATGTTTTTTTAACACATGACAGTGGTGGTGGGAAGTCGGTTTTTTGTCAAGTAGTTTTAAACTTCTTTTATAAATGTTTTCAATAGTTTTAAGTGTTGTTGGACAAGCAAGTGACCAGGACGTCAAACAATAGTCCATATGAGAGATGATCATTGAGTAAAAATATGTTTTTGCAACATTCATATTTAAATTATTACGTATATGATTAAAATTTCGATTATTAAAATTAATTTTCAAAATCTAAAATTCAATTTCAATTTAGTGATGATCATTTTCAAACCAATAAATTGAATTTCAAATTAGGCTAATTCATATTCAGTTTGTAAAAGCATTTGTTCAAGTTACAATTCAGATTCAATCCCAGCAATTCAAATTCGAATTTAACTTATTCAAATTCAGTTTCTGATGGCACAGATTTCTGCCCACATTTCAAGGCCTACCTGGGCATTCTGTGAGATGTTACAGTGAGAGTAACATGCAGACTGGCTCAGCCGCTTCTGTTTTGTATATAGATTTTTGTGTTTTGTTTTGAATTAAGTCAGTTGTTTATTTTCTTTGTAAATAATCTTTTGTGCACCTGGGAGGCCGGCAGAATAAACTATACACACCGAATGCTTCCTGACTACGCCTGCATTTTTTCGGGAGAAGTTTAGGAGCAACATGTACATTTAAAATTTACGTTGACATATGTTTATATATTGTGTTTTTATAGTTATAGTTATCTCGAGATCTTGAAGGATTGCATGGGAGCAAGTCTCAGGTGGGTGAAAACCTCTCTTCCCTTTTTGTTCAAACAAAAAGTGTACGTGGACTGACATATTTGTGGGATCATAAATTCCGCTTGAGTTGTCACACAATCAACATGAGCCATGTGAAAAAAGGAACAAGTTTTTACGTTAAGGGCCAAGGTCTGAAACTTCTGTAAGACAATGCCCAACCATCTGTCTAAGCTAATTATAGGCCAATCTCCAACCTTCCTTTCATTTCAGAAATCATTGAGAAAGTAGTTGTCAAACTGCCAGCAGATCATCTGCAGAGGAATGGCTTATTTGAAGAGTTTCAGTCAGGTTTCAGAGACTGTCCTCTCCCCCTTCCTCTTCACCCTCTACACCACAGACTTCACTCACTGCACAGAGACCTGCCATCTTCAGAAGTTTTCTGATGACTCTGCGGTGGTTGCATCAGCAGGGATGATGAGACAGAGTACCGGGCTGTGGTCGACTCCTTTGTCACGTGGTGTGAGCAGAATCATCTGCAGCTCAACGTGGCAAAGACCAAGGAACTGATCGTGGACTTCAGGAAGACCAGGAAACACTTGACCCCTGTTTCAATCCAGGGGGTCAGTGTTGACATTGTGGAGGACTATAAATACCTTGGAGTACACATTGACAATAAACTGGACTGGGCTAAAAACACCACAGCACTTTACAGGAAGGGCCAGAGTCGTCTCTATTTTTTGAGGCGACTGAGGTCCTTCAACATATGCCGGAAAATGCTGAGGATTTTCTATGAGTCTGTTGTGGCCAGTGCAATCCTCTATGCTGTTGCATGCTGGGGGAGCAGGCTGAGGGTCGCAGATGCCAACAGACTCAATAAACTAATCCGTAAGGCCAGCAATGTTGTGGGGATGGAGCTGGACTGAGATTATGGATGCTGTCCAAGATAAAGACAATGTTGGATAACACCTCCCACCCACTCCATGACATGCTGGTCAGTCACAGGAGCATGTTCAGTGAGAGACTGAGATTACCAAAAAAGCACCACTGAACGACACAGGAAATCTTTCCTGCCTGTGGCCATCTCCCTGTACAACGCATCCACTTAACACACTGTTTGCTGCTATAACTACACGTTTCTTTTTCAGCTATTTATTTATGAGTGACTTATGTATGCATGTATGTATGTATGTATATACATATATGTATATATTGTACTATTCTTAGTTAGTGTATTGTCTGTCTTGTCTTAATGTTGGTTTATAATGGAGCACTGTAAAAAAAATAATTTCCCCCAGGGATCAATAAAGTATTCTGATTCTGATTCTGATTACAGCACAGAAACAGCTTTAGTGAAGGTTACAAATGATCTTCTTATGGCCTCTGACAGTGGACTCATCTCTGTGCTTGTCCTGCTAGACCTCAGTGCAGCGTTCGGTACTGTTGACCATGATGTTCTATTAGAACGATTAGAGCACGCTGTAGGTATTACAGGTACTGCACTGCAGTGGTTTGTATCATATCTATCTAATAGATTCCAATTTGTTCATCTAAATGGAGAGTCCTCTTCACACACTGAGGTCAATTATGGTGTTCCACAGGGTTCAGTGCTAGGACCAATTCTGTTTACATTATGCATACTTCCCTTAGGCAGTATCATTAGAAGACATAGTATACATTTTCACTGCTATGCAGATGACACCCAGCTCTATCTGAAGCCAGATAACACACACCAAATAGTTAAACGGCAGGAATGTCTTAAAGATGTAAAGACCTGGATGGCCTCTAATTTTCTGCTTCTAAATTAAAATAAAACTAAAGGTTATTGTACTCGGCCCTGAAAATTTTAGAAATATGGTATCTAACCAGATTCTTACTCTGGATGGCATTACCTTGGCCTCCAGTAACACTGTGAGGAACCTTGGAGTCATTTTTGACCAGGACATGTCCTTCAGTGCACATTAAACAAATATGTAAGACTGCTTTCTTCCATTTGCGTACTTACAGGGACTAGAAAGAGAGAGCAGATTTCTCCTTTTTTGGCTTCCCTTCATTGGCTTCCTGTTAAATCCAGAATTGAATTCAAAATCCTTCTCCTCACATACAAGGTCTTAAATAATCAGGTCCCATCTTATCTTAATGACCTTGTAGTACTATATCACCCTATTAGAGCACTTCACTCTCGCACTGCAGGCTTACTTGTTGTTCCTAGAGTATTTAAAAGTAGAATGGGAGGTAGAACCTTCAGTTTTCAGGCCCCTTTTTTGTGGAACCAGCTTCCAATTTGGATTGGACAGACACTATCTCTACTTTTAAGATTAGGCTTAAAACTTTCCTTTTTGCTAAAGCATATAGTTAGGGCTGGATCAGCTGACCCTGAATCCTCCCTTAGTTATGCTGCAATAGACGTAGGCTGCCGGGGGATTCCCATGATGCATTGAGTTTTTCCTTTCCAGTCACCTTTCTCACTCACTGTGTGTTTGTAGACCTCTCTGCACTGAATCATCCTTGTTATTAATCTCTGTCTCTCTTCCACAGCATGTCTTTCATCCTGTTTTCCTTCTCTTACCCCAACCGGTCGCAGCAGATGGCCGCATCTCCCTGAGCCTGGTTCTGCCGGAGGTTTCTTCCTGTTAAAAGGGAGTTTTTCCTTCCCACTGTCGCCAAAGTGCTTGCTCATAGGGGGTCATATAACTGTTGGGGTTTTCTCTGTATCTATTATTGTAGGATCTACTGTACAATATAATGCGCCTTGAGGCGACTGTTGTTGTGATTTGGCGCTATATAAATAAAATTGAATTGAATTGAAATTGACTGTCAGCTTTTGAGGTCGCCTGACAGAAGGTATGAATGGGGATTTAAATTCAAATCCAATTTATTTATATTGCACGTTTAAAAACAGAAAGTTTAACCAAGGTACTGTACAGACACAAAAACACGGTATAAAACAAAAGATAAAACCACTCACATAAAATAAAACAAAGACAATAAAAGGAGCATATTAACTCACACCAGTCCAAATGCTATTGAAAAAAGACATGTTTTCAAAAGAGACTTAAAAACAGGAAGTGAAGATGCCTGTTGAATATTTAAAGGCAATGTATTCCAAAGTTTGTGAGTCACAATTGAAAAACCTTGTTCTCCTCTAAGTTTCTAGCAAACTGGGTCTAGTTTGCCAGTGATGCAGCAGCAGCTCCTGAGTGAATGAACATGGTGCAATAAAAGTATTTTTAGAAGTACATTTTTCCAAACACTTACATTAACTTAAATTTACTTTAGTAGGGTTAGGGGTTGCCACTTCAGTATGCAGAGAAGTTATGTACTCTTGATAATGACCTACTAATTTTATTCAGGTGTGTTGCAACAGGGACACGTGGAAAAGTTTCAGGACACCGGCCCTCGAGAAGTTAAAGACCCCTGATCTAGCAATCTATGCTATGATCAGGGGTTTTGTTGTTGGGTGATCGTGGCTCACGAGTTGGGAGTTTGCTTTGTAATCGGAAGGTTGCCGGTTCGAGCCCCGGCTCGGACAGTCTCAGTCGTTGTGTCCTTGGGCAAGACACTTCACCCATTGCCTACTGGTGGTAGTCAAAGGGCTCGGTGGCGCCAGTGTCCGGCACCCTCGCCTCTATCGGTGCGCCCCAGGGTGGCTGTGGTTACAATGTAGCTTGCCATCATCAGTGTGTGAATGGGTGGGTGACTGGATGTGTAAAGTGCTTTGGGTCCTTAGGTACTAGTAAAACGCTATACAAATACAGGCCATTTACCATTTTGTTGTTTTTTGTACACAGCCATGCCATAAATGTTGTCATATTTTTTGTAAACAGATGAAAAAAGTTTAGTTCATTATCTTAGATATCACAGAGCTGCACTGATGCTGCTTTCAAAGGCAGGTACTGAATAAAAAGTGCTGTTCTGCATAATTGTAAGCATATTTTCATCAATACTAAGCTTTCATTTGTTTCATAATTCTCCATGTACTGCTTTCTGTTTCTGTGTCTGTTACCACACAAGCAATCAGCATGGTGCCGCTCACTGCTGCCAAAGCTGCCTCTGTCCAAACAGACAGCCAGTGTCTGAGCAACACTATATTGATTCTCATCAAATTTCTATCTTTGCAGAGAGCTACCACGTCATTCTAAGGAACATGGGGGAAATGGGTGCAGGTTTAATGGAAAACCAGTCTGTCTTTGGCCAGAGCTTTTATGAAAAAGAAGTAATAATACTACTACTACTACTGATAATAATAATAATAATAATAATAATAATAATAATAATAATAATAATAATAATAATAATAATGTATACGTTATTGATCCTCGTGGGGAAATTCCTCTCTGCAAATAACCCATTCACTCAGTGAAGTTCATAAAATCACTGCTTCATGTGTCCTCAGATACATAAATTACCCTAAATGGGGAGTTTATTATACTTATATTAATCTTATCTAATAAAAACAAAAACAAAAAATGAAAAACTATGAGAAAAATGTCTTCAGCAAAATGTCTTCTAGTTCCTACTGACTTTTGCCACAAAAACACTCAGTTCAAAGAGCAAATCATTTTCTGGCTTGATATAGTTCTATGTGGGTTTCACTTTTCAGACAAGCTACATCCATCTTTTATTCTATCTATGGCTATTATATGATTTGCTGATCGCTAAAATGTACAATATGCGTAAGTGGGTATCATAAATCATGCTGGCTGGTTATATCATTCAGATAGTTAGCCAACTAGTCACTTAGAATTAATATTGTTAGTGCACGATGTTAGCTGATGAGGCACAGAAAGTATTGATGAATTTTATCTACCCAAGATTTTGTTATGTCTGATAGCTTGCTTTTGTACATGTAAGCAGACATGCTAGTTTAAAATGAGATTTGATCCCCAAATCCAAACAGTTGTTCCACATATCAAAAGGCTTGCTAATGTTGACTATTTTCCTCTGATGTCAAATTACATTTTGGCCAGACAAAGTATACAAAACTGTTATTCTTAATGTAAATGCCAGTAACACTGTGTTAAATTTAATTTTACATAGTGCTACTTTGGCAGCGTGGTGGCACGGTGGCTAGCACTATTGCCGCACAACAAGAAGGTCCCGAGTTCAATTCCGCCATCAGGCTGGGGTCTTTCTATGTGTAGATTGCATGGGTTCTCCCTGGGTACTCTGCCTTCCTCCCCCAAAGACATCCAGTTAGTGGGAATAGATTAATAGATCAATCTAAATTGCCAATAGGTGCGAATGGTTGTTTGTCTCTGTGTGTTAGCCCTGTGACATACTGGTGACCTGTCCAGGGTGTACCCTGCCTCTGGCCCTATGACAGCTGGGATAATCTCTGGCCTACGACTGAGTTAACATTAGCTAACATGGATAAATAAATCTAGTTGTTGTTGTTGTTACAAGGAAAATATATCTGAATTTGTATGAGTATTCTTTTTGTTGTCCTTTTTTGTCTTCATGGTTGTTGTGCTAGAAGCTAGCAGTTTCTTAATCTTTGTAGTTAGCAGAATATACTCGCTATACCAACCAGCTATTATTGCTCATTGATAATAGTGAAGGTGGAAACAAGGAGAGAATCAAAAGTGAGCATAACTGGGATTGCCTTTTGATTTGTAATAGATCTCAAGCTGTTGGAGACACCCAAAATAACCTAAGAAAGTTTATTTTTGGAATTACATTCAAGTCATTTCACACATTGTTAATACAAAGTGCTAATACTTGAAAGGTTGCCTAATACATAGTTAAAATACTTAAAAATCATAATTATAATAAGAGTCACTGGCCTAATTTTACAGCTTTACCTATCACTTCTGCCACTTTATCTCTCGGTTCATTTTTCATGCATTCCCAGACGTTATATGCCCTACTTAACATTGCTGGTGAAGAGGCTCATTAGTAAAATTAGACTTGATTAGTTCCCCATCCAGTTCTTCATCAAAGCAGTCTTCTCTCGATTTGGTCAAATTTCATCTTCACTGCACAGAAAATTTCCTGACAGTTTCAACATCTGTGCGCTGTGCAGCTTTGCCATTAAAGCTGCCTCACATGTACCGATGGAACTGTAAAAGGCGGAAAACAGAAACAAAAAGTCAAGCAGAGAAACTAGGACGAAGCATGAAAACAGACAGAAAGGGAGGGAGGGAGACATTATTCCCATATCTAACATTTGAAAAGCTTTGATGAAATGATTACTGATATACAAGTCAAACGTGTCTGGGAAGGTTATTGATTTTACATCTGCTGTCAGACATTAAAAAGAGTCATAAAAAGCAGCTGCACAAACCTTTTGTCACTGAGTGGCATCATGAACAGAAAAATGTTTATTTATATAACCATGTTAAAAATGTATCAAAAAGTTTAGAAAGGTTATCAATCATATAAAGAGGAAATACTTATTCAGTAAATAAAATATAAATGAAGAAAAACAAAAGCCATGTCTAAATAAGAAGTTCTGTACTTCTATACTTCTGTACAGTGACCTCGCCCCCAGAGATAGGTGAGTCGTCTCCCTCATCCCCAGACTCTGTCTCCTCCACAGAAGACGTGCCAGTGGGATTAAGGAGCTTCTTGAAGTATTCCTTCCTATCAGCTGCCTCTGAAGTGCCACAGCTTAACTTCACCTCTGGTGTCCACCATTTGGTTCAGGGGTTACCACCACGACAGGCAGTACTTTGCAGCTGCAGCTGAGTGCAATGGCTTTGGCAATGGAGGTGCTGAACACAGTCCATTTGGACTCAGTGTCCCCAGTCTCCCTTGGAATGCTGTTGAAGCTCTGCTGGAGGTGTGCATTAAAGACCTCGTGATCGGGGCCTCTGCTAGGCGTCCCCTCACTATACATTTAGGTGTGCCAGGACCTGCTTTCTCCCATACTAATTAGAGGAAGAGAGGTGAGAGATACAGGTCTACCAATGATAATGATCTTTCAAAGGGATGTTTGGTTCCATTGGTTCATCCTTTCGATGATTAAGGTCTATATGGCAGCCATTTAAGCCTCCCATGAGGACTACATAGATGGTTCAGTGAGTTAATACCTGCTAGTCTGTCATTTTATGAGAACAGTACATGGGCTCCTCCCAAGTTTCACAGTCACCATTTGAACCACTAAGTTAAGTGGTTGTAAAAAGTTGTCTTTAAAGATGGTCCTTTTCCTGGCTCTTACATAAGAAAAATACATCAGCAGTATTCAAGTACACAAATCACACAGGGTAATTCCAGGGTTACACTCAGGCCTTTAGGAGATCTAACCAGCTAACCACCATTTATTCCATGAGCTGATGTTTTCAGAGAACAGGGGTTATGAGATAAATATTCTTAAGTTTTAATGACTTGTCACTAACACCAAGAATTTCTCCTCTACCACTTTTGACAGTGTTTATGTTCTAAAGCCCATCCAGTTTTGATTTTGACTGAGTGGTGAGAAAAGCAATAATGAAGAGTGCAGTGGTGTTCTATATGCTATATATATGCTTAATATTAAAAAGTGTTTTTATGTTTATTAAAAAGAAATCTAGGATAAGGCGGTACAGTTTCAATAATTGGCTGTTATCATCTGCAGCAACTTAAGGTTAGTAGTTTGCCCAGTATATTTGGCATGCAGACTGGAATAACCAGGGATCAAACAACCAAGCCTCAAATAAGTAAATGACTACTTCTAAATGACAGCTTTACTAGAGCACATTCTGTGTGTTCTAGTAAACATACAGAACGTAGAACTGAATTGAATACATGAGCTTATTTCCAGTGATACCAATCTAGTTTTTCTGATCCAAAAATAGAATCTAGTCTTCCTAATCAAAGAGTGAAGTCAAGAGTGAACCTATGTTGAGTCTGGTTTAGTGTTGTGATTTTATTATATTGCCCATAATATGACACTAAGACAATTAAACCATCAACCGTCCGATTAGTAACTGACCTGATCTACCTCCTGAAGTACAGCCACCCCTAAAAACTAATGCCACTTATTGTTTGCTAGAAGCGAACAAAACTCACTCTTGCTTCCTGGCAATTTGATACCTATTACTCCGTGTCTTTCTGTCACTTTTGTTATTACATGTTACTTTTTTCATACAATTTGGTGTGAAGAAAAAGTGAAGTCCAAAGCAGGTCTACAGGGAGTGCAGAATTATTAGGCAAATGAGTATTTTGTCCACATCATCCTCTTCATGCATGTTGTCTTACTCCAAGCTGCATAGGCTCGAAAGCCTACTACCAATTAAGCATATTAGGTGATGTGCATCTCTGTAATGAGAAGGGGTGTGGTCTAATGACATCAACACCCTATATCAGGTGTGCATAATTACTAGGCAACGTCCTTTCCTTTGGCAAAATGGGTCAAAAGAACGACTTGACAGGCTCAGAAAAGTCAAAAATAGTGAGATATCTTGCAGAGGGATGCAGCAGTCTCAAAATTGCAAAGCTTCTGAAGCGTGATCATCGAACAATCAAGCGCTTCTTTCAAAATAGTCAACAGCGTCACAAGAAGCGTGTGGAAAAACCAAGGCGCAAGATGCCACTTGCCACCAGTTTGGCCATATTTCAGAGCTGCAACATCACTGGAGTGCCCAAAAGCACAAGGTGTGCAATACTCAGAGACATGGCCAAGGTAAGAAAGGCTGAAAGACGACCACCACTGAATAAGACACACAAGCTGAAACGTCAAGACTGGGCCAAGAAATATCTCAAGACTGGTTTTTCTAAGGTTTTATGGACTGATGAAATGAGAGTGAGTCTTGATGGGCCAGATGGATGGGCCCGTGGCTGGATTGGTAAAGGGCAGAGAGCTCCAGTCCAACTCAGACGCCAGCAAGGTGGAGGTGGAGTACTGGTTTGGGCTGGTATCATCAAAGATGAGCTTGTGGGGCCTTTTCGGGTTGAGGATGGAGTCAAGCTCAACTCCCAGTCCTACTGCCAGTTTCTGGAAGACACCTTCTTCAAGCAGTGGTACAGGAAGAAGTCTGCATCCTTCAAGAAAAACACGATTTTCATGCAGGACAATGCTCCATCACACGCGTCCAAGTACTCCACAGCGTGGCTGGCAAGAAAGGGTATAAAAGAAGAAAAACTAATGACATGGCCACCTTGTTCACCTGATCTGAACCCCATTGAGAACCTGTGGTCCATCATCAAATGTGAGATTTACAAGGAGGGAAAACAGTACACCTCTCTGAACAGTGTCTGGGAGGCTGTGGTTGCTGCTGCACGCAATGTTGATGGTGAACAGATCAAAACACTGACAGGATCCGTGGATGGCAGGCTTTTGAGTGTCCTTGCAAAGAAAGGTGGCTATATTGGTCGCTGATTTTTTTTTGTTTTGTTTTTGAATGTCAGAAATGTATATTTGTAAATGTGGAGATGTTATATTGGTTTCACTGGTAAAAATAAATAATTGAAATGGGTATATATTTGTTTTTTGTTAAGTTGCCTAATAATTATGCACAGTAATAGTCACCTGCACACACAGATATCCCCCTAAAATAGCTAAAACTAAAAACAAACTAAAAACTACTTCCAAAAACATTCAGCTTTGATATTAATGAGTTTTTTGGGTTCATTGAGAACATGGTTGTTGTTCAATAATAAAATTATTCCTCAAAAATACAACTTGCCTAATAATTCTGCACTCCCTGTACATGCTGACAACACTGTAGCTATACTTGAGTGTCTATAAAAACGATCATGTATATTTATTAGTATTTTTTTTCTGGTGTTCTGTAAAAGCCTCATTTACTGTGGTTTTGGTGTTTTGCTTGTGATTTTTGACACTTGACTAGTTTGTAATATGTATTTATTTTTCAGGCCCTGTAATCTGAGTTACTTTTGAAACCGTGGCGCTATCATTTAACTGTCTTGTGTTTGTCTCTGAATGCATGCATCAGTGAGAGAATTCAGTCTGTGACTCTGGCAGGCACAGAACAGGAACTGAGTGGAAGAGTGTATGACAAACAATTTCAATTTATGAATGCAAATCACATCCCAGTTTCTCTGTCCTTGGTTATCGCTTCCTTTTTTGTGTATAAATATATGTTGCTTTGTGTAAACACAATGACTTTAACAATTTAATCCAGAGCAGATGTAGGCTCGGTCTTCAAGTGCAGACACACACCTGTACATACAGTAGCTTTCAAAAGTATTCGGCCCCCTTGAACTTTTCCACATTTTGTCACATTACAGCCACAAACATGAATCAATTTTATTGGAATTCCACATGAAAGACCAATACAAAGTGGTGTACACGTGAGAAGTGGAACAAAAATCATACATGATTCCAAACATTTTTTTTTTTTACAAATAAATGACTGCAAAGTGGGGTGTGCATAATTATTCAGCCCCCCTGAGTAAATACTTTGTAGAACCAGTTTTGCTGCAATTACAGCTGCCAGTCTTTTAGGGTATGTCTCTACCAGCTTTGCAAATCTGAAATCCTTGCCCATTCGTCTTTGCAAAACAGCTCCAGCTCAGTCACATTAAAGAAATTAGTTTAAACCATGGCTCCTCCCCACCTCTTTTAACCAATCAGATAGATGCACATTCTTATACACAAAACTCTGTAAGATAGTTACTTTCCTTTGGGAAGTTGGCTGCAGTTAACTAGTTACAGATTCCAGTTTTCTGAACAGAAGAGATCCATGTACATGTTAATTATTAATCATCCAATTGTCACGAGCTGAAAGCAGGGACTCAAGCGCAGAGCAGGTTGATGTCTCAGAACACGATTTATTTACACACCCGTGCAATAATATATACAGTGACGGGAAATTCAGGGTTCCAGGGGATTAGGGGAAGGCACTCTCTCTCTCACGCTCGCTCACGTCCTCACACGCGTTCGTACCGCGGGGAGGTCACAGGTCCGGGAAGATAAGCTGGAACAGGGAAAGGGAGAAATCACTCACAAATCACGAAGGCATAAAGGTGTAAGACCACGGGAGCTGGAAAGGTAGACTAACGTCAGTAGCGCAATCATCCCGCGATGAGAGGATCTGTGACCCAGCCTCAAATAGAAGATGGATAATCAGCTGATCGCCAACAGCTGTGAGAGCCAAGGGCGGGAGCCAGCTGTGAGCTCCGCCCAGGCAGAGAGATAGGGGGAGAAAGAGAAAAAAAAACACAAGTGTAGCCTTGTGAGGCCGGCTGGGCAGGCACGGGGACCATGACAGTACCCCCCCCTCAACGGGAGCCTCCCGGCGACCCACCAGGCTTACCTGGATGCCTGCGATGGAAGTCCCGAAGCATATTCCTGTCCAGAATAGCCGCCCGAGGCACCCAGGAATGTTCCTCTAGCCCGTAGCCCTCCCAATCCACCAGGTACTGAAAACCCCTGCCCCGGCGCCGGGAGTCCATGATGCGGGAGATGTCATAGACCAGCTGACCACCCACAAGCCGGGGGGGCGGCGGGGGCCTGGCAGGAGGACACAGCGGGCTGGAGAGCACCGGCTTGACCTGGGACACATGGAAAACATTGTGAATCCGCATGGTACGAGGCAGCTTGAGGCGAACGGACACAGGGTTGACAATGGAGTCTATGGGAAAGGGGCCAATGAACTGAGGTGACAGCTTCTTAGACTCCGTCCGCAACGGCACAAAACGGGTAGACAGCCATACCTGTTGACCGATGGAGTATTCAGGGGCCGGTGTCCGGTGACGGTCAGCGAGGGCTTTGTTGCGCTCCTTAGTGTGTAGAGTGGCCCGAGTAGCACGCCAGGCCCGGCGGCACCTGCGGAGGTGAGCCTGAACAGAGGGGACAGAGTGCGCACCTTCGACAGCTGGGAGCAGGGGTGGTTGGTAGCCCAGGGATGCCTCAAAGGGTGACCTGCCCGTGGCGGCGGAGGCGTGGCTGTTGTGGGCGTACTCGATCCATGGCAGCTGTTCACTCCAGGTTGATTGATTGTGGGAGGCAACACACCGGAGGGCAGCTTCCAACTCCTGGTTAGCCCGTTCGGACTGTCCGTTGCTCTGTGGGTGGAAACCGGAAGAGAGGCTGACCTTGGCCCCCAATGCGGTGCAAAACTCCTTCTATACTCGGGAAGTGAACTGTGGTCCCCTGTCTGAGACGATGTCCTCGGGGATCCCGTGGAGCCTGAACACATGTGAGGCGAGGAGCCGAGCCGTCTCCAGAGCCGTAGGGAGTTTAGGAAGGGCGACAAAGTGTGCGGCCTTAGAGAAACGGTCGATGATAGTTAGTATGGCGGTGTAACCTGCAGAAGGAGGCAGTCCAGTGATGAAGTCCAGCGCGATGTGTGACCATGGTCGAGCCGGCGTAGGGAGAGGTAGAAGATGGCCCGACGGAGGTTGGTTTGACCGCTTGTTCTGGGCGCAGGCGGGGCAGGCGGTCACAAACTCCCTGGCGTCCCTCGCCATGGTGCCCCACCAGAAGTAGCGTCGAAGGAAGGACAGGGTACGGAAGACCCCGGGGTGGCATGAGAAACGGGCAGTGTGAGCCCACTGGAGTACCTGGGAGCGGACCGCCGAGGGGACGAAGAGGCGGCCCGTTGGGCCGGTCCCAGGATCCGGTTCAGTCTCTTGTGCCTCCTGAATGAGGGATTCAATCTCCCAGGAAACGGCTCCAACCACCCAGGCCGCCGGCAGAACTGGTTCGGGTACCGACTCCTCCTCCGTGGTGGAAAACTGCCGGGACAGGGCATCCGGTTTCACGTTGCGAGATCTGGGCCTGTAGGTGATGGTGAAATCAAAGCGAGCGAAGAACAATGCCCACCTGGCTTGCCGAGTACTGAGGCGTCTGGCCGAACGGATGTACTCCAGGTTCTTGTGATCCGTCCAAACAATGAATGGGTGAGCAGCCCCCTCCAGCCAATGTCTCCATTCCTCCAAGGCGAGTTTTATGGCCAAGAGTTCCCGATCCCCGACGTTGTAATTGCTTTCTGCGGGTGAGAGACGGCGAGAGAAGAAAGCACACGGGTGAAGCTTACCGTCCTCCTGTTGTGAGAGAACCGCCCCCACCCCGGAGTCAGAAGCGTCGACCTCCACCACGAACTGCCTTGTGAGGTCCGGCTGCCGGAGGATGGGCGCTGAGGATAACCTCTCCTTGAGCTGGACGAAGGCTCGCTGAGCGGCAGGGTCCCACAGAAAAGGAACCTTCGGAGAGGTGAGTCTAGTGAGAGGGAGAGAGATCTTACTGAAATCACGAATGAATCTCCTGTAGAAATTAGCGAATCCCAGAAAACGTTGCAGTTGGCGGCGATTAGGAGGGACTGGCCATTCAACCACCGCACGCACCTTCCCAGGGTCGGTACGTAGATTTCCGTTCTCAACTATATAGCCCAGGAAAGCCACCGCAGGCGTGTGGAACACACACTTCTCCCCCTTCACAAACAGCCGGTTCTCCAAGAGGCGTTGCAGGACCTGTCTCACATGCACCTGATGCTCCGCGAGTGAAAAAATGAGAATATCATCCAAGTACACAAAGACACAGCGATTAACAAAGTCACGAAGCACCTCGTTCACCATGGTCTGAAAAACAGCGGGAGCGTTGGTGAGGCCGAAGGGCATAACAAGGTACTCAAAGTGCCCCTGGTGAGTATTGAAGGCCGTCGTCCACTCATCCCCCTCCCGGATGCGAACCAGGTGGTAGGCGTTGCACAGGTCCAGCTTAGTAAAAACAGTCATGCCCTGGAGCAGCTCAAAAGCAGAGGAAAGCAGTGGCAAAGGATACTTGTTCTTGACAGTGATCAGGTTAAGGCCCCGAAAGTCGATACACGGGCGCAACGAACCGTCCTTCTTGTCCACGAAGAAGAACCCAGCCGCAACCGGGGAGGAGGAGGGACGGATCAAGCCCGTAGTGAGCGACTCAGAGATGTAACGCTCCATAGCGACCCGCTCCGGCTGGGAGAGGCTGTACAGGCGGCTAGACGGCAACGGAGCCCCCGGAAGGAGATCGATAGCGCAGTCATACGGGCGGTGGGGGGGAAGGGACCGCGCCCGATCCTTGCAGAACACGCCACGCAAGTCATGATAGACCCGCGGAACCGCCGAAAGATCTGGGGGGTCGGACGGCGAACCAGAGGGCAGAAGCGGAATGGGCGCCGTGGCCGCCCGAAGGCAGGACATGTGACAATTAACACTCCAACCCAGGACGTCACCCTTCTCCCAGTCAATGTGCGGGTTATGGAGCACAAGCCAGGGGTGACCGAGAACCAGCGGAGTGAGTGGAGCCGTGAATGCAAAAAAACAAATCCTCTCCGTGTGATTGCCCGAGAGAGACAACGAAAGGAATTCCGAGACATGAGTGATATCGGGCAGGCGGTGACCAGAGAGCGCGTGCACGCGGAGAGGGCGTGACAAGGGCTCCAAAGCGATGTTCAGCTTGGCGGCGAGCGAGGTGTCAATAAAGTTCTGCTCAGCCCCAGAGTCAATGAGTACTGAAAGCGAGTGAAAAACAGATTGTACTTGAAGTTTGGCCGGTAAGAGAAGTCTGGGGAGAGGGTTTTTACTAGACAGATCGCCCACCAGCACCCTCTCAATCACTGGCGAGCGCGCCCTTTTGCCAGCGTCGGGCACGAGGAGACAGAGTGACCCTTACGGCCACAATAGACGCACTCACCGGCGGCCAGACGGCGCTGGCGCTCTGCAGGCGTTAGCCGCGAGTGTCCAAGCTGCATGGGCTCCTCCTCATCACCGGCGTCAGAGTCGCGCGGCCCGCGGCCGGCTGGAGAGGCCCCGTGATAATCCAGTGATTCCTGTCCCGTCCGTGTGTGCGCGCTCCGGTGTGCACGTACTCTGTCATCCAGCCGAACGCACAGGGTCATAAGCGCGTCTAGGGAAGAAGGCAGTTCACGAAGCATCAGTTCTTTCTTTATGTCTTCGTTAACATTAGAAAGCAAAGTACTCTTTAAAGCCTCCTCCCCCCACTCTGTCTGTTCAGCTAAGGTGAAGAAGTCAATAGAGAAATCAGCCAAACTCCGCTTGCCTTGTTTGAGCGCGAGCAGGCGCTGGCCGGCTGTGAGCGTGGTGGATTTTCTATCGAAGACGCCTTTGAACTTATCCAAAAAGTCAGAATACGTTATGTCAGGGTTGGCGTGAAGCACAGCTTGAGCCCAAATCAGAGCCCGATCCTGGAGTAGTTGAACTATATATGCAATCTTAGCACCATCGTTAGCAAAAGCTTGCGGTTGCTGACGAAACTGAAGGGCACATTGAGTGAGGAAGCCAGCACATTTATCAATTTCTCCGGAGAAAGCTTTCGGTGTGGGTAGAAATCTGTTAGCTTGGGTAAGTGAAGAAGCAGGAGGTGTGGCACTTACTGCTGAGGCCGAGGCTTCCTGGAGAGGAGCGGCGGCAGGTGGAATTGCCGGCAGGGGTGTTCGTTGGGCCACAGCCTGCGTGAGAGCAGCGAGCTCGCCACGGAGATGAACAAACATCTGTTCGTGTCGCTCCAGCATTGCGGCCAGGGTGGCGAGAGTGGGAGTGGAGGCCGCCGAGTCTGCTGAGTCCATTTCCTGGCGGGATGATTCTGTCACGAGCTGAAAGCAGGGACTCAAGCGCAGAGCAGGTTGATGTCTCAGAACACGATTTATTTACACACCCGTGCAATAATATATACAGTGACGGGAAATTCAGGGTTCCAGGGGATTAGGGGAAGGCACTCTCTCTCTCACGCTCGCTCACGTCCTCACACGCGTTCGTACTGCGGGGAGGTCACAGGTCCGGGAAGATAAGCTGGAACAGGGAAAGGGAGAAATCACTCACAAATCACGAAGGCATAAAGGTGTAAGACCACGGGAGCTGGAAAGGTAGACTAACGTCAGTAGCGCAATCATCCCGCGATGTGACCCAGCCTCAAATAGAAGACGGATAATCAGCTGATCGCCAACAGCTGTGAGAGCCAAGGGCGGGAGCCAGCTGTGAGCTCCGCCCAGGCAGAGAGATAGGGGAAGAAAGAGAAAAAAAAACACAAGTGTAGCCTTGTGAGGCCGGCTGGGCAGGCACGGGGACCATGACACCAATGTCTTGATAAATACACTAAATGAAGAAGAGTTTTGACTTGTGATTGCTTAAGGTGGATAAATAATAACGTTAACAAACCCTAAACCACAATACAAACCTTTCAGGATCTTCATTATAGCAAAGTTCTAGTTTTTAAAACATTTCAAATGGTTACACAATGTGAACAATCATAGCAGAGTAAGTGAGGCAAAACTAACTCAGAATAAGTGATTTCACCTTAATTAAAAAGGTGTAACACAAAGAAAGTTTTAATTGGCACACTTAAATCAAAGTGTGAAGAAAAATGAAACGTTAATGGAAATAAAGGAGGAAGATGGAGGATGGTTAACCAGAGAAAGCCCTCTCAGCCTGGAGTGCGATATTTTCAGATATGCTGTGTCAGCATGGTAGTGGATCAACTTCCACAAGTGCTGATGATTAATGGGGTTAAGATAGACTGCTCCGATGCTGTCTAATAAGAAGCAATATATTTTCAAGAGCAGTTTACAAAGCATCCTGGAGGTGGATAGATATACATCCTCCAACATTTTCTCCAAAAAGACTGTTTTACCAAAACAGAGAGTTAGGGTTGAATTAGGGTTAGGGTGACATGAAAACATTAATACAATAAAATAAGGAGTTGATTGAAAGTGAAAGTAGCAAGAGCAGTGTAGGACGGTTGGGATTTCTTATATAAACATGTATAACTATTACAACTGTATAACATTGTCCTCACTGCTATATCATGAATGTTACTATACCATCTATAGTTACCAATATTAAATCAGCCTTATTCGCAATTAGTCTGGGCATTCAAAGCAGTGGTAGGAAACATGGTGCATGGGGGCCTCGCACATCTGTTTCCTGGTGCTATTATTTACGGGTAATAACATAAAGCAAAGCACCTTTAACTGCAAGTCAAAATCGCACAATCATGCTGCACTTTAGAATTAACAGTTAGTCTAACATCAGAATCAGAATACTTTAATTAATCCCTCATGAAATTATGTAGTTACAGCTGCTCCAGTAACAGAAACAACTAATTTAAAAATACAATATATATTACAAAGTTTACTAAATATAACAACTGGATTAGCTCAATTATTAATATCCAGGATATTACAGAGATGAAATATATATGATTTTTATTACATTTTATTTCAACCTATAAAACTTTATTTTCATTGTAACATGCATGTTTTGGACTGTACAGGAAGGCACAAAAAATCTAAAGGGATCTCAAGAAGAACATGAAAACATCCCGCAGAAAAGACTCTTACTAGGACTAGAACCTCCTTGCTGTGAGGCAACATTGCTGTCCACGGCACCACCATTTTGTTGTTTTTGGCTAGTGGTTTTTGTCTCTGTCAATCCACTCTCTGACCTCTGTGACATCCGTGGACCTTTGTGCTTGTGCAGTGATTGTACTGGGCAGTCTATAGATAAGAATTCAGTGGAAAAACTGGGAAGTGCAACAGATAATCTTAAAACAGATAATATTTTAGCAATTGGTCCCAAACTTGTCCACCCCAGTTTCTGCTCAGAAATTAGGAGCCATAAAGCAAGCTAATTAAAAAGGATGGACTGACAGATTTAAACGTGGCGTAAAACGGGTGAACACACCTACATGTGGGCGGTGTGTGTGTGTGAGGAAGACAGGTGACATGCCTTCAGCTCGTAATAATCTAGGGAGAACAGACAGAGAGGACAAGTGGTGCTTCGGGAGCGTGACAAACGGGCATGTTTTATAAAGCTGGAGATCCTGTCTGCATGTCCTACATCTGCTACCTGCTAGTTCTACTCGCACAGAGACATTGCTCAGTGATTTCTGTTCTCCCTGCAGGTACGGCGATATGATGTTAGAACAACAGAGGCCAGGAACATGCCAACTCCACACCGGGCTTCCCCTATCCCCCACACAGCAATGTTTGACTTATATCATCTACCTCCTGCTTTTTTTTCTACTGCTTTGCTGCGTTGCTCTGTCTCTGAGGAGTGAAAGCTCGTTTCATGTGGTTGAGTGGTGGAAAAAAATCAAGAAGAGTATCTGTAGTCTTCACGTCATCCTGCAAAACTTTAAATCCAGTCCTTCAGGGGGTTGTTACACACTGCAGCTGCAGATTCACAAAACATGCTCTGCATCGAGCTAAAGTAGAAGGACTGCTCCATTTTCTTAGGATTCCTGTGTCAATTATTAATGGCATGCATTTGTTTTTCCGCAGTTTTTATTTAAAAGAAAACAACAAGAATAAAAGAAAAGTGAAGGAAGAAAGGAACACATGCTATGCATTTAAAAGACATATGGCACATCAGAAAACAAGAACAAAGCACTGGAAAAACAGACGCGTGAGTGTTTAACTGCTTGTAGTAAAAACACTAATGAGGCACTTTCAACAGTTCAGCATGTTAATAATCCTCTGATTTAAAAAACAGACTTGTTATAATTGCTTTGTTTCCCTTTTTGCTTTTTCTGATGGAGGGCAGGACTGTTGGTTTTAGTCTTATCATGCATACTAAAAGTTGTGAAGTTTTGGATTTCTCCACATGTGGAGTGGGCTAAAGACTATAACAGACTACTAACAGTCTGTTATAGTCTGTTAGGAGGAGCTGCAGCATGGGGGTGGTGACTGCTTCTGTAACTGAGGAGCTGAACTGAGGAGCTGAACTGCTTCTATGCCCGCTTTGAGAAGCACAGCAAGCCAGAGTTTCTGTCAGAGGAGGACAGATGCGCAAATGCATGGAAAGCTCCCAGACTGGACAACATCCCAGGTCATGCCCTCAAAACATGCACTCACAAACTGGCAGATGCTTTTGTCTGTAATTCCCTCATGCTTCAAGAGGCCCACCATCTTCCCTGTCCCCAAGAAACCTAATGTAAACCACCAGTTTCCTTATTTCTGTCTTCATGTTTAGTGTAAGACTTCTTTTCTCCGTGTTCAGTATGTTTGTGTTGTTTCCCCAAGGCCTCACCCACCTGAGACTATCTAAATAAGCGAATTAATATCTAGTCCTGGCATGACTGATAAAGGGGAGAGTTCAGAAATATATGTATACACGTGAGTGCACTGATGGTAATTTTGCTTGAAATGCAGTATTTAAAAATAATATATGTGCTAAAGGGGCATCACTGTGACTCAGTGGATGGTACTGTTGCCTCACAAAGCATGAAGATTCTGGGTCACCAAAATTAACAGATCCCTGGGCATTTTTTCCCGCCAACCAAAGTAAATATCCAGGAAATCACAAAGTTCCCAAATCATTGAAGGAAGAGTTGTCAGGTGCGTCAACAGAGGTATGCAGGGTAGGCATGCCCACCACAAGCCCTTCGCAAATCCTTTTAGGGCATTATCTTTTAGGAGCAGAGACTCTTTGACCCATTAGATGGCAACCTGGTCCAGACATCTTGTTCAGGGGTAACTGAAATGTAACACCATGCACATGGACATTTTTTTTTTCTTTCAATCAGCAGAACTTTAAAGGAAACAGAGCGGTTTAATTCTATAAACCTAAGTAGCTTTCCCAAGGTCCCATGCAAAGCAAGCAGTCTCACTATACACCAAGTTGGACAGAAAATAAATGTTTGAAAATTTTAGACATAATTAGTTCTTTACTGTATTTTTTATTTTTTTTATTTTACTGTTTTTGAAATACCTAACAATTGAATGAGTAGTAAAAAAGGAATAACTACTCGTTTGTGGTGTGCAGCTGTGCACATGGATTCACAAGCCAGTATATTTTTGGCCTTAGGCTTGACCGTCCAGGACCATACTTATCAGAGACACCTGAAAGAGGGCTGCTCTAATCTCAGAATGATGAAGGAAATAAGAAAAATGTTCTCAAACAAGTTGCTTGTTGGTGAGGAGTGGAGCTCTTTGTTTGAGTCTATCAGGATATGATGGCCAGTTAATGACACCAAATTTGGGTTAAGTGTACTTACTACAAAGAGCAGAAAGCTCATTAGAGTTTAGTCTGCAGGGAACAGTGGGTACAAGTAGGATCAGTCAGTGATATCCACTACTGAACCATTAAGCAAACCTTGTAGATTTTTTTTTTTGTTACATAACCAGGCAGATGAAAAAGTCTTATCTTATTAAGATTTATCGAGAATCAAGAGGATGCTAAATTTAGCTGCAACTGGATGATAAATGCTTTCTCTGGAAATTACTGATCATTAAAGAAAAATCGGAAGTGAATAAGAAACATAAATTCACTGACAAAACCTCTTTGTTCTTGACGAAACTGGGTGAAGGGCATCTCTGTGCACTTCAGGTGGTATACACTTGTGGTCAGAAGTTTTGGCAGCAAGTTAGCTATGTTTCTATGATATACTGGGGAACAATCAGAAACATTTCACAAGTTTCAAAAGTTTTATAGGCAAATACATATTAACCCTCGTGTGGTGTTCATATTTTTCTTACTCAGCCAGTGTTCATGGGTCTGGTGGACCCGCCAGAGTTTAACACTATCAAACAATTTTATGTTAAATTACTCAACAGATGTTTACTTCATCCCAATTACAAACCATATGAACAGCAAACATGGTTAATTTTTTCCCTTTACCTTTGTTAGACCACATTTATGAATTAATGTGCTTCTCGTTTTTTGTTTTATAAAATGTTATAAAAATAAATCAGTTATAATCAAGTGGAGTGAGTGGAAAGACACAACACATTTACACATGAAGCAATATGTTTCACAACTAAATGGGATCAGCTGCTCATCAATGGTGACATTAGGCCCAGGGTTGTAAAACAGGGGGAGGTGGTGCACACACTTATCCCACACTGTCCTGATGGCAGCTTGCTTGTCTCACTTCCGTCGAGCTGGTCTGTCGTCTCGGTTATCAAAACGGATAATCCTGGAAATTTTGTGGAAGTTTTCCAGAGACATTGATGCACGGAAAGGTTCGTGCCGGTTTCTGCATCCCACAGGGATTCTGTGGATTCCCCTTTGGACCTGAAAACTCCTGCAAGGATAAGAACCCCAAAGTAGGCCTTTGGGGTTCTTAGATGAATTTGGTCCATCTCCTTCCACCTCTCTCCAAAAACACACCTTCCTTCTAGATTACTGCAATCCAGAATAATTTTCTGGATGGAATCTGGGATGAAAAGCTCAAATGAAGACTTGATGTCCTGCACATGAGTAACTGTCAGCCGTGTTGGCCCTGGCTTATCACAGTAACAGCTCTGCAGGGTGGCTCATTTCTTGGGCAAGAAGACCATTCAATGTCACCAGTTATTGACATCCATATTTCTTCACTTGCTGTCTGGTGGGCTTGTTCTGGTCCTGGAGCTGGCTGCAGATGGGGTGCTCGTCTTCGTTTTGTTACTAAATGGTGCTCAACCTCATCCTCTTCTTCAAAGTCACTGTCAGACTCTGAATTTTCAGAAATGTGAAATATTCTGAAACCTCTTTGTCAACATCATCATCCAAAGCTCCTCTCTCTTCCAAAATCAATTGGATGGCCCTCGCAGCAGATAATCTTTAGCCATCTTGATCAGTTGTGATAAAGAACCACACTGGCAAAGTCTTATTTATAGTATTATGCCCCTAATTTGCAGGTGGGACAGGGTATGAGAAAATAAAATTTGGATCCCTCAAGAAAGAGGGTAAAATGTGCGGGAATGTGTGGGAGCAGACGGTGTTGATAGTTGAATTTTCAACAATGGTGCAACTTTGTGCGAGAGCAGGAGGGGAGGAAAACACTATCAGCAGCACCAGAAAGGAGGAAGACAGAGTGTGGGAACACAGGACCTGCACTTTCAACACTTTTATTAGACCTGGGTCCAGTGGACCCGAACACCTTGTATGTAATGTAAATGCGTGGGGGGAGGTACAGTATTAGGTCACTGAAAATTAGTTAGGATTTATGTTCTTCACAGAAAATAAGCCAAAGCCAATGAATTTCAGGTTGAAAAAATAATTAATTGTTAAATTTTTCTTTTGGGAAAAACTGAAAACGGGTCTCACAGACCCGAACACCATACAAGGGTTAATTTTGTTTTGCAGTTGTGCAAGTGCCAAACATTTTGGTCACAGTTTTTATCCAAGTCCATCAACCAAGAGAGGAATAAATAATAACTGGTATGCACACCATACAATGCTGGATGGATGGATTCAGCACTTTTAGATGTGTGGTTATGAAACAGAGAACGAGCATTCATTAACAGTCATTGTTCCCTATGCTATTGATAGAGCAGAGACAAAAATAGCATCATAAAGGCTGTTATTTCCAGGTATTTTTAATTTTTTCTTCTTGTTCTGACAGCAGTTTTCCAACATACGGGTGTGTTTTTAATTCCAAAACCAGACCCTTTGAGGAAAGTAAATACACAATAAAAACCAATTATTTAAATTCCCGATATATTATGAATGACTGTGGTAGGGTAGCATTTTGATGGCTCCAAGAACAAAACAGACTAGAAAGTAATTCTGGTTGAACTAGAAATGTATAGAATAGAATAGAATAGAATAGAATAGAATAGAATAGAATAGAATAGAATAGCCTTTATTGTCATTGTACAGAGTACAACGAAATTGGAGTGCCACTCCCTTGGTGCAAGTTTCAATAATAAATATAAATGTAAAATATAAAAAGTACAAAAAAACAATCGTAAGTACTCAAACAATAGTATGTACAATATATACAGGATAGCAGCATTAATATAATGACAGTATGAATAGCAGCATAATATAATGACAGTGACGGTATGGAATAGGTTCAATTGTTTTTGTGCTTATTTACTACGGTGATAGCTCTGGGAAAGAACCTATCCCTGAATCTGTTTGTCCTGGTTTTATGTGACCTGTACCGTCGGCCTGACGGTAATAGTTCAAACAGTTGGTTGCTGGGGTGAGAGTGGTACTTGATGATATTGCCAGCTCTGCTGAGGTACCGAGAGTTTGCAGTGACCTCCAGGCTGGGCAGAGAGCAGCCAGTGATCTTCTGGGCTGTGTTGATGACCCTCTGCAGTACTTTCCTGTCCGCAGCTGAGCACCCTGCATACCATGTTGTTATGCCGTACGTTAGGATGCTCTCTATGGTGGCTCTGTAAAATGTCACCAGCAGCCTCTCCTCCAGGTTGTTCCTCCTGAGCACTCTCAGAAAGTGTAGACACACGCTGATCCACTCAGTGTGGTGCGCGTGCAGCCCCGGACATCTAAGGGCATCACAGACCTGTTATTGCTCAATCTCGCTGCTGGGCCTTTTTAACCACCGCCGTAGTATTTGCAGTCCAGGAGAGGTAATCAGAGATCTGCACGCCCAGAAACCTCATGGAGCGTACCCTCTCCACACAGTTCCCGTGAATGTAAAGTGGGGCCGGGTCTGCTCTGCCCTTCCTGAAGTCCAAGATAAGTTTTTTAGTTTTCGTGGTGTTCAATTGGAGGTTGTTAACTGAACACCAGTCAATCAGTCTGTTGACCTCATCTCTGTAGTCCGACTCATCCCCCCTTGAGATGAGTCCAACCACTGTGGTGTCATCCGCGAACTTTATGATGGTGTTTGAGAGATGGGTAGGGGAGCAGTCAGATGTGTAGAGCGTAAACAGGAGGGGACTCAAAACACATCCTTGTGGAGACCCGGTGCTGAGTGTGATGGTGCTGGACCGGTGGGGGCCGAGTCTGACAGACTGTGGACTATTTGTCAGGAAGTCCTTGATCCAGAGGCAGATGGGGGTGGAGAGTCCCAGGTGAGACAGTTTCTGGACCAGGATCTCCGGGATGATATGATTGAATGCTGAGCTGAAGTCCAGAAAGAGCATTCTCACATAGCTTCCTCGGTGCTCCAGGTGACTCAGCGCAGTGTGGAGCGCTATGGTGATAGCGTCCTCGGTGGAACGATTTGTCCTGTAGGCAAATTGGTGGGGGTCCAGAGTGGGAGGCAGACCGGCCCTGATGTGCTGACAGACCAGTCTCTCAAAGCACTTCATCACTACAGGCGTAAGTGCAACAGGCCTGTAGTCATTTGGGCTGGCCACAGCTGTCTTCTTGGCGATGGGGATGATGGTGGAGGTTTTGAGGCAGGGCGGGACGGTGTTTGATGACAAGGAAAGGTTGAAGATTTTAGTGAAGACTCCTGTCAGTTCGCCAGCACATGCTCTGAGAACCTTTCCATGTATTCCATCAGGACCAGCCGCCTTCCTGGGATTCACTGACCTTAGAACACACCTCACTTGATGCTCCCTGAGTGTTAGTGTGCCAGTGCTGGGGGCGGGTGGAAGTGGTGTGGCAGCTGAGGGCCTGGTCGTCTCAAAGCGGGCGAAGAAACAGTTTAGATCCTCAGCCAGTGAGGCATCAGTCCTAGATGTTGCCTGGTTATTGCTTCTGTAGTTGGTAATGTGATTGATCCCCTGCCACATTTTTCTGGGGTCGTTGTCAGCAAAATGATCTTCAATCCTCCTCCTATAGGCAGCCTTAGCTTTCCTGATGCCTCTACTCAGGTCTGCCCTGGCCGCCCTATACGCAGCCCTGTCCCCTGACTTGAAGGCAGTGTTGCGGCTTTTTAGGAGGGAGAAGGCGACGGAGGGAAAGAAAGCAGAAGAGGGGATGCCGGTCGGGCTCAGACGCTAGGCTATGCAAACATCCACACCGGCCAGCACTTCCGAGCCTTCCGATCCATCACCCACAAACTAGACGAATTGGAGCTACAGATAGCCAACACAGGCTTTGCACGTAACTGCAGCATTATTCTTATTACGGAGACGTGGCTTCACCCGCTGATTCCCGACGGTGCAGTCGAGTTAGCAGGCCGCACGCTACACCGGCATGACAGAAACAGCAACTCAGGTAAAAGCAGAGGAGGGGGGCTATGTGTTTACGTGCATAACGAGTGGTGTTGTAACAGCAGGATCATTCACACACACTGTTCTCCTGATTTGGAGGTTCTGGCAGGCTCGTGCAGACCTTTTTACATCCCGAGGGAGTTTACAGTAGTTATTGTGATAGCTGTTTATATATTAGCACGGCTCTCAGCCTCTTGCTCAACACCATAAACAAACAACAGCTTGCCCACCCCAATGGGGTTTTTATTGTCGCCGGCGACTTTAACAAAGCGTGCCTAAAGACTGTGCTTCCTAAATTTGTCCAGTTTGTGGACTTTGCTACGAGAGGAGAACACACTTTGGACCATGTCTATTCAAACATCAGGCATGCTTTCAGAGAGACACCCCTCCCCCACCTGGCTGGATCTGACCACCTCTGCATGTCCTGAGCAGGATTCGAACCTGGCCCTCATGGTCTAAGGGCAGCTATTTAGCTCAGTGAACCAACCTCT